>NC_135802.1:74981898-75290311 GCF_964213995.1 Mustelus asterias | reverse complement strand
ATTTGGCAAGAGATGCAAATATAATTGAATTGGTGCACAATTCAGTATGGGAAACAGACCAGTGTCACATCCTGCATCACAGATTTGAAATGGGAATAGGAATCGCTACAGCAAAGGAGGGACAAAAATGGGTTGACCATTTTCTATAAAATATGGAATGGACTGGTGGGATTTGACAGAAACAAAATACCTGGTATCCTCCAACAGTGACAAAACTCGAAGAAGCCTTTCACACAAACTACAATGACTATTTATTCCAAGGCAGTGTGTCAACAATCTTTCTTTCCAAGGACAACCCCACAATGGAACAATCTGCCACAGGAAATACTTACAGTCTCACCACTGGAATTCTTCAATAAATTTCTATTTATACATTTTTCAATATCAAGATTACCGTCTCAACAGCTCATGCTTGGTTAACTAGTGGTTAACCATATAAAAGTTGGCGGAATACAGATGTTATTCTGTGATGCTGACAGAATTAAAGCAGAAGCAGAGGGATGTGAAATGGAGATTAGGTAAGAGGATACTGGCAATGGTCTCAACCCCACCGTTGGCCACGGCTTCAGCAATGACTGTCCCAATAATGGCCAGCACTGTCTCCTCCATTGGGGTTAGAACATACATCTGCACATGTTCTCCTCTGGTTAGCTCCTGCTGCCTCCAGTTGTTTGTGTCACCCTGTCCTACAAGAGAATGGGAGGTGTGTCAGTGAACGTTGTGCAATCTGTTTAGCTGATGGGACTGTCATGTTGAATAAATATGTCAAATCTGTGAGGGGGGGACATTTTAAAATGTATTTATTAGTGTCACATATAGGCTTACATTAACACCACAATGAAGTTACTGTGAAAATCCCCTAGCCACCACACTCCAATGCCTGTTCGGGTACACTGAGGGAGAAATCCAAGAAACTTATTTCCTTGCACGTTGTTTGGACTGTGCGAGGAAACCGGAGCACCCAGAGGAAATCCGCGCAGACTCCACATGGACATTAACCCAAGCCGGGAATCAAACCCGGTCTCTAGTGCTGTGAGGCAGCAGTGCTAATCACTGTGCCACACCCGTGTGGGTAAGGTGAAGAATATGAATGTGAAGTATGAGCTCCGATTGATAGAGATTGTGGTGGGTGTAATGAATTGAGCAGTGGCTGAGGCTAATGGTGCAGTTGGTATGATAGAGCATTTGAAGATGCCTTAATGATGTGAAGACATTGAACTTCCTGTGACACTGTATCCAGGTCCTCGAACATGAATCCTGGCACTGACCTCCAGGGATATCTGATCCAATTGCATTTTCAGTGAGTGTCAGGAGAGCCTCCTGGACTTTTTTAGATACAGGCCATCTCTCCTCCACTCGAACTCTAGCCTAGAGTCAGTACACCTTGTTGCCTACTTTCTCCCATATTTTATCATTCCTGCTTTCCCATGTCAAATTCACGTCAACCCCAAATCCCAACATGTGCTCCAAGCACAATGCACCTCTGCTTTAAGCAGCACAGGCTCATATTTGGTAATGCTAGCTAGTCATCATAATGGCCCTTGCTGATGTGTCCAGCCAAAGAACAGCATAATTAGCATTGACTGGATGCAGAGATCATTCAAAAGATCAATGGCTGTGGGTTAATCATACATCATTTGAGGGCTATCTAATTTAGCCTCTGTCACATCAAACACAGATTAGCTGCAACTTGTACTCTGAATAAAGCTGTATGTTATTTCCCCACCAACCTGGTTGGTTTTCAGTCTTTCAGTGTCCTGCCATGAGCCGATGAAATACTATTATGAGAAAAAGATTCCACAAGGGCAAGCAAGTAAAGAACAAAGAAATATTAGCTGCCAAATGGAAACACAGCCAACCACACACATTCAAAAAATTAACTCTTTTGAAATAGGGCTTGTTCAGAATATTTTGATAGAAAAACAATTCTTTGGAAGTCATTAGTGAGATAAATGTTGTTTGTGCAAATGACTCAGAAAATAATTACATTTCCAAATATGTTTTCTTTCTTACTGCCAGGAGATATGATTATTCACCTGTATAACTAAAACTTAGAATATGTAACCAGTAAAAAGGGTTACTTAATCTTCTACCAGCAGGCCAACAATTTACACTATCCTATTTACTTAATCTCACAAGGGCGAATAACAGTAATTATAACTCTGTGAAACTATGTTCTTGCCTCAAATGTAATCAAACAAAAATTAAATCTAACATCAAGTTATGTTTTTCAACTCTGACCAGTCGCATTATATAGGCAACATAGAACAAGGACTCCAGCTGGGAGAAATTGTTTGTACTGTTGGGAAGGTTGGTAATGAGAGGCCACGGATTTAAGATAATTGGGAAAAAGAACCCGAGGGGAGATGTGAAGAAATTGCTATATGCAGCAAGTTGTTGTGATTTGGAATGCACTGCCTGAAAGAATGGTGGAAGCAGATTCAATATATACTTTCAAAAAGAAATTGGATTTGAAAAGCAAAAATTGGCAAGGTATCCCTGGATGTACATCAGACTAACTAAATATTTGTTCTGTGTACAGCTTAAATAATTTTGGTGACAGTTCACAGCCTTGTCATGATCCTCTCTTCACTGGAAACATGTCTAATTCTCCATCTTCTAGCCTGATGCTCACTATTTGGCACCAATATAGAGGGGCTCGGGATAAATAAATTGGAGAGAGGAACATAACAAACTAGTGGTATGCGCATGACACAGTGCTATTTGCAGAATTGGAAGAGGCTCTACAAAATATGGTCAATCAAGTGAAATTTAGAATATGGATTGAATATGAAGACCAAAAAATATATAAACAATGGTAGCTAGAAGGAATACATTAAAAGAAGCTGGCAGGGAGATTGAAGTGGATTGTGTCACACTGGAACAAATAGATAAGTTTGTTTATGGGTCAAATGATAACAGAAGTAATTTTGTGAAGATGAAGAATATGTTAACAAAAATAAAGCCCAAGCTTGTAACAAGATTTAAAAAAAGCTATAAAATTCTATCCACCACACCTGCAACATGCATCAGGGAGCTTTGTCAGACCAGAGTAGAGTTGGGGAAGACAGCACATGTTCCCTTTTTATGGGATTAGTTGCCATATGGTAAGTTTAAAAGTCCAGTCTTAACGTTACTGAATGGATAACTGGATGAATGTGTGGGTGATTGGATAGGTGGGTGAGGTGGATGAATGGGTAGATGGGTAGTTGCGTAAATAGGTAGGTGGTTAAATGGGGAGGCGGATGATGGTGGTGAGGTGGCTAAGTGGGTAGGTGGATAAGTGGTTAGATGCATTTTTGGGTAAGTAGGTAGGTGGGTAAATGTGTGGGTGAGTGAGATGGATACTGACTGGATGCACTTTGGAACAGCTGGGAATTTGATGAGTGAGGGAGTTCAGTGAAGGAAGTGCTCCTTTCTTCTAATACCTTTTTCTGCTTCCGCTATTTGGTTCTTAATCCATACAGGGGAAAAAGCTGATCAATGTGTTACTGGTAAACTATTCTCCTTATTCGACTTAGAATGAATAGTTTGTAGAATTAGGGTATGGCATGGCAGCTTGGGTTGAGTGGAATGAGCCTCCTGTGGCACGTGGAAAGTCATTGATACATCATGTGTCCTAGACAAATACATCTGAAGGAAGTGACACTGGCTGCAGAAGCTTGAGCTCTGGATTTTTCAACTTGAGCAGTGGCTGGAGATATTGTGGTGCACTGCAAGGCTGAGGACTATGTGAATAGCCTGTTTAGGGAGGTGATCACACTGTAGGTTGAACACATGACTGGAGAATTTGTGTAAGAGGGAGGGCATCAGATTTCTGAGGCACTGGGACCAGTTCCAGAGCAGATGGATGCTTTGCATCTTAGTAGGGCCAGGACTGACATTTTTGCAGGGAGATTTGCAAGGAGAATAGGAGAATAATTGGAGAGGGTTCAAACTAGGTTGGCAGGTGGATGAGAGACTGAGAAGGAGCTCAGAATGCAGAGAAGCAAAACTGGCACCAGGAAATAGAAAAGTCGTAAGCAAAATTAAAAGGCAGGCAAAGTGAAGGCAAGTATAAAATAGGATCAGAATATTGAATAATATTCAAAAAGGCCAAGTTAAGGACACAGTATCTGAATGCATGCTGCATTCGCAAAAAGGTAAGTGATTTGAAGGCACAAATAGAGTTAAATGGGTATGCTTTAATTGGCATTACAGAGAAGTGATTACAAGGTGACTAAGACTGGGAGCTGAATATTCAAGGATATTTGCCATTGAGGACAAAAAGCAAAAAGGAAAAGGAAGTGGGGAAGCTTTGTTAACAAAGGAGAAGATCAATACATTGATGAGAGAGGATCAAAGAATCAAGATGTTGGATCAGTTTGGGTAGAGCTAAGAAGCAGCAAGGAGCAGAAAATATTGGTGGGAGTGTTTTATAGACTACCAAACTGTATTAACATTGAGCACAGGAAATTAGAGCTACATGTAACATGGGTAATACAGTGTTAATGGCCAACTTCAATTTACATATGGATTGGGCAAACCTAATTAGCACTAATGCTGTGGTGGATGTATTCCTGCTGTGTGTAAGAAAAGGCATTCTTGAGCAGTGCATTGAAGAACTGACTAGGAATCAGACCATTTTAGATCTAATACCATGTAATGAGAAAAGAGCTAATTAATAGTCTTGTTATAAAGGAGCCTTTAGGAAAGAGTGATCATAGTGAGATAATTCATTCTGAAACTAAGGTCTTAAATCTGAACAAAGGATGTTTACACAAAAGAGGAACTGAAAAACACTTAGCTCTTTTGTAGTTGTCTGCAGCTGTGTCCACAAGGACAGCTGGCCTTTCTAATCATATTGCCCAACACTTTGAAGAAAATATCCTGGGGGTGTGCCCATGCCATCACGCTGGCAGGGAGCCTGAAAAAGGCATCGACATCGGCTTTTAGGAGATTATAGCGCTCTTTTTCAAGTACTCCCTGACCTTCAGTAAAAAAACACTTCGCACACACATATGGGGAACCTTACCCACATGTACACAGGGACCACCACCTCCCCCCCAGCCCCCCACACACACATGGGGAATCTTACCCACATGTACACAGGGACCACCATCTCCCCCTGCACCCCCCCCCCCCCCCCCACCACACACACGGGGAACCCTACCCACGTGTATACAAGCCCTGGCAGTGTCCCAGGCAAGGGCGGGGGAGGGGGGATGATACAGTGGAGAAGTCCGCTAATAAGATGGATATGTATTTAAATGAGGTTCCCGACCTTCCTGGATGGGTCCTCATTATGTCAATGATGGGGGCAGGGCGATTGTGTTGCAAGATCTTGCTACAAGATCTCACTTTTGTTCTCATGCGGGATTTTGCGCCCACACCGCCTTTTGGGCTTGTGTTCATCGCAGACACAAAATCCCAGCCTTTGTGTTTCTGAATTCAAATTATTACTGTTGACTAAAAACAGCAGAGGCCTCAGCACCAAGACCTGAAGTACTTCCATTAGCATATACCCTGCATCCCAAAATTATAAAATCCCCTCAATAATGTTCATTATATCTTATTATTCAGCTCATTCAGATCTTTGCTGCTGTAGCCCACTTGCTCATCATCCTCTTGCTGACCTGTGTCAACTCTGATCCCTTATTGTCCCACATGTTTTCAGTGATATCATTATAGAAGGCTTCTCCACTTCTAGCCCATTTTCTGCAGATGTGACAACTTTCTGTTCTTGATTTTATCTACAAGACTTGATTAGTCTAATTTTTGTGACTCATTCCTACATAGTTGAAAGTGTGCTGGCTTCCCAAGTCATTTTCATATTTTAATCTCCTCCCATCACGTACAGGGAAGCTAAATTCAAGTGGAAATATCACCATTTTTATTTGTTTCAGAAATCAAATGATAATAAAATTACCATGATCCTACATATTTGTTTGATTTATTTTTTCCCCGTTTTCGATTTTGGCACCAGGTAACTGGGCTTGGATTAGTTAGGAGCCTGGTCTTGTGACAGAATTGAATGAAAACAACATGAACTTTTGAAGCATTTGAACTAATGATCGTATCACACTGATGGATTGGACATGAGCTCCAATTATGTCCCTAATTCAGTTCACTGCACTCTCATCCATGTTCACCATTAACACTAAACATCAATAAATTGATAGATATAAATTAAACTCAGTATAAGTGAACCGGAGTACTTTATAAAAAGAAAAAGGGCCTAAATGTTGAAATCACTTTATTGCTATGAATTAGGACGATCCCAGTTTTGATTCTAACGTGACAGTAGAAATGTCACTGTCTGAACCAGGGAGAGGGAAAGACCAGCCAATGTTCCAGATCCTAATGCTGGTGTCTCTCTGTGTTCCCAGCTGAAATGGTGCAGGATCTTGGCAGAAACACAGGGAGAACTGTTGTTGCTTCTCTAACCGGATCTTAATGTACTGACAGCTGGGAGGATGGCTGACTGCCCCTTCCATGCTCATTCCGTATAAGTGTTGACAGCAAGTGACTGAGGTAAGGCAGAGCCTCGTGTTTCTCCAATTCACCCTGCTCTCTGGGACTTCCTTCCGGAGAAAAGCTGGATGCCTGGGATGGCATCCATAAAGACTCTGATTTTGTCAAGGCTTAGTATTAACCATCTCTGCCTCCAATTTGGCACCACACCTTTGCATTTATTGGTAACTGGTCTGCGACTTACAATACCTGCAGATCCTTCACTCCACAAAACATTTTTATTCCTTTTTATAAAACCCTCAGGAACACCCCCCCCCCCCCCCCCCCGCCACTGCACACTTAAAAATAAAACCATGTCCCTAACTTTCATCACTTGATCTTTGCTGAAGGTGCGCAGCTTATCAATGAGGACAGATTCAGATTTGATCCTCACCATATGCACGAGGGACCACAACATGTTGAGGAGCTGAAGACTGTCAGTATCAATGCAAGTGTATCGTTGCATGCGTCAGTGCCTTGGGGGAAGAAAGCTGGAAAAAGAACCTTAATTAATGTATTGAAAGCTGCGGCATTAGGAGTTGTGTGTAGAATAGGAGGACATGAGTTCCTGTACACAATGGTGCACAGAGAATCAGAATGTAATAAGAGGATAAATGCTTCTGTCCCATGCAATCTACCACCAGCTAGACAGTGAATAACGTTAGCAATTACCTAGGAGCCAGTCAACTGTTGACTGTAGGTGGTATTTGGTACTGGAGAGAAATGAAAGACTTGCATTTTTATAGTGCTTTTCACATCCTCGGGACATCACAATATATTTCACAACTAATGAATTACTTATGAGGATTGAAAAGGCTAGAAACAGTCAGCGGGGTCTGGCAGATTGAAACAAAGTTAACAACTACAATGTTAATCTGCAGACGGCTTCTGGTCGAGTGGCGGGGTGGGGGCTGTGGAGGGCAGGGGCCATGTGCACCCACATGTCACAATCCCACCTGTGTTTAAAGGTACAAGTGGGAAGGGGGAAATGCTCATTGTGGATGGTGGCCACAAGAGCAAGGATAGCATCCAGATTCCCTGAGACTTCACTAGGATTACTCCTGGATGCAGTCAGGAGGATACTTTTCCCTAGTAATGGGTAGAAGAAGCTTGTAGCTCTCTTCGAGAAGGCGAGTTTCAAATGGAGGGGATAAGTATCAGGAGCATTGTTTTCAGATCTTGCATGCGGTGTAGAAAGCAGTGTAACCAGGTCAGGAAAAGTGAATACTGTTTAAAGTCAGGGAGGTTACTCACACGCATCCAACACAAGCCTCTGTTAAACTCAGATGTTGGCATGTTGGGGCCAAGTTTCTGTCATGATCTGAAGTTCAATTACTTTCTCTACCTGTCTGCCCTCAACTTTTCCGGTCGACAATGTTTCATCAGAACCAATGAAGTGTAGTCACTGTTAGAATGTGGCAGCCAGTTTATGAAAAGCGAGCAAACCAGTTTATACGTTATTGTGGTGAAAGTTAAAGATAGCTGGTTGGGATACTTGTTCCTCAAAACAGAGCACAAATTTGACTTCCCACCCCCACCCCAGCGTAACGGTGGCATCAGGAGATGGGGGGCAGTAATGGGCAGAGACTTTCTACCATAGCCCCGTGTTAACTTTCTGAATTAAGCAGGTGAATGGGACACCCGATGGGAAACAGCAGCACCCTCCTTTAAATATTGGAACCAGTGATGTCCCAATGGACTTGATCTGCAATCTTAGCAGGAGTCAGGAGTACAGGACCCTGGAGAGTGGTGTGGGAGGAGTGGAAGGGCGGGTGGTGGTACACAATGTGCAAATCATTTTGGGGAGGTCCTGGCTTGAGAAAATATTTTCAGCACACTGTCAGGACAACAGCAATCATTGGCTGAATAGGATGCACCCGATTCCTCAGTCCCGCCTTTCTTGTTTGCCTCTTGTGAGGAGAGTTCTGTTTTTTGAGCTTTGGTGACACTTTCTTCAGACCTACTGTGCAAGATAAAGTAAGGCAAAGTGTCCCTTGTGCACCCCATTCTGCCGGGCCCTGTCATCCTGACTCCTGCTAAAATTGCAGATTGAGGGCTTATGACATTACCAGTGCCTCACACCCCCATTCACCTGCCTACAGCAGAAACGTTGGGGCATGGTGGGAAGTCTCTCCTCTTAAATGGGGCGGCACGGTAGCACAGTGGTTAGCACTGCTGCTTCACAGCTCCAGGGACTTGGGTTCGATTCCCGGCTTGGGTCACTGTCTGTGTGGAGTTTGCACATTCTCCTCGTGTCTGCGTGGGTTTCCTCCGGGTGCTCTGTTTTCCTCCCACAGTCCAAAGATGTGCGGGTTAGGTTGATTGGCCATGCTAAAATTGCCCCTTAGTGTCCTGGGATGCGTAGATTGGCGGGATTAGCGGGTAAGATGTGTAGGGATATGGGGGTAGGGCCTGGGTGGGATTGTGGTCGGTGCAAACTCGATGGGCCGAATGGCCTCTTTCTGTACTGTAGGGTTTCTATGATTTCTATTCTATGATTAAATCTCCCGCTCCCTAACCACATCTTTACACCAGGTAAAGTGCCTGCCTGTTTATTGAGTTAACGGCTTCACCCCACATCCTGCCTCACGTTTTTCAGACACAGTGTCCCAGCTCCCCTGTCTCCGGTACAACATTACGTCAAGTGTCCTCGCTCCTTGGCCAAGCTTTCCTGACCTCCTCATGTTTGACACCTCGCTCTCAAACCCATGGGAGCGACCGCTTGGGAAAAGGACATTGAGTGGCAGGAGATCGGGAAACCTGGTCATTGGGCACGTGAACAGTTAGAGTTTCAGTTCTAAAATCTGGATGATCAATCCTATCAGGGTGGCTATCTTTATAGGCAGGGCATCAGAGTGGAACGTAGATTATCTTTAACAGGCCAGGTTGACATAAATTGACCTGGATCATCGAGAGGCAAACCATGTTGCAACTATTCCAGTGGTTTCTACATGCAAAAAGATTTCCAGTTATTCTGAAAGGATATTTGCATTTGAGGCAAACATCAGTGATTTGGTAATCATCACCATGTACTCATTGTAAATTAAAGTCATATATTCCTGTGGTAACAAAATCAGCAACTGGTTCCCCACATTCAGGAGCAATGTTTTTCAGCAGCTCAAGTCAAACAGCCTTTAATGACTTCAATCAATCCATTGACTTCAACCGGTACAGTTTCCAGCTCAAAGAATCATTGAAGCAGCAATATGTAAGTGACTCCACTTAACTGAGGTGGGGAGGTAGGGGGGTTGGGGGGGTGGGGGCGGTAGTGATGTTGAGGGGTCGGGGCGATGGAGGGTTGAGAGGTGGCGGGGTGGGGTGGGGGGGGAGGTAGAGGGGTGGGGGTGGAGTGTTAGTGGTGTAGAGGAGTTGGAGTGAGGGAGGGTTGAAGGGTGGCGGGGTGGGTGTGGTGGGGAGGTGGGTGGGTGGCAGAGTGGGTGTGGTGGGGAGGTGTGGAGGTGGGAAGGTGGGGGGGGGTAGGTGTGGTGGGGAGGTGTGGACGGGGGGAGGTGGCAGGGGTGTATAGTGGGGGGGGGGGGGTGGCGGGGGTGGAGGGGAGAGAAAAGGAGAAGGAGCAGGGCCCTGAGCTTCTCTCCCTGACCCTGTCTAAGTGGAGAAGCAGCCCAGACGGACTGGCAGGATGATCTTGAGCCAGAACAGGCCCAGTGGATTAACTTTTAAAATTTAATTTCACATTTCCTTGTGGGCCAAGAAGCAGAAGAAGTCTTGGGCCTCCTTTGCTCTCAACGCCCCTTTCATTCTGATGCATTCAAAGCCTCTCACCAATTACTTGTGCCCCTTGCCTGTAGCCACCTGCTGCCAAATTGCTCTCAGTTTCCTGTGGATAAAGATAGGCTCCATAGAAATATGAACTCTTTCTTATCAGAGAAAAGTGGCAACAAAATGTGTGGGAAGCCTCATGGGCCCTGTTTAAATAGTTCTGCCATAGCTGCCTCTGCGCACTCTCAATCAACCCTGCAAAAGATCAACAGATTTCCTGATTGGAATTTGAAGTGCAGCAATGCCAGTGCTAGGTCTGCTTGCTCACTTCTGCAATGCGCACAGGTAGACACCATGGACATGCATACAGAATATGTAATCAGGGACTCAGCCCTTGTATCGGACTGTGGTTTAGCTAGAAGCTACTATATGGATTTACTGACCAGTAAACATTAATGAGCAGTAGCAAGAACAAACAAAAAGGTTGTAGTAATTAGATTCTTAACCAAAACCTCCTCAGCTATATAACAAAGTGCTTCACCTCCATTAACACTCAGTATGAAGTTGAACCTTGGAACATGGCCTCTTACCTACTGTTGCTCTCTTTGGTCACTTCAGAATAATTGCTTACTTGAAACCTGAGATAAAACCTGTTGAATACAGACCAAAACAAAGAAAGTTGGAATGTATTTCTCAATCTCAAATAATGCTGCCGATCAAATATAAAATATAAATCAAATATACAACAAATTGAGCCACAGGATACTTGTTTTTAAATTGAATGGACTGAGGCTGTATCTGAGAACAAATTAACTTTTTCATTGGTTTATAGATGGAATAATCTAATTGGCATCTACTAGCTGCTGCATTTCGAATAGAATGGATCAGGCAAGTAGTCAAGAGTTGCAATTGCATGTCCTTCTGATATTCAAAATCCTGAAGGGAGTTCAAGTGCTGAACCAGATTTTCAATATTGCAATAAATTCTCGGACCAGGGCACATGGCTTTGATATTTGAAAAGGAAAGGTGCACAAACGTTTCAGATTTAACTCCATTTGTAAATGAAATAGTGAATGTGTGGAATGGATTACATTTGGAGGCAAATAGTACAATGGGATTGATATCGGGGAGAACTGTGTGACTCTCAGGCTGGGATTTTCCATCCCTATTGGGATGGGTAATTTCAGTGGCAAGATTGGAAAATCTCTCATGAAGACCCTGGGCACATTTCCTGGCAGCGTCAATCCGAGACACAATCCGAGACACAATCCGAGACACAGTCCGAGACACAATCCGAGACACAATCCGAGACACAATCTGAGACACAATCCGAGACACAATCCGAGACACAATCCGAGACACAATCCGAGACACAGTTGCCGCCTCCCTCCGTCAGTGGCCAACTGCATTTTCTGCCGTTGAACTTGGGACGCTAATTTAAATAAATTTGCATGCCATTAATGTGGCCACCTGCCAGAATCATTCTCCCATGTCAAATTTAAATCTCACGTTGGTGTGCTTTCAGAATGGTGGGATTCACAATAGCCTTTGAAAGGCGTGCACCGGTGACCTGAACTTCGAGGGGAACTTGGAAGTGAGTGCACTCGTAAAGATCTTTATTCGAGGATGCTTTCAGGGAATGCGGGGTCAGAGGCAAGTCTCCACACTGGCTTCTTTGTGGCTGGCTTGTGGTGCCGGGGCAGGGACAATAGTGCCAGAGAGAAGGGAGCCTTGTGGCAAGGGCAGCAGTGCCAGAGAGAAGGGAACCTTGTGGCAAAGGCAGCAGTGCCAGAGAGAAGGGAGCCTTGTGGCAAGGGCAGCAGTGCCAGAGAGAAGGGAACCTTGTGGCAAAGGCAGCAGTACCAGAGAGAAGGGAGCCTTGTGGCAAGGGCAGCAGTGTGGGGTTGAGGAAAATTGGGCCATGCAATTGACAAAGCATTTCATGATTGACCATCCTTCCACAGCTGAGACACTTTAATATCAGCCCTGTTGCCATATTTGGTTTTGTGAAGGGGGCGGTCGTATCTCACTAACTTGATCGAGTTTTTCGAGGAAGTGACGAAGATGGTTGATGATGGTAGGGCAGTGGATGTTGTCTACATGGACTTCAGTAACGCCTTTGACAAGGTCCCTCATGGTCGACTGGTACAGAAGGTGAAGTCGCATGGGGTCAGAGGTGAGCTGGTAAGGTGGATACAGAACTAGCTCGGTCATAGAGGACAGAGGGTAGCAGTGGAAGGGTGTGTTTCTGAATGGGGGGCTGTGACAAGTGGCATTCCTCAGGGATCAGTGCTGGGACCTTTGCTGTTTGTAATATAGATAAATGATTTGGAGGAAAATGTAACTGGTTTGATTAATAAGTTTGTGGGTGACACAAAGGTTGGTGGAATTGCAGATAGCGATGAGGACTGTTGGAGAATACAGCAGGATATAGATCAGTTGGAGATTTGGATGGAGAGATGGCAGATGGAGTTTAATCCGGACCAATGTGAGGTAATGCATTTTGGAAGGTCTAATACAAATGGGAAATATACAATAAATGGCAGAACCCTTAAGAGTATTGATAGGCAAAGGGATCTGGGTGTACAGGTACACAGGTCACTGAAAGTGGCATCGCAGGTGGAGAAGGTAGTCAAAAAAGCATGCAGCATGCTTGCCTTCATTGGCCGGAGCATTGTGTTTAAAAATTGGCAAGTCATGTTGCAGCTTTATAGAACCTTAGTTAGGCCGCACTTGGAATATAGTGTTCAATTCTGGTCGCCACATTACCAGAAGGATGTAGAGGTGTTGGAGAGGGTACAGAAAAGATTTACCAGGATGTTGCCTGGTATGGAGGGCATTAACTATGAGGAGAAGTTGGAGAAACTTGGTTTGTTCTCACTGGAACGATGGGGGTTGAGGGGCGACCTGATAGAAATCTACAAGATTATCAGGGACATGGGCAGAGTGGATAGTCAGAAGCTTTTTCCCAGGGTGGAAGAGTCAATTACGAGGGATCATAAGTTTAAGGTGTGAGGGGCAAGGTTTAAAGGGGATGTACGAGGCAAGTTTTTTACACAGAGGATGGTGGGTGCCTGGAACTCGCTGCCGGGGGAGGTAATGGAATCAGATACGATAGTAACTTTTAAGGGGCGTCTGGACAAATACATGAATAAGATGGGAATAGAGGGATATGGTCCCTGGAAGGGTAGAGGGTTTTAGTTCAGATGGGCAGCATGGTCGTTCCAGTCTTGGAGGGCCAAAAGGCCTGAAGCTTCTGAAGCTTTAATTTGGAGTCTGGCTTCTGAAGCAATTGATGCCATCTCAAGAAGCATTGTCTCCTGAGAGTGCCAATGATTGCTCCTGCAGTGTTAACCTCTCGTATGCAGACTTTGCAATCAAATGAGAATTATGGGGCTGCAGAACCATTGGGCATCTGGGTAAGTTTGAGCATCCTCTGGTGGCAGATTGGCATGGATCACTAAGTAAGGGTGGCGCTCCAAACAACCAACATTAACGTTACATAGGCACCGAACATTAACCCTCATGGTCCAAGCAAACTGTTCAGCCTGGGAGTGTAGGTTAGGCAAATGCCTGTGCTTGAGAACACTGGAAGCAATTGAGTGGCCAAAGATGCTGCCAGTCTGTCATGTGGCGTGAGGTGGATGTGGGTGGGGTTTTGGTCAGGCATTAATGAAACTGAAGACAGGGCATCCATTTTGTGGCCAGGACTCTCCAGGAGCTCCGATCCCTTGCATAGTGCTAGCTCTGTGCAGGGGGCGCCCTTTAAATATGGTGCCCAGATTACTGAAGCTCTGAGATCACACTGGAGAGGGGGCACCAAAGGTTGTCCTGCCAATGATACGATCTGTAACCCATGCCTCTGCGTTTTTTATATAAGGTGCCGCACAAACAACTGAAAAAGCCACCATTGACGTCAGCGCGTCAAAAGCTGCTTTTCCAACCCGAAATTAGACTTTGTCGATTTCTGGGGTGATTCCGCCCTCAGTCTGCTGTGTGTCACAAACGCTCTGATGCTGGTTAAACTTTTGTCACAAAATAAAAACCAATAACAACCTTTAAAACAAGCAAAAGCAAAATACGACATAAACACAAAAAAGTACTGGTAATACTCAGCAGATCAGGTAGCATCTGCGGAGAGAGACAGAGGCCGGAATGCTACTATCCCGCCCACCATGGGATTCGGAGCAGGCGAGTTGTGGACCACGGTAAGGTCCGTTGAACTTGGGAGGAATTTTCTGGTTTTGGGGCGAGCGAAGCCGGAAGATCCCACCCAGAGAGTTCATGTTTTAGGTCTGTGACTTTCCATGAGAACTGGAGGATGCTAAAGATGAACAGAGGTTAAGTGGGTGCGGAGGCAGGAAAAGGTCAGCGTGGAGGGCAGGAATGATAATCGGAAAATGTGATGATGGTGCATGACCAAAAGGGAGTAGTATAAAAATAAAAGATGGACCACAGGATGTGTACATGATCATAGCAGAATATGGTTGGTGGATCGAAGAAAACATGGAAAATCTGGCAATATGGTACACAAATGTGACAGAAGATTAGGAGGTAGACCCTAGGATTGAAGATTAACTAAGCATAGCTCAAATGTCCTTTACTCCTTTACAACCACAATCTGCTGTCCAAGAGGTGAGAATGCTAGTTAAGTTCTGAAGTTATTTAACTCTATGTTAAGGCTGCTAAATGCCAAATAGAAAGCTGAGGTGCTGTTTCTTGAACTTGAGTTCAGCTCATTAAGCTGGCTCTCTCTATTTACTGCTGCTGTACACTGTGCTAATGGCTTCTGCCAGATTTCTCTCAATGGTTGTGTCATGTAGAATAATAGCATTTAGTTTATATTGTCACATTTTACTAACCTTTCCCGATCTCAGCACTTGGCATTTCTCTACAGTAAATGACATCTGCCACTCAATCACTATTTGTTCAATCTATTCCAAGTTACTTGCAGTCCCTCCTAGTTTGGTATCATCTACAAACCTGGAGCGTTTTCTTTCTGCCGCATTTTCAGATAATTTTATGCATGTTTTAAAATGCATTGGTCCCAGTACTTCCTGAAGGACTCGACTAGTTAGATCCAACCATGGATGTTTGGTACTAATCGTACACCATGAAATTGCAACCTTAATGTAATTTTGTTTATTTACTCCCTATCTGAAGGATGTAAAATTATGTTCATTTTTAAAATTAAAACCAGATCTGTGTCAACTGAGGCTTAACATTGTGATTTGTTATTGTTTCTATTCTGCCTCAGAGAGAGACAATAGAATAAAAGCTCACCATTTAGAATTTAATTAAAATTCTTCTAATTACTAGCTGCAAATTCTGATTCAAAATTGTGATTAAACCCTTGCTAAGAATTATGTTTCAGCTCCAGGACTACACTTGTGCAATGAAGGGAATCAGAATGCAAGGGCAAAGCTGTTTGCAACATTCTGACTGCGATCTCATTGTCCCACTTGATGACAAGCAAGATAACCTTTTCAAGACAAGATGATGGCCCAGTAAACAAGTTCAGTCCCAGGCTGCGTGAACATGGATTACTGAGTGTGTCAACATCAACCCAGAACCTAAAGGACATGACAGGAAGGAACTGATACCGTGACTTGAAGAGAGTCACTGTGATATTACCGAAATGGATAATGCAAATCCTACAGTCATTACTGTGCACTGCATCCATTTTCACTTTAAATCAGATAGCTTGAGGTACTCTAAAAGTTTTCACGAGGGCAGGGGGGTTGGCAGGAATTTTGGGATGTAGGCATCTCAAACTAAAGAACCAATATAAATAAAGCATATGATCACAGGCAACCTAGCTTTGTTTCTGTAGAATGTGAAGGGAGGGATTCAGGTGCTGCCCATGGTCACCCACACTTGTGGAAGTCATAGAGTCATAGAGGTTTACAGCATGGAAACAGGCCTTCAGTCCAACATGCCACCCTTTTTTTTAAACCACTAAGCCAGTCCCAATTACCCGCATTTGGCCCATATCCCTCTATATTCATCTTACCCATGTAACTGTCTAAATGCTTTTTAAAAGACAAAATTGTACCCTCCTCTACTATTACCGCTGGCATAAAAAAGTATGAAGTCTCACAACATCTTACTGTGTTCATCCCAGTCCAACGCCGGCATCTCCACATCATAAAAAAGTATAGCATTTTTAACTTTTAAATTCCACAGGAAGACTTTACGCTGATAATATTTGGAAAAGAAAGCTTAATTTCTGTTTTAAGGATAAATTGTTGATAATCCAATGTTTTATAAAAAATCCAATCACTAAATAATGGTGGAGTCTTACGAGAATTTGGCAGAGTGTCAGTTCTGGACAGAAAACTGGCATGGAACATGCCCCAGCACAACATCCTTGCACTGTCTGCAGACAAGCAAGATAACCTTTTCAAGACAAGATGATGGCCCAGTGCATTAGATTGCAGCTTCTGGAGGAGCGTGTAAAGGAGCTGGAGGGGGAGGTAGAGGAACTCCGCATAATTCGGGAGGCGGAGGTGGAAGTTGATAGGAGTTATAGAGAAATAGTAACTCCTAGAAATGAGGCTTGGGTCAATGCCAGGAGGAGGGGTAAGAAGCAATCGGGAAGACAATCCCCTGGGGCGGTTCCCCTCCATAATAGGTTTTCGGTGCTGGAGGCTACAGTTGAGGAGGAATCAACTGAGCATAGAGAGCAGATCTCTGGGGGTGAGCCGAGTGAGAAAGCTCAGGTGGTTAGGGGCTGTAAAAGACTGGGCCTTGTGATTGGGGACTCCACAATTAAGGGGACAGATAGGAGGGTCGGAACTAAAGGTAGGGACTCAGGGTTGGTGTGTTGCCTACCAGGGGCTGGGGTCCGGGATGTGTCTGACAGGGTATTCAGGACTCTTAGGGGGGAGGGAGATAAACCACAAGTTATTGTACATGTGGGGACACACGACATAGGGAGGATAGGGGAAGGGGATATTAGGCAGGGATTTATGGAGTTGGGGTGGAAACTAAAGGCCAAGACTGACAGAGTGGTTATCTCTGGACTCTTGCCTGTACCACGGGATAGTTTAGAGAGGAATAGGGAGAGGGAAGGTTTGAATTCATGGCTGAGGGGATGGTGCAGGAGGGAGGGGTTCAGGTACTTAAGCAATTGGGGCTCGTACTGGGGAAGGTGTGACCTCTATGAGAAGGATGGTCTACACCTTAATCAGAAGGGGACCAATATCCTGGGGGGTAAATTTGCTAAGGCCATGCAGGGAGGTTTAAACTGATTCGGGGGGGGGGAGGGATCCTGAGTAGTGGGGCTGAAAGTGAGGGATGCATAGATGGGGACTGCAATGCACGGCATTGCAGAGGTGGGGTGGAGCAGGGTTTGAAATGTGTATACTTCAATGCCAGGAGTATTCGCAATAAAGTGGGTGAACTTGCAGCGTGGATCAGTACCTGGGACTTCGATGTTGTGGCTATTTCAGAGACATGGATAGAGCAGGGGCAGGAATGGATGCTGCAGGTCCCGGGGTTCAAATGTTTTAGTCGAAGTAGGGAAGGAGGTAGAAGAGGGGGAGGGGTAGCATTATTGGTCAGAGATTGTATCACAGTGTCAGAGAGGAGGTTTGATGAGGACTTATCTGTTGAGGTAGTATGGGCGGAGATTAGAAATAGGAGAGGAGAGGTCACCCTGTTGGGAGTCTTTTATAGACCTCCTAAAAGTTCTAGAGAGGTTGAGGAAAGGATTGCGGAGTCAATCCTGCTTAGGAGTGAAAGTAATAGGGCAATTGTTATGGGGGATTTTAACTTGACTAATATTGACTGGAATTGTTATAGCTCTAGCTCGTTAGAGGGGTCAGTTTTTGTTCAAAGCGTGCAGGAAGGTTTTTTGACTCAGTATGTAGACAGGCCAACTAGAGGTGAGGCTATATTGGATCTGGTGCTGGGAAATGAGCCAGACCAGGTGCTAGACTTGGAAGTTGGTGTGCATTTTGGTGATAGTGACCACAATTCGGTTACGTTCACCTTAGTGATGGAAAGGGATAGGCATGAACCTCGGGCCAGTGGTTTTAGCTGGGGGAAGGGTAATTATGAGGCTATTAGGAGAGAATTAGGAAACATAGGTTGGACTAGGAGATTACAGGGACTGGGAACGTCCGACATGTGGAGTTTTTTCAAGGAGCAGCTACTGCGAGTCTGTGATAGGTATGTCCCTGTCAGGCAAGGAGGAATTGGTAGGGCTAGGGAACCGTGGTGCACCAAAAAAGTTTCTTTGTTGGTTAAAAAGAAAAAGGAGGCTTATGTTCGGATGAGACGTGAGCACTCGGGTAGTGCACTAGAAAGCTTTAGATTGGCTAAGAGGGAGTTGAAGAGCGAGCTTAGAAGGGCTAAAAGGGGACATGAGAAGACTTTGGCGGATAGGGTTAAAGAGAATCCTAAGGCGTTCTATAGGTATGTCAAGAACAGAAGGTTGGTTAGGGCAAGTTTAGGGCCAGTTATAGATGGCAGAGGGAAGTTATGTGTGGAACCGGAGGAGATTGGTGAAGCATTGAACCAATATTTCTCTTCGGTGTTCACGCAAGGGGACATGAATATAGCTGAGGAGGACACTGGGTTGCAAGGGAGTAGAATAGACAGTATTACAGTTGATAAGGAGGATGTGCAGGATATTCTGGAGGGTCTGAAAATAGATAAATCCCCTGGTCCGGATGGGATTTATCCAAGGATTCTCTGGGAGGCAAGAGAAGTGATTGCAGAGCCTCTGGCTCTGATCTTCAGGTCGTCGTTGGCCTCTGGTATAGTACCAGAAGATTGGAGGTTAGCGAATGTTGTCCCATTGTTTAAGAAGGGGAACAGAGACTTCCCCGGGAATTATAGACCGGTGAGTCTCACTTCTGTTGTCGGCAAGATGTTGGAAAAAATTATAAGGGATAGGATTTATAGTTATTTGGAGAGTAATGAATTGATAGGTGATAGTCAGCATGGTTTTGTGGCAGGTAGGTCGTGCCTTACTAACCTTATTGAGTTTTTTGAGAAAGTGACCAAGGAGGTGGATGGGGGCAAGGCAGTGGACGTGGTATATATGGATTTTAGTAAGGCGTTTGATAAGGTTCACCATGGTAGGCTTCTGCAGAAAATGCAGATGTATGGGATTGGGGGTGATCTAGGAAATTGGATCAGGAATTGGCTAGCGGATAGGAAACAGAGGGTGGTGGTTGATAGTAAATATTCATCATGGAGTGCGGTTACAAGTGGTGTACCTCAGGGATCTGTTTTGGGGCCACTGCTGTTTGTAATATTTATTAATGATCTGGATGAGGGTATAGTTGGGTGGATTAGCAAATTTGCTGATGACACCAAAGTCGGTGGTGTGGTAGACAGTGAGGAAGGGTGTCGTAGTTTGCAGGAAGACTTAGACAGGTTGCAAAGTTGGGCCGAGAGGTGGCGGATGGAGTTTAATGCGGAGAAGTGTGAGGTAATTCACTTTGGTAGGAATAACAGATGTGTTGAGTATAGGGCTAACGGGAGGACTTTGAATAGTGTGGAGGAGCAGAGGGATCTAGGTGTATGTGTGCATAGATCCCTGAAAGTTGGGAATCAAGTAGATAAGGTTGTTAAGAAGGCATATGGTGTCTTGGCGTTTATTGGTAGGGGGATTGAATTTAGGAGTCGTAGCGTTATGTTGCAACTGTACACAACTCTGGTGCGGCCGCACTTGGAGTACTGTGTGCAGTTCTGGTCCCCACATTACAGGAAGGATGTGGAGGCTTTGGAGAGGGTGCAGAGGAGGTTTACCAGGATGTTGCCTGGTATGGAGGGGAGATCCTATGAGGAGAGGCTGAGGGATTTGGGATTGTTTTCGCTGGAAAGGCGGCGGCTAAGAGGGGATCTTATTGAAACATATAAGATGATTAGAGGTTTAGATAGGGTGGATAGTGATAGCCTTTTTCCTCTGATGGAGAAATCCAGCACGAGGGGGCATGGCTTTAAATTGAGGGGGGGTAGTTATAGAACCGATGTCAGGGGTAGGTTCTTTACCCAGAGGGTGGTGAGGGATTGGAATGCCCTGCCAGCATCAGTAGTAAATGCGCCTAGTTTGGGGGCGTTTAAGAGATCCGTAGATAGGTTCATGGACGAAAAGAAATTGGTTTAGGTTGGAGGGTCACAGTTTTTTTTTTAACTGGTCGGTGCAACATCGTGGGCCGAAGGGCCTGTTCTGCGCTGTAATGTTCTATGTTCTATAGTAAACAAGTTCAGTCCCAGGCTGTGTGAACATGGATTACTGAGGGTGTCAACACCAACCCAGAACCTAAAGGACATGACATGAGGAATGCATGCATGTTTTAAAATGCATTGGTCCCAGTACTTCCTGAAATCCCGCTAGCATGAACCATGTTTTGGGACTCCTGCTGTCAACCCCACCCATCCGAAAAACGGGAGCGGAAAGTCTCCCCCCAGAGTGTTCAGAGCTGGTCGGAAGGTCATGATGAAAAAGCATTGAAGTGATGAGAAGTATGTGCTGTTGTAAAGAGACTCGGTGCTTTCACATATCCAGTAAAAATTGGAGAGAGATTCCAATAGTATCATAGAGATCATTTGCTTGAAAGAGAAAATCTGACAAAGGGAGTACATGAGAAACCTCTTATAGTCCCACTTCCTCTTATCTCCCTAAGTGAAAGTCAGAAAGAAAGCGAAAGTCATAAAGTAACTGAGTGTTTGCCAATATTACAGAATCCACTAGTAGAGCAAAGTGAGTGAGGGGGTGGAATTTTCCCATCCCACCCGCCATAGGAATCGTATTGGGTGGGACAAAACAATGCAAAGATTCTTGGGCGGGATTTTCCGGTCTTGGGGTGATCGCAGCCGGAAAATCCCACCCAGTGTCTTTGATGAGGACAAATCAATCAATGTCACATCCCAACCAATAAGTGGAGTTGTTAATCAAAGTTCAGGCTTTGCACAGTGGGAGATACTGAGAGAGCAGAGTCCAGCTAATGGAAATTCTCCTTTCCTCCTTCTGCACTGTAGGATTCCTCCTTCTGCACTGTAGGATTCTATGATGAGGGGTTTGTCTTACGAAGAGAGATTGGGCAGCTTAGGCCTATACTCCCTGGAGTTTAGAAGAATGAGGGGAGATCTAGTTGAGCTGTAAAAATTAATTTTCACTGTTTTATGGGTGGCATGGTGGCACAGTAGTTAGCACTGCTGCCTCACAGCGCCAGAGACCCGAGTTCGATTCCTGGCTTGGGTCACTGTCTGTGTTCTCCCTGTGTCTGTGTGGGTTTCCTCTGGGTGCTCAGGTTTCCTCCCACAGTCCAAAGATGTGCGGGTTAGGTGGATTGGCCATGATAAATTGCCCCTTAGTGTCAGGGGGACGAGCTAGGGTAAATGCATGGGGTTATAGGGATAGGGCCTGGGTGGATTGTGGTCAGTGCAGACTCGATGGCCCGAATGGCTTCCTTCTACACTGTATGATTCTATGATTCTATGAGAGACCCAGACAGAGAAAAAAATTAGCCAGATAGGTTAATTGAAAGTATGTAGAAAGAAATAAGTTGTTCTCTTCATTATTTCTTGTCAGATGATATATTTGTTAATCACATGCTGGTGCTTTGAAAATTACCTTTTCAGCATCAGTTATGTATGTTTTGGTTGTGATTACAGTAAAATCAAGTTTGCAACCCAACCTGCTAAATTTTCAGATATTATCGATGTTGATTTAATTATATTGTATTCCAGGAACTTATGCACATGTATTTCACATTTTTTAGTTTAAGTTGACTTCTTAAATGGGGACGGATATTGCAAGATCTGATCATTTCGTGGTATTGCCCTCACTGTTGCCCTTTCTGTTAGGGGGATATAAAGTCAGTTCAATAATGGTTCCCATTGGTTAAGCATGTGTTAGGCTCAGGTTTCCACCATGAAGGAGATGCTTTCCGTTCTGGTCAAAATCCTGGAAAAAGCCAGCCCCTAAAATGTTCCATTTTCATCGGGTGGGAGTGGAATCAGGCTGGGATTCACGCATGCCGGGGTTTTTTGGAAGTATTTGGACATTTAAATCACCAACAGCCTCTACTGAATGGGATCTTGGATGAACAGGAGTGGGAGACTTTGGATATGATCCCAGGACACCGCTTGAGAAACATGGAACCATAGAGTGGGATCTTGAGCTACTCTCTCCATTCATAGGAATGGAATGGCGGCACGGGCTCAAAACGTGGAGAGTTCAGAAAAAGGTGATTCTCTCCGGCAAGTTTGTGTTCCGATTTTGAATGAACCTCGCCAGCAGAGTGATGTGGAACAGGCTGGGAAAGGGCGCAAGCTTCATTTGAATGCATTAGTATATCATTGGCTAACTATTGTGCCACTGTGCTGCCCTCAAGGATTGTAAAAATGGACATAGTTATGCACCTATTATGCCTGGTGGCCAACTGGTTAGCACTGTTGCCTCACAACGCCAGGGACCCAGATTTGATTCCCGGCTTGGGTCACTGTCTGTGTGGAGTCTGCACGCTCTCTCCGTGTCTGCATGGGTTTCCTCCAGGTGCTCCAGTTTCCTCCCACAGTCCAAAAGACGTACTGGTTAGGTACGTTGGCCATGGCAAATTCTCCCTCAGTGTACCCAAATGAGCGCCAGAGTGTGACAACTAGGGGATTTTCACAGTAACTTCATTGCAGTGTTAATGTAAGCCTGCTTGTGACAATAATAAATAAACTAAAAACACAAACTTATTGGAACTTTCAAACTGTCAAGAAACTGTCAAGGCGTCAAAGACATGTCAAGCTGCCAAAAAACTGTTCAGCTGTCAAATAATTGTCCAGCTGTCAAAGAAGTGTCAAAGAATCGTCCAGCTGTCAAAGAATTGTCAAGCTGTCAATGACCTGTCAAAGAATTCGATGTGAATTGGCATGGAGTATGTATGGGAAAAGGGTGGTAGGTTTGGTCATGGTGGCATGAGTTGACACTAAGTTGGCATAGGGGTTATAAAGAGCCATGAAAATGTGGAGGGCATAGGGGTTATAGGGGGTCATGTGGGTTGGAAAATGAAGAGCATATGAACACTACTGATTAGCCAGGGTACTGCTTTCCACACCCTCTGTGTTGATGACCTCTTTGAGAATTCAATAGGTTGTTGAATTCTATTTAACGTTTTAATTATTGATGCCACTTAGTCTAAACATAATTTATTTTCCATCATACTTTTATATTTGATCCATTTTACTTTAAACAACTTAGAATCTTTAAGATTGATTTGTACCTGCGTTTAAAAAATTGTTTCAGTTTTTAAATTATATCTTCAGTTCTATATGGCATATCCATAACATCTCAAATTATAAACACTGTTTTAAAGTTAGCACTATTCGTCGGATTAGGACAGACCACTCTAATATAACTTCAAGTGCTTAGAGACTTACAGTTATAGGGGTGGGGGAGGAGGGGGGGGGAGTTTAATCTCATAAATTTGAACTAAATTCAAGCCAGTTTTAAAAGGTCAGTATTTTGATCAATCTTAACATGCTGTTCCTCACCCTAACAATGATACTGCTGCTGCTGTCACAGCGTACTGGTTTGGGACTGACAGCTTCAAGTCTCAAAGTTTGGCAGATTTTTAATCTGTCATTTCAAGTTCAGTCTGAAGATGTTCGGTTGGATCTAGAAATAGGTTATAGCATTCCATGGATTGTCAAGGATCTGAGTGACAGATCAAGTACTGAGTGATGGATGTGGCAGAATCAATGGTTTGGAGGCTGATGGGTTGAAATCATATATCAATGGGAAATTAAAGTATATTTTGTGGTGAAAAATTTAACCAATTCATAGGAACTATTCTGAGCTTACTTCTGAAGTTCTATGATGTGGAGTTGCCGGCGTTGGACTGGGGTAGGCACAGTAAGTAGTCTCACAACACCAAGTTAAATTCCAACAGGTTTATTTGGTAGCACAAGCTGCCCTGTTTGTGAACCGAACTCTTCACTCACCTGATGAAGGGGCAGCGCTCCGAAAGCTCGTGCTACCAAATAAACCTGTTGGCTTCAACCTGGTGTTGTGAGACTACTTTCTGAAGTTCTAAGAAGAGACAATTTCTCAAAGTGAGCAGAAATGCCGACTCAGGCACAAAGCTGAGGCTGGAATGTCAACACCAGGAGAAATTTCAGTGGAAAATAAGACAGAAAACATAACTGAAGATTGAAAGTATTTGGTTGATTAGTTGGCAAAAAGTGTTACTTTCAACTCAGGCAGGAATCACCAAAAAAATTCCCAATAGTTTTAATTGTCTTTATCTAAATGTTAGACTGATAGTTTTGCCTCAGTTTAACTTACTTCTGTTCGACTATATTCAAACATGATGAATCTTTGTCTTGTTTTAAAAAAACTTGTAAAAGAAACTGCACACATATCATAATACCATAATACTTCTGCAAACAACTAAAGCTTTACTGCTCTTGCTTGAGACTTTGGGACAAACACAAAAGAAAATTTAACTCAAATTAGCAAAGGATCAGATTCACGCATTTACATGGAGGGTATTATGCGATTTTGAACCTTGTGGTTGATGGTTTGTGTAATTTAAAGGGTTAACAGATGGGATTAGCGAATATATGACATAGATGATAATGTACCACTGATATCAGTCATGTTAGATTTGAGAGCAGGAGAGAGAGTGAGGCTGGATTACCATGCCCAAAGGCAACGTGCCCGCTCTGAAACCTGTTTAGATGTAATACTAACAAGCAAGAGTTAAGCAGATACCAGATACCAGAGTATGACTGCAGTCTATCTAGTGACCAAGTACCATGCCTGGTATACACATATAGGAAGGACCAGCTCAGAACATGGTAGCATCAATGTAAAAAGTACATCACTGTTATCAAAAGAAATATAGAGTGAAGAAAATCTCAAAAACAACTTGTACTCACAACTCAACAGATGGAGGAGGCAAACAGGAGAAAGGTAATAATGATCGTACCTTGTGTGTAGTCCCTGTGTGGAGTCTGCAGATTGCCCCCCTGTCTGCGTGGGTTCCTTCTGGGTGCTCTTCGTTCCTCCCACAGTCCGAAAGATATGTTGGTTAGATGCATTGGCCATACTAAATTCTCCCTCAATGTACCCGAACAGGCACCAGAGTGTGGCGACTAGGAGATTTTCACAATAACTTATTTGCAGTGTTAATGTAAGCCTACTTGTGACACTAATAAATAAACTTAAACTTAAAACTGACTCTATCCCACCTGTTTGACTGTCGAGGATCCACAGAAAGGCCAGAAGTGGGAATTATAGAAACACCATTTGCTTTGATATCGGGCCTATCTATATGCTAAAGAGTGGAAGTATCAAGTCAGTTCCTGTCCTTACGCTGGAGGTCCAGTATTAGGCAATGTTGTCCTGAGGCACCATAGATTTTGAGACCATTCTCAAAGCCTTTGGCAACTACTTTAGTCCGAAGTGAAACTATAGAAGAATACATTTCAACCAAAGATCCCCTAGAGAATCGATTGAATTATTTCTAACTGATCTGCATCACCTAGCTAGTTCTTGCAGATACAAGGCTCTAAAGAATGAGCTAGACTGTGGGTCACATAATCATGGGCATCCAGGATGAAAACCTCTCTGACTTGCTGCAGACCATAGATGACCTTACTTCAGACCAACTGGTCCAATATGTGAGACAGGCCGAGCTTAGAGAATTTAACCAGGCTATATTTCAGTCTGACACTGAGGTTTCACATAATTCTGTTGACTGGGTAGGCCCAGAGCAGTGGTCCCATTCAAAAAAAATCTGCACCAGTAGCTATTTTGAGATGCTTGTGTTGTGGTGTGAAAAACCGACAGAGATGCCAGGACTGGTGCGGAATGTTTTCACTGCAACAAAACAGGACATTTCAAGCGTTTCTGCAAATCCAAGGGAGAATACAAGAAAACATTCAAGAAACATACGCCATTCCAAGAAATTGAAGATCAAGATAAAGCAAAATTACAGAATCCCTCGGGGAAGTTGAGAATCCAGACCAGGAGTCAGTTATAGTGCAAGTTCAAGACTTCAATACTGAAGCTGCTGTGAGTACCACGTACATCAAATGACAAGATCCGTGTGGCATGGGCCTTCCAATCAAAGACAGGATTATTGCTCCTCTCAGCTAAAAGGGATGACAGATTGCTGATTCTCTCTGTGTTCTCCACAATCAACACATCCTTACTGAGTGCTGATGTTTGCATATTTCGGAGAATGCTAGAACAAACAGATGATGCTCAGCATTTGAACGACTCAGTGTCTATCACGGCACATTCTTTAACCTTTTTATTTAGAACAGTGGAAATTCGGCCTTCAGAACTGAGGAAGTTTATTCAATCAGCAGCAATTCCTTTCTCTCATAGAGACACCGTCCAATAGACCCTGGGTGGAGACTAAAGTTATGAACCTCTCAGTTCGTCATGAAGCTAGACCAAAGCTGACAGATACAGAAGGCACGGTGGGAGATGGTGGCCATTCACATGAAAACCTGCTGAACATGAATTGGTTCTTTCTTGAAGAAAGTGATGAGAAAGTAGTCCTTGCACTGAACAATCTTTTGGAGGATGCGGGCTTAGAGGTTGGTCTGTCTTTCCAGTTAATAGACCCGTGATATGAAGTCTCTGTTGTTCTGGAGTCAACTGTGTTTCTAGCAGCTGAACAGCATTCAGACATTTGTTCACTGACTATACCATTGTACTGCCTAGTCTATCTCTTGTTGTCCATGAAGAGTCTTCCTGAGAGAATGCCTTGCCTGAGTTAGTGTCAGAGTCCATTGAGGATCATATAGCCACAGAGCCAGTATCTTCTAGGGGTAAAAGTCAAATACTTCAGTTCCAGCAAAAAGTCTTCTTCCTTCCAGAGCTGTTTGTCAGCACAGGAGCTCTGGCAAAATGTTCAGCACTTCAGAAGCTGCCCAATCCTGTACAACAATCTCAACTCTGACTTAATTGCCTACTAGAAATTCAGCCCACGGTACTGTCTTGTCTCCATGCCCTCAGCAATTCTTCCCATTGCCCAGAGCAGCCTCATACAGAGAAACAAGGCTCTCTTTCAACTGCCTAAAGAAAGCAGACAGACCTTCCGAAATATAATCAGGAAATTATCGCTTTGTCTTTTCCTGAAGGGCTTACAGGAATTTCATAATATTTTTCTTTTGACATTTACATTCGTTGGAGTTTCAGATCTTCAATATCTTTAGTCTTCAATGCAGCAGTAAGTGTTGCGGCTGTGATAGTCTTCCTTGGAGTTGAAAGCTTTTCCCTGTGTACTTTGAGGGAGCAACAAGTTCTTCAGAATGTCTTGAGTTCAGTAGTAGGCAATGTTCTCCTAAGGCACCACAGATTTTGAGACCATTCTCAAAGCCTTTGGCACCTACTTTAGTCTCTCCTGGATTAGACTTTCACTGAAAAGTCCTCATTGACCTTGGAGTTCAGTTATCTTGAAACCCTGCACTCTGCTTCCCAGCAATGCTGCTAAAGTGATGATGATGATGATATCCTCCTAGACAAAGAAGAAACCCCAGATGTCACCAAAATGTCCTCCCCCAGGGCCGAGAATTCAATGGGTAATTGAATCCCTCAGGACGGTAACTTGGGGAGGGGGAGTTGGAGTTGGGTAAAATCTGCAATTGTAAAAATGGGGTTACAGAAATGCAATGTAAATCGTTAAAGATAGAGTTCCATATTATTGTTGAAAATTGGATAGTATACTTGGGGGAAGATGTATAAAAGGTTAACAGATGGGATGTGCTAATGTATGATGTAGATGATGATGTATCACTGACATCAGTCAATCATGTGTTAGACTCTTGAGAGAGAGGTTGGAACACCATGCCCAGGAGAAAGATGCTCTGAAGAAGAATCATATGGGCTGGAAACCTTAACTCTGTTTCTCTTTCCATAGATGCTACCATACCTGCTGAGTTTATCCCGCATTTTCCATTTTTATGCCTCCTCTGTAATCTGTTTCGAAGTAGTCCTAATAAACAAGTGTTTAACGGATCCCGGAGTATGACTACAGTCTGTCTGCTAACCACGTACCTAGTCTAGGTGAAGAGGACCTACTCAGAGCAATTTGGGATTATGAGGATTGCTAACTGCATGTCCTATGGATTCACCAAGATGGAGGGTAAAGGGAGAATCTCTTCTTCTATTCATTCCATTTAATATTAACCTATCAATCTCCTACCAAAATGCACTGTACACACTTCACAGGTAATATCTTACATTGCCCATTAACCCAAAATGAACCTGTGGTCTGCAGTGTAGTATGGATTTTTCAGCTGGGTTTATAGGCTGTCAACTTGTGGGGAATATGCAGAGGAACAAATAAGCAAGGACATTACAAAGAGATGCAAGATCTATAAATTAGTTATAGTGAGAGAATTTGCTTATCTGAATATAGACGGGGATAGTCGTTGTGTAAAAGGAGGGAGAGGCAAGAGATCCTAGAGTGTATTCAGGAAAATTTCCGACAAAAGTAAGAGCTATAATCTCCAGACTCCCCGGTGTCAGATTTGCGGGTACCCCAAAGATGCATGCCCATTATGTTATTGCCTGCACCATGAACTTTTATTTTCTTCAATAACCTTGGATGTGGCACCTTGTCAAATGCACCAAAGGCTACTGAAAGAAGTGAGAGTGGAAATTGTAGAGTTGCTGGCTATAATTTTCAAATCTTCCTTTGACTCAGGGTTGATGCCAGATGACTGAAGAGTTGCAAATGTAATACCCTTGTTCAAAAAAGGGTGTAAAAATAAGTCCAGCAACTAGAGGCCTGTCCGTTTAACCTTGGTGGTAGAGAAATGTATATAAATGAGAATTCAGGACAAAGGAAAAATATGGAAAACTACGGGCTAATTAAGAAAAACCAACATAATGGCAAATCATGTTTAACTAACTTGCTGGAGTTTTCTGATGAGGGTTGATGAAGGTAATGCCATTGATATGCTGTACATGACCTTCCAGAAGGCACTTCATAAAATGTCGCACAACAGACTTGTGAGTAAAATAATGGTTGATGGGATAAAAATGACAGTAATAGATACAAAATTGGATGCGTGACAGGAAACAGAGTGCAGTGATTAATGGATGTTTTTCGTACTGTAGGAAGCTTAAAGGAGTTTCACAGGAGTCGGTGTTGAGAACCTTGCTCTTCCTGATAAATATTAATGACCTAGACCTTGTGTACAGGGCATAAGTTCAAAATGTGCAGATGATACAAAACTTGAAAGGATTGTGAAGAGTGAAGAGGCTTTGTAGAACCTCAAAAGGACTGACAGGTTGGTGGAATGGGTGGACAAGTGGCTGATGAAATTGAATGCAGAGAAGTGTGAAATGATTTATTTTGGTAGGAAGAACTAGAAAAGACAATATAAAGTAAAAGGAACAATCTTAAATGTCTTGCCAGAACAGAGGGACCTGGATATATATGTGAATAATTAATTGAAGTTGGCAGGACAGATTGGAAGAGTGGTTAATAAAACATACTGCATCCCAGGCTTTATTAATAGGGGCATATAGTATAAAAGCACGTAAGTTGTGCCAAACCTACATGGAACACCGGTTTGGCCTCAACCTGAGTAAAGTCACACTTTAGGAAAAATGTGAAGACATTAAAGAGAGTGCAGAAAAGATTCATGAGAATTCCAGGGATGAGGAAGTTCAATTACAAAGATAGATTGGAGAAATTGGGACTATTTTCCTTGGATCAGAGAAGGTTGAGAGGAGTTCTGATGGAGGCAATCAAAATCATGATTTGTCTGGACAGAGTGGATGGGGAAAAATTGAACCCACATATGGAAAGATAGAGAATGAGAGGGCACAGATTTAAGGTAATTGACAAAAGAAACAATGGCAATATAAGCAAAAATGTTTTAATGCTTCAAGTGGTTAGGATCTGGAATGCACTGTCTGAGTGTCTGGCAGAGGTAGATTCAATTATGGCATTCAAGAGGGAATTGGATTGTGATCTGAAAAGGGAAGAATGTGCAGGATTCTGAGGAAAAGGTTGGGGCATTAGGTGAATTACTCCTATGGAGACCCAGCACAAGCATAGTGGGCTGAAAGACCTACTTCTGAGCTGTAACAATTTTGAGATTCTGTGACGACATACAAATTGGAATTGAAAAAAGAAATGTGTGCATGTTGATGGATTTTGATAGACAGTGTGATAAATTCTATTTTTTCTTTCTGTACATGCCCAACAATAATAGAGAAAAATGTAAGTGTCACTCATTAAATAGCCTGTTCCAGATGAATTGAAATATTTCTGTAAGACTTTTCCAATGCGAGCAGGTTTTAGAGAACTGACCCATGAGTTACAGAAATAATGAGATGACACTCAAATGTGTCAGTTAACCAGCAAAATCTTCACCATTCTTTTGCAATTCACAATACATATTTCATATTGTTGGTCGGGTGATAAAACACAGAAATGTGAAGTTACAAGGAGCTTCTACCCACAATTGGCTAGGTCTGTAAAGTTGTAGGCTATTAACTGGATCACTTTCCTTTCTTGATTGTGGTACCGAAATTCAAATATCACTGTCCTTTATACAGTTAAAATGAGCCTGCGCAAAGTAAGGAACGGACCTCGCTTTCTGGCAGAGCTTGGCAGAACTCGGTTCAGACCAGCTAAGTAGACAATTGTCCAGATATGGAGCCTGGGCACTTGGCTGTTAATCAATGGTTAATTGTGCTCATCAAGTCTCAAGGACATTGACAGACATATGCTCCTGCCTTTTTCAAGACTTTCAAGACCTGTTTCAGGCTCTTCCCAAAAGCCTTCTTTGCCTAAGCTCTGATAAGACCGTCTAACTTTGTATGGGAACAAATTACTTCTCGAAGATAATTCTCACAGTTCAACAATTTTGAGAAAAACAAGCTCCATCGCCTATCAATCCTGCCACTTCCAATATCTCAAAGCATGATGGACTAGATTGGTCAAGCTATACGTAATTTGTATGTATGTATGTATATACCATCATGCTTGGATAGCTTCCGAATTGTTCTTCCCAATGGTTCCAAGTCTTACATTTTTATACATTTACAGTTGAAAAGCAGCCTATTAACCTGATGCAAAGCTTTACAGAAAAGGAAAATATCAGAACTTAATGTTGTGCCTGTCCTATCATGGTTTTATTATTGCTTTCGGTCAGTGATGTATCAAGCTTCAAAATGAATCAATCATGAAAGCCCTGCATTGTGTCATTATTAAGTATGTAGCCTTTCAATTATCAATGTGAATAGTCTAGGTTTAATGCAGCCAGGTACGAAATAATTAGTGAAAGAGGTAAGTCACTTCCATTACATAATATAGCTGCAGGCAGTAGACTAAGATTAAAATACACTTTCAACTCGTGGCATCAAAAATTGATACTCATCAAAGTAGTCTTTAATGCAGTGCATTTGCTAAATCTTTATTCAAGTTTTTCACTTGCGTGAAATTTTATTTAAATAGGTTTTTAAGTGATACAAGAATCTTATTGATAATCAGCACACTGCTGTCAGTATTAAGACGATATTTGCACCTTACAGGAAAATTATTATAAGAACACTAACTATATGGAACAATTTTGGGCTTTCTTTGCATTATGCTAAAATAGATTTTCTTTGCATCAAGAAATAGAGTTCTGTATTCAAATTAGCAGATGGTAAAGATTTTTTTTATGAGGCAATCATATGCAGCAATAAAACTGCAATCATTGTCCTTGGCTCCTTGAGGAAAAAAAAACTGGTTTGTCACATCTGCTGGCATCTCCATACGGTGCCAGATATGAGACTTTGATTGAAAAGCCACTTTTAAAAAATAAGCTTTGTATAGTGTGCAAGCCTGACAATCGCAGAAGTGGCATGCATTATTAAGCAAAGGAGATTTGTGTATCCAAGGAGCAAGCTGAATACTGATTTTCAAATTATTTAGCATATGAGAAGTCATAGAACAAGAGAATGCTATTTGACCTGTCAAACCATTTTTTCCACAGACACAATCTACTGCATTAAACTATCTATCCAACTGGTCTATATCCCAAAGAAAAACACACAATTTCTCCAATCGTGCCTTCCAAATCAAGAAATTCTCAAATACAGCTTTCAAACTTTATGTCATAAATATTCTTAATCAACCAAATTTTAATTAAGGGTTTTAGATTCTAGACAGTCACTATTTTGGGTAACAATCCTGTTGTCAGCTCAGTAGGTAGCACCCACACCTCTGAGTCAGAAGATTTTGATCTCAAGTTGCACTTGATGACTTGAGGATAAAAAGCAAGACTGGTACTCCAGTACAGCACTGAGGGAGAGCTGCACTATCAGACCTCGGGAAACCCAGCAGCTGAAGTTTTGACTTGATTTGATTTGATTTATTATTGTCACATGTATTAGTATACAGTGAAAAATATTGTTTCTTGCATGCTATATAGACAAGGCATACTATTCATAGAGAAGTAAAGGAGAGAGTGCAGAATGTAGTGTTACAGTCATAGTTAAGATGTAGAGAAAGATCAACTTAGTGTGAGGTAGGTCCATTCAAAAGTGAGGTGAGTACAGATCTGGGGAGAAGGTAAGTGAATTCTCAGCACTGATTGTGGGCTAGGAGAAGCAGAAGTGTATCTCCCCAGCTCCTCAGGCTTGCTCAGTCAGAAACCTGCTGCTCAAATGTTTCTAGGGTTAGGGATCTAAGACCAATCATTAAACACCATAAAAGGTTATTTGTCACAGCTACCTGAGCAATGTTCTTAGACAGTCCTCTTGAACATTAGAACAATTAAGATTCTGGTTAATTACTACTAAGTAAAGTTGAAATGTTAGATTTATTCATGACACTTTATGAATTCATCATACTTGTAATTTGCCCCATGGAAAATTTACAACTGCCTATGAATGAAAAAATATATTACTAGCTATAATTTCAGAATTGGAGATTGAATGGTTTGTGCATTTGAATTTACATATTGGGGCAAAATTGGAATCTATAATTATCAGGAGGTTAACAATTTAAGTTACTCCGGCAAGGAGTTTAACTATCAGACCACCACGAGGCCAGTCACCAACCCACTGGTAGGAGACCTGGTCATTTTGAGGGTGATTCACACCTTTCTCTTTAGACCAATCTAGCCCTGGGAATTTCCTCAGTACCTTTACTGCTACACCGGTGTCACCTTCAGTGTAAACAGTGTTCCCAATGAACTTCCATCAAAGTCACTGAGCTGGAGAAGATCCCAGGAAATTCTTAGTGTACATAGCTGGCTTGTTCTTTTGGAACTGCCGGGTGCTGATCTGAGCTTCTGTTGGCAAAATAGGGTGGGTTGTGTCGTTATAGGTTGATGCGCGATTAATCCACTCGGGAGGCTAGATCGTACCCGGGAATAAAGGCTTTTATTCGCAACAAGAATAGAGCATACTGCTTAACAATACAATCCCACACTAAAGGGTCACTAGGAAGTGCAGTGACCTTTATACTCCTATAGGAAGGCGGAGCCAACCAGAGTGTACCACAGAACAATGCTAACAGGTGGAACACCTCAACCCTAACCCCAACAGTAACAAGAGTAACATATGTACAAGTACCCATAGTGGTAACCATCTATGGTTCACCACATAGGTAATGAGAACCTTCCCCATTATTCAAATCCCTAAAATTGGATAGTGTGTTATGGCAAAGTGACCTGTACCACTGACACCCAGTGGCATGGCAGTACTATGGCATTTAGAGCACTGCAAGGGGGCAGTACAAGTTATACTGCTCTGTTTCACTGCACTTTAGTCAGGTGAGGGCACAATACTACAAATATTTAAACACATCATAAAATCTCACAGCACAAAAGGTCACTCAGCCCGTGTGTACATACCAGCTGTTTAAAAGGGCTATCCTCTCCTCTGCTTCTTCCTCCTAACTTTGTATATTTTCCTTTTCATATATATATATATCCAATGTCCTTTTGAAATTCCCTATTAAATCGGCTTCCACCGTCCGTTCAGGCCGTGCCTTCCAGACCAGAACAACACATAGCAAAAAACAAATTGCTCCTCATCACCCCTCTGCAGTGCACTTGTCGTGGGCCTCTGACCACTAAACATGTTACTAATGTTAGAGCAGAATAAATGGAACAATCAGCTTTGTTCTAACAGCAGCTGATCTCCTACGGATTTACTCATATCGTCTGGAACAGGGACCATGGTTGCATTGTTTAGATCCTAACCTTATGCTTTTAAGGCCACTGCCAGGTATAGTGCCTTTGAGTAAGCAGTTTGAATAGATCCCGAGATCAATTAGATGTTAATGTTAGAAGTTTCTTCGCATTTGTGAATGTTTGGTTCTATCCTTCTTGTCTTTTATGTTTGTCTCAAGGTCAGAAGAAAATGCCTGAATTTTAACTGGGTTATTTTTATAATCCTTTCTATATAATTTTAAAGTTTGTTCAGTATATGCGGTTGTGTTTGTGATCTGCTTATCCGCTGCTGAAACCCTCAGCCATGCCTTCATTACCTTTAGACTTGATTATTGCAACCCACACCTTTTAAAAAAAAATTATTTATTAGTGTCACAAGTAGGCTTACATTAACACCACAATGACGTTACTGTGAAAATCCCCTAGTCACCGCATTGTGGTGCCTGTTCGGGTACACTGAGAGAGAATTTAGCATGGCCAATGCACCTAACCAGCACGTCTTTCAGACTGTGGGAGGAAACCAGAGCAGCCGGAGGAAACCCATGCAGACACTGGGAGAATGTGCAGACTCCACACAGACAGTGACCCAAGCTAGGGATCGAACCTGGGTCTCTGGTGCTGTGAGGCAGTAGTGCTAACCATTGTGCCACTGTGCACCTGGCTGACCTCCGACATTCTACACTCTGTAAATTTGAGGACATCCAAATGTCAGCTGTCCATCTCCTTAACTACTGCAAGCCCCATTCATCCATCAGCCCTGTACTTACTGATTTACACTGGCTCCAGGTCAGGCAATGCCTTGGTTTTAAAACCAAAAGAGAAAATGCTGGAAAATCTCAGCAGGTCTGGCAGCATCTGTAAGGAGAGAAAAGAGCTGATGTTTCAAGTCCAGATGACCCTTTGTCAAAGCTCACAACTGAATAACAGCAGAAAACTTTGGAAAATTCAGTCTTTAATTGATCTTTATTTCCTTTGCAAAGGTCATTCAGCAGCAATGAAATGCCACAATGGAGCAATGGCCACATGAGGTCAATAAGTCGATATAACAGAGGAAGCTCCAGCACTCCTCAGCAAACACCAGGGAAACAGTGACACCAAGGGGCCGATTTTACCAAATCGGCTCTAAGTGCCGGGTGCGGTCGTAAATCAGACCCGCGCCCGGTAGCTGCGCTCCAGCGCCCCCATACGCCTTTTCTCGGCGCGGGTCCTGTGGGTGGGGCCTAGCGTATTTGCATCTGTCGGAGCACCAAACTGCGCATGCGCAGTTCGGGGCCGACAGCACTCAGCGCGCCTGAGCGCGAAAGTCAAAGGCAGTGCTGACAGCACTGCTGCCTGTGCTGCCTTTCACTTTCCCTGGTGGGGGGGGGGGGGGGGGGGGTTGGGATGTGACGTCTCTTCCCTGAGGGGGAGGGTGGGGGGGATGTGAGATCTCCGCCCCCCCCCAGGGGCAGAGACATCACATCCCCCCCTACACCCCCCCTCCCCCCTCAGGGAAGAGACGTCACATTCCCCCCCTACCCCCCCCTCAGGGAAGAGACGTCACATTCCCCCCCTACCCCCCCCTCAGGGAAGAGACGTCACATTCCCCCCCTACCCCCACCCCCCTCAGGGAAGAGATGTCACATCCCCCCCCCACCCCCCCCCCCCCCCCCCAGTGAAGAGACGTCATCCTACCCATCAGGACCCCCAGAGCAAGGCCAGGATCCAGGATCGCAAGATGCTTTCGACGGACACCAGCGATCAAGGTAGTTCGGGGGCCCCGGGGGTCCGATCCCGGGGGGGTGCTGCTGGCGGGGCCTGCGTCCCAGGGTGGTCCGATCGGGGGATGGGGGGGGTGGGCTGCCGGGGTGGTTCGCGGGGGCGGTCTGCGAAGGGTGGTCGGGGGCGATTTGGCGGTTCATTTGCTGAGTTGAAGTCCTATCGGACTTGAATTCAGCCACACGGTAAATGCGCGGGCGCCGATCGGATCGGAGCCTCGTAAAGTGGGAATCCTTGGGTAAGTTGGGCGCGGGCTTCATTATGCTGATTTAAATGCATGCATTTAAATCGGCCCGCTGGCCGATTCGGGCGCGTGCCGGATCGGCGCCCGTATCGGCCGTTGGTAAAGGCGCGATTGGCCTTGGGTCAGGTCTGGACCGCATTTTAGGCCCGACGCCCAACTTTACCATGATTTCGCGCCCGATCGGGCCCTGAAGAAAAACTGTCAGGTCCAGGTTGGTAATGAAACAAAACCATCCACATTATCCTTGGGGCTTATAGTCTTCAGGCATTCTGATTCATTGAAAAGTCTCCTATCATTACTCAGTACGTCTCAGTACTCAGCATATAAATAAAGCATTTCAGTTGGAAACCTTCTGAGCAGATGCATCTTCAGTCAGTGTATCCTTCACTGCAGTGAGAGTACAACTTTTTAAAATGAATTGACTTTTGAGTCTTCAGAGATGTTTAGAGAAAACTCGACTACAAAGAACAAAGAACAATACGCCCTCCAAGCCTGCGCCGCTCATCTGCCCAACTAGACCATTCGTTTGTATCCCTCTATTCCCAGTCTGTTCATGTGGTTATCTAGATAAGTCTTAAACGATCCCAGCGTGTCCACCTCAATCACCTTGCTTGGGAGTGCATTCCAGGCTCCCACCACCCACTGTGTAAAATACATCCCCCTGACATCTGTGTTGAACCTTGCCCCCCTCACCTTGAACCTGTGACCACTCATGTTCGTCACCTCCGACCTATGCCCTTCATAATTTTATACACCTCTATTAGGTCACCCCTCATCCTCCGTCTTTCCAGGGAGAACATCCCCAGTTTACCCAATCTCTCCTCATAGCTAAGACCCTCCATACCAGGCAACATCCTGGTAAACCTTTTCTGTCCTCGCTCCAAAGCCTCCACGTCCTCCTGGTAGTGTGGCAACCAGAACTGGATGCAGTATTCCAAATGTGGCCTAACCAACATTCTATTCAGCCGCAACATCATATGCCAACTTTTATATTCTATGCCCCGTCCAATAAAGGCAAGCATGCCATATGCCTTCTTCACCATCCTCTCCACCTGTGCTGCCACCTTTAAGGACCTGTGGACTTGTACACCCAGGTCCCTCTGTGTGTCTATACTCCTGATGGTTCTGCCATTTATTGTATAGCTCCCCCTTACATTAGATCTACCGAAATGCATCACTTCGCATTTATCTGGATTAAATTCCATCTGCCATTTCTCCGCCCAATGTTCCAGCCTATCTATATCCTGCTGTATTCTCTGACAATGTTCATCACTATCCGCAACTCCAGCAATCTTTGTGTCGTCTGCAAACTTACTGATCACACCAGCTACATCTTCCTCCAAATCATTTATATATATCACAAACAGCAGAGGTCCCAGTACAGAGCCCTGCGGAACTCCACTAGTCACAGACCTCCAACCGGAAAAAGACCCCTCCACTGTTACCCTCTGTCTTCTATGGCTAAGCCAGTTCTCCACCCATCTAGCTAGCTCACCTTTTATCCCGTGAGATTTAACCTTTTGCACCAGCCTGCCATGAGGGACCTTGTCAAACGCTTTACTAAAATCCATATAGACGACATCCACGGCCCTTCCCTCGTCAATCGTTTTTGTCACCTCCTCAAAAAACTCAACCAAATTTGTGAGGCATGACTTAAAAGACTCCCACATGCCAGATGTGGATTTACCCTCGAACAGCCTCTCCCAATCAACAGCCACCAAATCCTGCCTAATCCAGCTGTAGTTTGCCTTCCCCCAATTCAGCACCTTACCCATAGGACAACACTCATCTTTTTCCATTACTACCCTAAAGTTTACAGAATTGTGGTCACTATTTGCCACATTTCATCACATTTACTACATTTCATTCCTGAACCCGATTCATAATGAAAACAATGTAGAAAATCCTCAGCAGGTCTGGCAGCACCTGCAAGGAGAGAAACAAAGTTAATGGGCCCGATTTTACCATTTTCATTCGAAGTGCGAATCTGGGCATAGTACAGATCCGACTTAGAAATCTGCTTTCAGGCGCCCCCATACGCTCTCAGCCATCTCCAGTCCTATTCACGCTGTGGGCGGGGCTTAGTGCGGCCAAAATGATCGGAGCTCTGAACCACGCTGCACAGTTAGAAAACAATTTGAAAAGCGCGCCCGTGTCGGATCGCTCCCGAGCCACAGAAAGCGGAGAAAGCAGCCCAGGAGCGAAAAGCAGGAGCGAGGGTGTATCTCGGGAGGGAGGATGGAGGCCGGTGAGATGTATCTCGGGGGGGCAGAGGGATCTCTGGTGAGGGGTGGGGGGGCAGATGGATCTCTGGTGGGGGGGCAGGCGGGTCCGCTGCCACTCTGTGGGTGATCGGTGGGGGGGGAGGGGGCAGGGGTGGCAATTGGTCTGGGTAGTGGGGGGGGTGGATAAGGGACACACACACACATCACAGTCTGATCGCCACCCCTGCCCCCCTGCCCACCCACCGATCACCCGCAGAGTGGCAGTGAACCCCCCTTCCCTCCACCAGAGATCCATCTCCCCCCCCCAGAGATCCATCTCCCCCCCCACCAGAGATCCATCTGCCCCCCCAGAGATCCATCTGCCCCCCCAGAGATTCATCTGCCCCCCCACCAGAGATCCATCTGCCCCCCCACCAGAGATCCATCTGCCCCCCCACCAGAGATCCATCTGCACCCCCACCAGAGATCCATCTGCCCCCCCACCAGAGATCCATCTGCCTCCCCACCAGAGATCCATCTGCCCCCCAGAGATCCATCTGCCCCCCCAGAGATCCATCTGCCCCCCCCACGAGAGATCCATCTGCCCCCCCACCAGAGATCCATCTGCCCCCCCACCAGAGATCCATCTGCACCCCCCCACCAGAGATCCATCTGCCCCCCCACCAGAGATCCATCTGCCCCCCCACCAGAGATACATCTGCACCCCCCCACCAGAGATCCATCTGCCCCTCACCAGAGATCCATCTGCCCCCCCCACCAGAGATCCATCTGCCCCCCCAACCAGAGATACATCTGCCCCCCACCAGAGATCCATCTGCCCCCCCACCAGAGATCCATCTGCCCCCCCAACCAGAGATCCATCTGCCCCCCCAACCAGAGGTCCATCTGCCCCCCCAACCAGAGATCCATCTGCCCCCTCCTCCCGCCTCCCTCCTCTCCCCCCCCCCCCCCCCAGACGATGATCTGGCCTCACTCCCCCCCCATACAATAATGTGGCTCACCTCCATCCCCCCAAGACGATGATCTGGCTCACTCCCCCCCCCCCCCCCCCCCGACGATGATCTAGCCTCACTCACCCCCCCCCCCCAACAACGAACTTGCCTCACTCCACCCCCCAGAGAATGGTCTGGCCTCACTCCCCCTCCCCTCCAGAAGAAGGTCTGACCCGCCTCCTCCCCCCCACCACCAGACAACGATCAGCCCTCCCCCCCACCACCAGACAACGATCGGCCCATCCCCCCCCCCACCACCAGACAACGATCAGCCCTCCCCCCCACCACCAGACAACGATCGGCCCATCCCCCCCCCCACCACCAGACAACGATCGGCCCTGCCTCCCCCCCCCTGCCAGAGATACATCTGACCCGCCTCCTCCTCCTCCACCCCCCCAACCAGACAACAATCTGACCTCACTCCCCTCCTCCCCCCTCCAACCAGAGAATGATCTGACCCACCTCCACCCCCACCACCGATCTGAGTCAGGGAGCCGTTGGAAACACTGAACGCACCCTTCAGAGGCTGGAGCACCCGACTCAGACTTTTATTCAGCAGGTCCCTTATGGCGCGGTTCCGGATTGGCAAACGCGGTGGTAAAGGGGGAAATGCTGATAGAATTGGGCGGGCAGTTCATTAATTCAATTTAAATGCATGCAAATGCATTTAAATCGTTGTTGCGCCCAATTTGGGCGCGGAAAGGGTCCCCGCCATTCGCGGGTCTCGGTAAAGTGGCAATCTGCGCGGACGCGGATGCAGATCGCGATAAAGGCCTCACACCCGGCTTTACCACGTTTTCGAGCCCGAAAACGGGCGCAAATCATTGGTAAAATCGGGCCCAATGTCTCTAATTTTCTAATTTGCACCCATCGGTGCAAAGAGCTGGAAAATCCCATCCAACATTTCATATCAATGACCTGCCACCAGAAAAGTTAGAAATTTTGATTTGATTTATTATTGTCACATTTTTAAAGTTTATGTATTAGTGTCACAAGTAGGCTTACATTAACACTGCAATGAAGTTATTGGGAAAAGCCCCTAGTCGCCACACTCCGGCGCCTATTCAGGTACACTGAGGGGGAACTTATCATGGCCAATGTACCTAACCAGCACATCTTTGGACTGCGGGAGGAAACTGGAGCACTCGGAGGAAACCCATGCAGACACAGGGAGAACATACAGATTCTGCACAGACACTAACCCAAGACGAGAATTCAACCCGGGTCTCTGGCGCTGAGAAGCAGCAGTGCTAACTACTGTGCCACTGTGCCGCCCATGTTGTTTTGGGATACAGTGAAAAGTATTGTTTCCTGCGTGCTATACAGACAAAGCATACCGTTCACAGAGTACATAGAGGAGAAGGAAAGAAGAGTGTGCAGAATATAATGTTACAGTCATTGCCAATGTGTAGAGAAAGATCAGCTTAATATATGCTAAGTCCGTTCAAAAATCTGATGGCAGCAGGGAAGAAGCTGTTCTTGCGTCGGTTGGTACATGTCCTCAGACTTTTGTATCTTTTTCCGAATGGAAGAAGGTGGAAGAGAGAATATCTGGGGTGCGTGCGGTCTTTAATTATGCCGGCTGCTTTGCCGAGGCAGCAGGAAGTGTAGACAGAGTCAATGGATGGGAGGCTGGTTTGCGTGATGGACTGGACTACATTCACAATCCTTTGTAGAAATGTTAAAAGTTTTGAGCAATTGAAAAGTGGGAGGGTGAGAAAGCACAAAAAGGGGGTTTGTAATAGGGCAGAGAACAGGAAATGAGAAAAGTTGTTAATGGTGCAATTAGATGAACAAAAGATATGCACAGAGGAGGTGTGAAAGACAGCATCCTGAATGGTGGCATTCCAAAAACAAAGGAATGAAAATACGATAGGAACAAAACAAACACAAACAGGGGTAGAGATTACAATCTAAAATTGTTAAACTGAATATTGAGTTCAGAATGCTGTAAAGTGCTCAGTTAAAAGATGATATGCTTACACCGAGCTTCCTTGGAACAGGACATGATTCAAAGGCACAAAAGTCGGAGTTGGGACAAGGTGGAGAATTAAAATGCTAAGTGTCTGGAAGCTCAGATTCCTACTTGCCTCCCACAAAGTGGTCACCCTGCCTGTATTTGGACTTCCTAATGTAGAGGAGACCACACTGTGAGCAACGAATATATTACACCAAATTGAAAGAAATCCAAGTCATTGCTGAAAAAAGAGACCTGTCAAAGCTTTTCAGCTTGCACTCATCAGGACACTTTGCAAGGATACTAAAATAAGTGAAAACAACTTATACAGTGTGATAAGAGAATGCTGATTAATTGGCAAGTGGACTCTGATTGATGGAGACATTTCCATGAAGAATGCACCAGTTGATGGTGACTGACAGATAACTGTCAAGCATTCGACCTCATTCTTCCGGCAGAGCGGGCAGAGAGGGAAGCGTTTTTGGAAGGGAGAGCTGGAAGTTAAGCTGTGTTTGTTTTCACTTACATTTTTGGAGCTTTTTTTAAAAAAAGCAGCAGGAAACCGGAAACCGGAAGTTGGCCGTGAGGAGACCTGGGTAATTTTGTTGTACCCAATAAATCTGAATGGTGAGGAAACCAGAGACACTCAATGTGTAGAGTCTCCCACCCCTCCCCCCTCCTCTAACCTAAACAAAAGACCCGGAGTGAGAGCAGGTAAGCTCTTTCTTTCTTTCTTCTTGTTGTATTAGCAAGTTATCTAGAGGGGATGGAAGTGAAGGCAGTGCAGTGTTCCTCCTGCAGAATGTTTGAGGTGAGGGACGTTGTCAGTGTCCCTGCTGATTTCACCTGTGGGAAGTGCACCCATCTCCAGCTCCTCAAAAACCGCGTTAGGGAACTGGAGCTGGAGCTGGATGAACTTCGGATCATTCGGGAGGCAGAGGTGGTCAGTAGTTACTCCAAGGAATGAAGATAGATGGGTGATGGTGAGAGGGGCTGGGAGGAAACAGCCAGTGCAGGGATACCCTGTGGTCATTCCCCGCAGCAACAAGTATACCGCTTTGGATACAGTTGAGGGGGACGACCTACCAGTGGTAAGCCACGGTGACCGGATTTCCAGCACTGAGTCCGTCCTTGTGGCTCAGAAGGGAAAGGGGGAGAGCAGGAGAGCAATAGTTATTGGGGACTCGTTAGTTAGAGGGATAGATAGGAGGTTCTGTGGCAGCGAAAGAGACTCACGGATGGTATGTTGCCTCCCGGGTGCCAGGGTCCGTGACATCTCGGACCGTGTTTTCAGGATCCTTAAGGGGGAGGGGGAGCAGTCACAGGTCGTGGTACACATTGGTACCAATGACATAGGTAAGAGAAGGGACGGGGATTTAAAACAGGAATTTAGGGAGCTAGGGTGTAAGCTGAGAGCCAGGACAAACCATATTGTCATCTCTGGTTTGTGGCCGGTGCCACGTGATAGCGAGTTGAGGAACAGGGAGAGAGTGCAGATAAACACGTGGCTGCAGGGATGGTGTAGGAGAGAGGGTTTCAGTTACATGGATAATTGGAACACATTCTGGGGAAGGTGGGACCTGTACAAACAGGATGGGTTGCACCTGAACCAGAGGGGCACCAATATCCTGGGAGGGAAATTTGCTATGGTTCTTCGGGGGGGGTTTAAACTAATTTGTCAGGGGGATGGGATGAGGAGCTGTAGTCCAGAAGCCAGTGTTGAGTGTAGTGAGGTACTGAGGAAGGTATCAAGGTTGCAGGAGTGTACCAACAGACAGGAAGGTGGGTTGAAGTGTGTCTACTTCAATGCAAGGAGCATCCGGAATAAGGTAGGTGAACTTGGAGCGTGGATTGGTACTTGGGACTATGATGTTGTGGCCATCACGGAGACATGGTTAGAACAGGGACAGGAATGGTTGTTGGAAGTTCCGGGGTATAGATGTTTCAGTAAGAGTAGGGAAGGTGGTAAAAGAGGGTGAGGAGTAGCATTGTTAATCAAGGATAGTTTAACGGCTGCAGAAAGGCAGTTTGAAGGGGATCTGCCTACTGAGGTAATATGGGCTGAAGTTAGAAATAGGAAAGGAGCGGTCACGTTGTTAGGAGTTTTCTATAGGCCCCCAAATAGTAATAGAGATGTGGAGGAAGAAATTGCAAAGCAGATTATGGATAGGTGTGGAGGTCACAGGGTAGTTGTCATGGGTGACTTTAACTTTCCAAATATTGATTGGAACCTTTATAGGTCGAATAGTTCGGATGGGGCAGTTTTTGTACAGTGTGTGCAGGAGGAAAGGTTGAGGGAGCTAGGGATATAGTGGGCCAGATGCTCAGGAGGCAGTTGAAGTAGTAGTGGTGGAGGTCAGTGTTTGGACTGTTGCTCCAAAATCATGAATGCGTTTGATAAGGTCCCCCATGGTCGGCTTATGATGAAAGTGAGGAGGTGTGGGATAGAGGGAAAGTTGGCCAATTGGATAGGTAACTGGCTGTCTGATCGAATGATGTGGAGATGCCGGCGCTGGACTGGGGTAAACACAGTAAGAAGTTTATGGACTTTAACCTGGTGTTGTTAAACTTCTTACTGTGTCTGATCGAAGACAGAGGGTGGTGGTGGATGGAAAATTTTCGTCTGGAGGCAGGTTGCTAGCGGAGTGCCACAGGGATCGGTGCTTGGTCCTCTGCTCTTTGTGATTTTTATTAATGACTTAGAGGAGGGGGCTGAAGGGTGGATCAGTAAATTTGCTGATGACACCAAGATTGGTGGAGTAGTGGATGAGGTGGAGGGCTGTTGTAGGCTGCAAAGAGACATAGATAGGATGCAAAGCTGGGCTGAAAAATGGCAAATGGAGTTTAACCCTGATAAATGTGAGGTGATTCATTTTGGTAGGACTAATTTAAATGTGGATTACAGGGTCAAAGGTAGGGTTCTGAAGACTGTGGAGGAACAGAGAGATCTTGGGGTCCATATCCACAGATCCCTAAAGGTTGCCAGTCAAGTGGAGAGAGCTGTGAAGAAGGCCTATAGTGTGTTAGCTTTTATTAACGGGGGGTTGGAGTTTAAGAGCCGTGGGGTTATGCTGCAACTGTACAGGACCTTGGTGAGACCACATTTGGAATATTGTGTGCAGTTCTGGTCACCTCACTATAAGAAGGATGTGGAAGCGCTGGAAAGAGTGCAGAGGAGATTTACCAGGATGCTGCCTGGTTTGGAGGGTAGGTCTTATGAGGAACGGTTGAGGGAGCTGGAGCTGTTCTCTCTGGAGCGGAGGAGGCTGAGGGGAGACTTAATAGAGGTTTATAAAATGATGAAGGGGATAGATAGAGTGAACGTTCAAAGACTATTTCCTCGGGTGGATGGAGCTATTACAAGGGGGCATAACTATAGGGTTCGTGGTGGGAGATATAGGAAGGATGTCAGAGGTAGGTTCTTTACGCAGAGAGTGGTTGGGGTGTGGAATGGACTGCCTGCAGTGATAGTGGAGTCAGACACTTTAGGAACATTTAAGCGGTTATTGGATAGGCACATGGAGCACACCAGGATGATACGGAGTGGGATAGCTTGATCTTGGTTTCAGATAAAGCTCGGCACAACATCGTGGGCCGAAGGGCCTGTTCTGTGCTGTACTGTTCTATGTTCTATGTTCTATGTTCAGTGCAAAAAAAAGTTTAACAATCTGACACAAGTTGTCAAGGTCAATGAGTTCATTGTCAAATGGCACATCTTACAACTACATATCTAGGACAGAATTGAGTTCCCCCTCCCCCTCCCCCTCACCTAGGAGCAGGCAGGGAGGTGGGAGAGAATCACATAATTAGGTTGGAAGATGGGGAGTGGAGTGCTCATACCTTCCCAATGCTCCTTCAGTCAAGGGCAGTGAAAGTCAAGCTCTGCCTTCCCATCTGGAGGCCAACTGATCCTCAATTGGCCAATTAATAGCCAGTTAAGGACCTCATCTCACCATCGCTGGTATTCTGCCAGCAGCAGGGATGGGGACCATAAGCCACATGAAGAGGTTGTTATGTATACGCTGGGTATCTTCTTGTGGGCTCAGGTGGGGGGTGGGGGGAACGGGGGCTTCCATATTAGGCACCTCCAGCTGCATGCATGCATACCAGTTTCTGTAATCTGGATTTAAGAGTCTGCTTGTGCCATATAAATATTCCACATCATATCTATTAATATGGTGCAAAGGTTACATAAACTGAAAATTTAAATTAAACATCACAAAGACTTATACTTGATTGGAACCATCGGAGCACCAGGAAGAAATAGAAACCAAATTCAACTCCGGGTCCTCAACCTATGCTTCTCAAGACTGGTAATGTATTTTAACCAATTGGCACTCAGAAGATCAATTTTTGAACCATCAGAGGAAATTGCTTCCAGTTTGAACATTGCATTTGCTCCATATACTAGGTTTTGCTGATTCACTATATCCTCTGTTTGGCATCTGTTGTTTGGAGATCCTTTTTCATTGAGGAAACAAAATATTATAATTTATGAAAATTGATGAGGCTAAAAATAGAATAAAAATAGTAGAGTTGCCATGGTAGATGACATGCATCCCATAATTCTGGGAGAGGTGGGGGAGAGGTAAACAGAGTTAACTGCAGTTGTCAAAGTGTATGGAATTGTACCAGTTGGGCAATTCATGTGGAGTCACTGTGAATTCATAAAGAGTAAGTCTGAGCTTGACTAATTTCATTGAATTCTTTGAGTAAATTGCATTGTGTGAAAAATAATAATGGGTGGGGACCCTGCTGCCTCCCTGCCTCCATCCTGATTAAGTCCATGTAATTCTCAACAGACAGGACAGAAGTCCTTGATCCTGGGAAAGGATTTCCACTGTCCAGTTAAGTGCCTGAGTTTTTCCTCTCCTTCATTTGGTTATCTAGTTTCCCCTTCTTTGCCCGTTGCCGCAACCATTCCTTAGGGGCTTCTGGTTTCAGGGCCCACTTGCCATCCATATTATTGGGTACTGGACTGGTGGGATGATGTTGGATTGATGACATAATCTGTGTAAGTGCTAGGGCCAGTTTGAGAAGGTTCCTGATTTTCCTCATTAAATTACAGCCCAAAGTTCCCTTTTTTCGAAAGGTAAGTGATTTGGAAGCTACAACAGTCACCTCAGCAATATGAGTTCTGTTTGCTGAGCAAAGGATCCTGAAAGAATAATATGTGACAATGGAACCCAATTCACCTCCAGAAAATTTAAGGAACTTGCTGAACAAGTTAGAATTTATCATCACCTCATCATCGCATTGCCCAGGGGGACACTGGTTTATAGGATGATCAAGGGAACCCTCACAAAATGCTGAGAGATAAAGGAATACCCAAATCTTGCCTTATTGTCACTCCCATTTGCACCTCACCAAGGCTGACATAAAATCCCCTTCAGAGTAGTTGTATGGAAGAAAGCATAAGGCAACTCTGTCAAGCAAGATACTTCCTCAAAGTGACCAGGAAGAATTAAGTAAGATAATAGCTCACTGACGCACAGGTAGCAGGAATCATGATGTGGATTCACCAGATGAAGGAGGAGCGCTCCGAAAAATAAACCTGTTGGACTTTAACCTGGTGTTGTGAGACTTCTTATTGTGCCCGGGTAGAAGGAGGTCAACCCATCCACAAGCATGCCAAACCCTTGCCTGAGTTGTTGAAAGGACAAACTATAATATCCATAGGATCCAATCATGAAAACCTGAACCCGGTAAAGGTTGTTGGTGAAGCTGAGACTCCATGGTCATATACATCATTGAGACCAAAGAGTAAGCAAATGAGAAGGAACAGAGTTCATCTTCGAGCTACACTGAGTTAGGAAAGCAAAAAAGACTAATACCACTAGCAACATCATTGACCAGCAAGACAATATCACTAACATCACCGAGCAGTGAAACAGCAATGTCGTCAGCAAGTGACACAGTAATAGGAACATCAAGCACGACTCCTACAATACCAGGAACAACACATATAACATCACCCGTGCAGTGTCCCAGCTCAACACTCTGAGTGACAAATGCCAAATCCAGAAGATGGAGACACAACATCTACCACTTTAGCGATACTGTGAATAATATTTTGAGAAATGAAACAAGACATAACAGACTCTAAAGGTGTTCAGTTTAGATATAAAAGTCAATTGTTAGTCTTCCTCAGGTAAACATAACACAAAAAAGTAAATGATTGGAACAGTTATATTTATATAGAGATATTATGGGGGGGCGGGGGCGGGGGGGGAGGTTGCTCTCCAGCTTCATCAGGCAGCCCACAGGAATCCCGATGCCCCACAGAATGGGGCGTCAGCCAAAAATCGGGATTCCCCATGGGCGTCAAGTCAAGCGGGTTTGTATAATTCTCAGATTACTGCCCGCTCTGAGTGGGAACCCGATCAGTGCCGGCGAGGGATGGGGACGGATGGTCAGTCACGAGAGCCCTCATGCCCAGCGGGAATCCCGATTTTCGGCTGACGCCCCAAGCACCGGGTCATCGGAATTCCCAATGGCCGTCTGAGAGGGTCAGAGAATCATCCTCCCTTAAAGTGTGCTTATTTCAAACTAATTGGAACCAGAAGACATTACACCCAGGGCGGTGGAAGTAAGCGATGAAGTATCAAATTCAATTCAAATGCAAATACTTTGAATTGAATTCACTAGCCAAGGATAAATATAATATTAGAAATCATCTCTGAGGAAGAAGCTCTGAGTACAGGAAGTCATCACCTCTCACTTCAGGCTGTTGATGGAAATGTGCTGAAATATGAGGATACAAATATTTGATTACCTGATTGATTGCTATCTGCCTGTCATCTGTCCAATAAAAACATTAGAAATATGCTTCTAATTTCTTATGACAGGGTCATTAATTTGTCATCTGATTTCAGTGCAGTTACTCAATCAGCTGACTGAAAATCTCTGTAATGCTAGAACCCTGAGATTAATCTGTAAATAATCTTTTGGCAAAATTAGATCATGTTTTCTTTGATATATATGCAATCACTAATAATAATGGGACATTTCAAGCAACTGGATAAAAATGTCTATAAATAAATACAGCCCCCCAAAAACTGTAAAAGCAGATTTTGGAAATATACATTACGCAGGATTATGTTTTTCCCTCAGCTTATTTCTACTGACTTTGAAAATATAAGTGCTGCTGAATCTGAAGAACTGTTTTTGAGAATTGACACAGGGATTTGGAGGAACACTGAAGTACACTTAAAATGATATGACTGTCAAACATCTTCAGATAATGACTGGCTGTATTTGTTCTCTGTTCAGCTCTGTTTTGCACTATTTGTGTTCATAGTTCATATCAAAACATTGCTTTATGGTCATTCAATTTATTGCTAAATTAATTCACTGCTTAGTAATTCAGCTGTAGACATGAAGCATTAAAACACAAAATTTGGCACTTTAGTCCCATTGGTGTTGGCACTCCAGGAGCTGTCAGGCAAAAAATGGAAGGGGTCCACTATTGACAACTTCTCACGATGCCAGTCAACAGGTTTCTGAGGGTAATAGTGCAGGTGTCCCTTACTTACATGAGAAGCATACAGAGTGAGCAGGTTATGATACCACTCAGCACCAAACCCCTGATTTTGGCATCTGTTGTACAATGGTTCTTTAGATGTCTCAATGATGCAATCTTGAGACTTGTATATTTAAACATGAACCAGCTATTGTTAATCTTCAACTATTTATAGATTTCAAATTTTGTTATGCATGGAGCTACTTCTCCATGCAGCTAGACTTCCTCTTAGAAACTCATAGATCCCTACAGTGCAGAAGGAGGTCATTTGGCCCATCAAACCTGCACCGACAACAATCCCACCCAGGCCCTATCCCCGTAACCCCACATATTTACCCTGCTAATTCTCCTGACACTAAGGATCAATTTAGCATGGCCAATCAACCTAACGCGCACATCTTTGGACTGCGGGAGGAAACCAGAGCACTCGGAGGAAACCCACACAGACATGGGGAGAATGCGCAAACTCCACACAGTCACCCAATGCCAGAATTGAACCTGGGTCCCTGGCGCTGTGAGGCAGCAGTGCTAACCACTGTGCCACAACTCCGCCCGTTCCTGTTCTCTCTATTACCATCTGACTTTATACATCATACTGTGGGTGATGCTATTCTCCAGTCCTACGCTAACTGAGCACCTTTACATTACAATGGCACAGAGGCACATTGCACAACATCCCTCTTTCTTCTCCCTTCCAATAGAGTATAACTGTTTGAATTACAACCTTTACTTGTGATCCCTTCTCCCCCACTTCTGACTTTATAAATTTAGATGGTCTTGAGTCTTGACTGTTCTTCCACATCTTGGTCTGTCTCGTGTGGTGGAATAGTAGTGGTGCTCTGTGTTTCTGGAACTTGTTTATCTCCATTTTATTAGCTTTGTGCGCTTCTTCAAGTTGCATTTCTGAATATTAGCAACTCATCTGCTTTTTCCGCACACTGTGTGTTTGTCCCGTTTCTTTCGAGGGAATTGCGTACTCTGTCCATTCCTAGAATGGACTCAGATTTATTTTTTCCATTGTGTCTCTATGTTCTTGCTGGACGTTCTGTAAATGGAATCATCATTTTCACGTGTTTCACAATCTCAGCCAAAGATTTTTTGCTGTTTTATTTTCAAATCGTTTTGCAATCTTACGAATCTTGTCATTAAGCTAAATGGTTCTCAGCATGCCTGAGACATGCAGTGTTTTTCTTCCACTAGTATCTTGTACTTCAGTGTCTGATTTATAGTTTCCAATCTCATTTCTGTCTGTTCTTCCTCTGCCAGCAAAATAACTTGTACTGTTGGGCAGGCCTGTCTCTAGTAAAGTCCTGATTTGTTTCAGTTCTGTAATTGTGCTACTCCTGGCTGCATCATTCACTCGCAGCATGGAAAGTTTGATGGCTTTTCCTTTCAATGCCTCCTCATTTTCATTCAACTGTTTCTTAAACTCTTCAGTCTGTTTCTTGTAGCTCTTGGCTTCCTCCTGGACTATTGAACATTGCTGAGTCTTCCCTGTGAACTGGTTCTTCAGTTCATTCAGAGATGTTAAATTAATTTTGCTTCTCTTCACAATTTTCCAGAGGAATACATTTTGACCTGAGAGGTTCTTGTGGTGCATGAAGATCTTTCAGCAGGTCTTCCCTTTCTTTGGGAAGATCACTTGAAATCTCCCTTCTTTTCCAGCTCTTCTATCTGGCTTTTTAGACTTGAGTTGAGGGCAGCTGGAACTCTTCTCGGCTATATTGGTCTTACAATCTCATTTACCTACTTCTAGATGATAGTCTCTTGATGGACATCCCAACCCTATAAACACATCTTTGTATTCCTCTAGGATCTCTTTGGTAGTCAAGGGTTTTGTATGCTGTGACGCATTGTAAATCTCTCTTGGCACCTTCAAGTTTTAGACTCGTTTCAGTTGAGATGAGTGGCTGTTGTGTCCCATTTATAATCTCTTCCTTCTTGTGATTGCACTAAGCTCTTAGGCTAATTTGTCCTTTCAGTATGAGCATCGTGCCATCATGTACACGGTACCTCACTTTTCAGTGCTTCAGTTTTGGATCACCATGTCGAGCCACTTTGCACAAATTTGTGAAAGTCATTATGTTGCATGATGCACCAGTGTCTATCTGACATTTAACATTCGCTTGATACTCTCCTGTGGTCATCATTATAACAGTTACAAACCATTTATCACCTATAAACTTGACAGAATCATCCTGTTGTATTGTTTATAGTGCTTAATCAGACTCCATGACTGATATCTCTTATAGTTTTGTTTGGTTTCTTTCTGGCCAAAAACATGTATGGTGAAATGATTCAGCTTCATGCAGTTAAAACACTGCCTTTCCCATGCTGCACAATCCTTATCCTTTGTATGATGTCCTCTGCAGTATTTGTATTCTGACCTTTCTCTGTGATTGCTCTGCTCCTTTGGCCTATGATGTCTGTCAGCGTAATGTATCTCCCGGTCTGCTCCGCCATACATGTGCTCTATAGATGACATTTTAAAAATTCCACATTTTTACACACATCCATTGCTTTCGTGAGTGTACCTTTCTCTTCTTTCAGTAGACTTGCTCTTACTGACGGATCTGTTTGCCTAAGAACATTCTATATTTAATCAGATCATCTTTTAGCTGCTGAATTCATATGATTCTACGAGCTCTGTTATTGCAGTCACATACTGTTTAGTATATTCATTTGCAACTTGGTCTCTAGTGTTGAATACATAACATTCACAAGTAACATTCACTCAGGGTTCAAAATGTGCATTGAAGATAATCAAAACCTTTGTCGTCTGTTTCCTTCATTCTTCAGATAGATATAGGGTGGAATACAATTTATAGCAACCTTGCCCAGAAGTGTTAGATGTGTGGCTCCAGCTTATTAATTAAATCTATTGCTAGCTCATACTTTTGCCATTGCAGGTAGAAAAACTGCCAGTTTTCCACATATCACCTTTCATTTTGACAGTACCTAAGAGTGGAAAGTTTACAGCCATGTTCACTCACCCTAGTACTTCACTTGCAGCCTTTGGTTTGTATTCATTTTCTTTTTCCTTTTTCAACAGCTTTTAGCAGATTTGAATAGTTGTGTGTCTTTCTGAGCTGTGGCTTCTCCGTAGACATTCCAGGGTCTTAAAACTCCATTTTAAATCCTCTCCTTGGCATCGTGTTTTGTGTTCAAAGACAGCAGTGCTTCTTTAGTGTCTTCTCACTAAGAGGCCTTTATTGAACTTATGGTGAGATGGCAACTTACAGAGGCTCCCTCCTGACAAAGGTCACATAAGTACCAAAAGCCAGCTAGGACATGTAGCACTGTATCATTTCAAAACCCAGCCAGGTGATGTGAATGGTAAGTATGAGTCCTGATGGCAAAATATTGCTGATGACTGGGTGATGGGTGTGTGTTATATCAAGTACTGTGAGGTATATGGTGTGTGGTTAGGTGAGGTGTTAGATGATGCATTCACTAAGCTAGACCATTTGTGTGAAGCTATTAAAGCTCTTCAAGTACTGCAGCTGAATTCTCAGGATCAATATTCCAGCATTGGATTCTGTGTCTATGCTCACACTGTCTTTATAGTGTCTGTCGGGAAGCTCCCTGGACCCAGTGGGAAGCTGATTTCTCTCCTCCTTTCAGCACCCTACATGAAGGCCTCCAGCAATGGACTAGAGAATCTGCGAGTCCTGTCTCTGGCCTGCTGGTCAATTGCTGCTGTTCCTTCCTTCTGAAAAAGTCTTTTCCAGAATCTTTCCTGTGATCCATCGCTCTCCCTCCCTCACTCCCGCCTTGAGTCCACCATGTTGGCTTGCACATGGACCAGCCCGATCGATGCGTGCCACTCACATTGCCAACTGCAAATCCCAGTTGAAGCAGGAACGGGACCTTATCATTCATTGTCGTGGATTAACTGCCCGCTAGGAAGTGGTGGGCAACTGTTCTGACCCCTCAAGCCAGCCTCATTCAAAATGGCTCGGGTTGGGAGAGTGTCGGGGAACTGGCACAGAGGGCAGCAATGCGAAATCTGACCTAATATCGAATAATTTAAATTGAGAAGTTGTTATTTTGTTTCACTTATTATGCATTAACCATGATGGTATTAAATGTGTTTCACTGGGTTAGCTTCTGCCTTCTGTCATCATTTTCACTTAGGCATAAGCCTAGCCTGTAGCTTTGCTATGGATGAGAGTGCTGTAATTTCTACAAAGCTGGAGTACATTAACACTGATTACTCTGCAATCAGAAAGCTTTGGGATCTGTAAGCAATTCACACATTTCACAAACCAGCTTCAATTTCAAACTACTTAGTGCATTCAAAAGGGCTGTCAAAATATTCAATAGATTGGAATATTTTATCTAATAGCCTTGATCATTTACTTCGCAAATGACTGACTGCGAGCAGTGCTAGAGGTCCAGTGCAGACATTAGTGAATAAGCATCAGAAAAAATGATTGTGGAAGTTTTCAATGTATTGGAAGAACAGGGAAAGGAAGCTGCTGCCCTTAGCGGCACAGTGGTTAGCACTGCTGCCTCAAAGCGCCAGGGACCCAGGTTTGATTCCCAGTTTGGGTCATTGTCTGTGCAGAGTCTGCACATTCTCCCCGTGTCTGCATGGGTTTCCTCTGGGTGCTCCGGTTTGCTCACACACTCCAAAAATGTGCAAAACTAAATTGGCCCTTAGTGTTAGGGGGAACTAGCTAGGATAAATATATGGAGTTATGGGGATAGGGCCTGGGTGGGATTGTTGTCAGTGCAGACTCGATGGACCGAATGGCCTCTTTCTGCACTGTAGAATTCTATGATCCTCAAAGTTAGACTATCTGCAGGGTGACCAACCATACCTTATTTTACCATTCACCCTGTAATTTATGTTTTGTTCCACGCCTTGTACCTTGGCAATTTGTCCTGCATTTCTCAGGCAGTGATAGGGGAACCACTGGAAAGTCTCCTTTTATTACGTACTGCCTGAATATCGTTTATGTGAAGAAATGATTTCTGACATTAGCCCTGAACGGCCTGGCTCCAATGTTAAGGTGCTGCCCCCACCCCCTGACCCTTGTTCTGGACTCAAAAAATCATTTTCTCTCTCCACCCTCGCAACTCCAATCTTCTTAAACCCCTCAGATAGATCAGTCCTGAGCACCTGCGAATGCAGTCCACTCAGCCACGAGGCCATTGCTCTGTCTCTGCGTCTTCTGGGCAGGGATGTACTGCTGAGGCTGTATAAGGCTCTGGTTAGACCCCATTTGGAATATTGTGAGCGGGTTTGAGTGTCTTTAGGACAGAGGTAGATAGGTTCTTGATCAATAAGGGGATCAAGGGTTACAGGGAGAACGCAGGAGAATGGGGATGAGAATCATATCAGCCATGATTGAATGGTGGAGGAGACTCAATGGGCTGAATGGCCTAATTCTGCTCCTATATCATATGGTCTTGTGATCGTAAATGATATTTCAGTTGTAGAAACATAGAAACATAGAAAGACTACAGCACAAAACAGGCCCTTCGGCCCCACAAGTTGTGCCGAACATATCCCTACCTTTTAGGCCTACCTATAATCCTCCATCCTATTAAGTCCCATGTACTCATCCAGGAGTCTCTTAAAAGACCCTATCGAGTTTGCCTCCACCACCACTGACGGCAGTCGATTCCACTCGCCCACCACCCTCTGTGTGAAAAACGTCTCCCTAACATTTCCCCTGTACCTACCCCCCTAAGCACCTTAAACCTGTGTCCTCTCGTAGCAGCCACTTCCACCCTGGGAAAAAGCCTCTGAGAGTCCACCCGATCTACGCCTCTCAACATCTTATACACCTCTATTAGGTCTCCTCTCATCCTACGTCTCTCTAAGGAGAAAAGACCGAGCTCCCTCAGCCTATCCTCATAAGGCATGCTACTCAATCCAGGCAACATCCTTGTAAATCTCCTCTGCACCCTTTCAATCTTTTCCACATCCTTCGTGTAATGAGGCGACCAGAACTGAGCACAGTACTCCAAGTGGGGTCTGACGAGGGCCTTATATAGCTGCATCATTATCCCCGGACTCCTAAACTCAATCCCTCGATTGATAAAGGCCAGCACACCATATGCCTTCTTAACCACCTCCTCCACCTGTGGGGCCGATTTTAGAGTCCTATGGACCCGGACTCCAAGGTCCTTCTGATCCTCCATAGCACTAAGAGTCTTTCCCTTTATATTGTACTCCTTCATATTGACTAATATTGACTGGAATTGTTATAGCTCTAGCTCGTTAGAGGGGTCAGTTTTTGTTCAAAGCGTGCAGGAAGGTTTTTTGACTCAGTATGTAGACAGGCCAACTAGAGGTGAGGCTATATTGGATCTGGTGCTGGGAAATGAGCCAGACCAGGTGCTAGACTTGGAAGTTGGTGTGCATTTTGGTGATAGTGACCACAATTCGGTTACGTTCACCTTAGTGATGGAAAGGGATAGGCATGAACCTCGGGCCAGTGGTTTTAGCTGGGGGAAGGGTAATTATGAGGCTATTAGGAGAGAATTAGGAAACATAGGTTGGACTAGGAGTTTACAGGGACTGGGAACGTCCGACATGTGGAGTTTTTTCAAGGAGCAGCTACTGCGAGTCTGTGATAGGTATGTCCCTGTCAGGCAAGGAGGAATTGGTAGGGCTAGGGAACCGTGGTGCACCAAAAAAGTTTCTTTGTTGGTTAAAAAGAAAAAGGAGGCTTATGTTCGGATGAGACGTGAGCACTCGGGTAGTGCACTAGAAAGCTTTAGATTGGCTAAGAGGGAGTTGAAGAGCGAGCTTAGAAGGGCTAAAAGGGGACATGAGAAGACTTTGGCGGATAGGGTTAAAGAGAATCCTAAGGCGTTCTATAGGTATGTCAAGAACAGAAGGTTGGTTAGGGCAAGTTTAGGGCCAGTTATAGATGGCAGAGGGAAGTTATGTGTGGAACCGGAGGAGATTGGTGAAGCATTGAACCAATATTTCTCTTCGGTGTTCACGCAAGGGGACATGAATATAGCTGAGGAGGACACTGGGTTGCAGGGGAGTAGAATAGACAGTATTACAGTTGATAAGGAGGATGTGCAGGATATTCTGGAGGGTCTGAAAATAGATAAATCCCCTGGTCCGGATGGGATTTATCCAAGGATTCTCTGGGAGGCAAGAGATGTGATTGCAGAGCCTCTGGCTCTGATCTTCAGGTCGTCGTTGGCCTCTGGTATAGTACCAGAAGATTGGAGGTTAGCGAATGTTGTCCCATTGTTTAAGAAGGGGAACAGAGACTTCCCCGGGAATTATAGACCGGTGAGTCTCACTTCTGTTGTCGGCAAGATGTTGGAAAAAATTATAAGGGATAGGATTTATAGTTATTTGGAGAGTAATGAATTGATAGGTGATAGTCAGCATGGTTTTGTGGCAGGTAGGTCGTGCCTTACTAACCTTATTGAGTTTTTTGAGAAAGTGACCAAGGAGGTGGATGGGGGCAAGGCAGTGGACGTGGTATATATGGATTTTAGTAAGGCGTTTGATAAGGTTCACCATGGTAGGCTTCTGCAGAAAATGCAGATGTATGGGATTGGGGGTGATCTAGGAAATTGGATCAGGAATTGGCTAGCGGATAGGAAACAGAGGGTGGTGGTTGATAGTAAATATTCATCATGGAGTGCGGTTACAAGTGGTGTACCTCAGGGATCTGTTTTGGGGCCACTGCTGTTTGTAATATTTATTAATGATCTGGATGAGGGTATAGTTGGGTGGATTAGCAAATTTGCTGATGACACCAAAGTCGGTGGTGTGGTAGACAGTGAGGAAGGGTGTCGTAGTTTGCAGGAAGACTTAGACAGGTTGCAAAGTTGGGCCGAGAGGTGGCGGATGGAGTTTAATGCGGAGAAGTGTGAGGTAATTCACTTTGGTAGGAATAACAGATGTGTTGAGTATAGGGCTAACGGGAGGACTTTGAATAGTGTGGAGGAGCAGAGGGATCTAGGTGTATGTGTGCATAGATCCCTGAAAGTTGGGAATCAAGTAGATAAGGTTGTTAAGAAGGCATATGGTGTCTTGGCGTTTATTGGTAGGGGGATTGAATTTAGGAGTCGTAGCGTTATGTTGCAACTGTACACAACTCTGGTGCGGCCGCACTTGGAGTACTGTGTGCAGTTCTGGTCCCCACATTACAGGAAGGATGTGGAGGCTTTGGAGAGGGTGCAGAGGAGGTTTACCAGGATGTTGCCTGGTATGGAGGGGAGATCCTATGAGGAGAGGCTGAGGGATTTGGGATTGTTTTCGCTGGAAAGGCGGTGGCTAAGAGGGGATCTTATTGAAACATATAAGATGATTAGAGGTTTAGATAGGGTGGATAGTGATAGCCTTTTTCCTCTGATGGAGAAATCCAGCACGAGGGGGCATGGCTTTAAATTGAGGGGGGGTAGTTATAGAACCGATGTCAGGGGTAGGTTCTTTACCCAGAGGGTGGTGAGGGATTGGAATGCCCTGCCAGCATCAGTTGTAAATGCGCCTAGTTTGGGGGCGTTTAAGAGATCCGTAGATAGGTTCATGGACGAAAAGAAATTGGTTTAGGTTGGAGGGTCACAGTTTTTTTTTTTTTTTAACTGGTCGGTGCAACATCGTGGGCCGAAGGGCCTGTTCTGCGCTGTAATGTTCTATGTTCTATGTTCATCCCATTTGACCTGCCAAAATGGACCACTACGCATTTATCTGGGTTGAAATCCATCTGCCACTTCTCCGCCCAGTCTTGCATCCTATCTATGTCCCTCTGTAACTTCTGACATCCCTCCAGACTATCCACAACCCCACCAACCTTCGTGGGGTGACCTGCCAGGCATCCCCCTGCCTCGAGCTCCACTCACTGAAGGGCCTCAGTTGTGGTGAGGAAAGGGTCCTGTAAAATTGTGGATATTTTGGGTTTGGATGGGATAGCAGCGGGGAGACAACGGTGGAATCTTACAGCAAAAGAATAAAATGTGAAGCAGAAAGTTGTAACTAAGATAAAAGCAAAATACTGCGGATTCTGGAATCTGAAACAAAAACAGAAAATGCTGGAAAATCTCAGCGGAGAGAGAATAGAGCTAATGTTTCGATGGTCCTTCGTCAGAGCTGAAGAGAACTGGAAATAGGATGTTATTTATACTGTTGTGAGGGGGGAGCGTGAAGGGTGGAGCAGTAGAGGCTGGATAGAGGGCCAGCGATCAGTGGAGGCTGGAGAGAGATTGAAAAAAGACAAAGGGAATGTAAATGATGGCGATCATGGCTATGTTCTGTGTGCTGATAGCGGAACATTAAGAAATCAGAATGTGTTACCGGCAGAACAAAGGTAAGCAGTGTGACAAAGGACAACCTGTCACAGGTAACAGATGGCCCTGGTGGGGTGAGGGGGGAGGAGAGACAGTGGTGAGGGGAAAAAAGATGTGATGGGGGTTAAAATAGAGATTGGAAAAATGAATCAATGGAAGAAATGTAAATAAATAGATAAAAATAAAAAATGGGGTGAAGGTGGAGGAGAGAGTTCGCATTCTGGAGTTGTTGAAATCAATGTTAAGTCCAGAAGTGCCTCTTTGGAAAGTGGAGTGCTATTTCTCCAGTTTGCATTGGTCTTCACTGGAACATTGCAGTAGGCAAACACAGAAATGTGGACATGTGAGCACCTGTGAGATTTTCCAGCATATTCTGTTGTTGTGTAAGTTGTAACTGTTAAAGTAACTGTGCTGCAGTAAGGGAATTCAGTGTTAGTGAAAAACTGCTGTGAGAATGGAAGAATCCACCTTGAGGAAGATGCCCAAGATCAAACACCCAATGAGAACAGGGACCAGCCACTGGCCTGGTCTTGAGAATATGTATCAGAATACATCCTGGAAAATTGTCAGAATGGTTACTTCATCAACAGAAACAAAATGTGTATTTACGCACTTAAATCCTGAGTCCAGTAAATATTTCAGAGCAACAGCTTATTGGTGTAGCTAATTCATGGAAGAAAAAATGTCTCATGTTGCACCTGAAGACCAAGATTGTTCAGAGACTAACAAAAAAACCTCGATGCCAAAATGACCAGATTCCAGCAATTCCTCACCAGACTGCAATCCTTACAACGAGGCCATAGCCACAGTGATGCAGAATTAATTTAATGAAATCTCTGCTTCATGTGCTGAAGACAGTGAATGCAAAGCTTTTTAAAAGCTTTGATTGTGGTTAAAGATGTCCTTGTAGAATTAATTCCTCCAACATAATGTTACACATTGATCTAATTTGCATTATTGGTTTTTTTTTAACATTTCATAATGGCAGCCACACACACAAACACAGGCAGTTCACATTTTTCTACTCAACGTATAAGTCGACCCTTTTTTTGGGAAGATTTTTCGAGGCTTCAAATGACCTAAAGGCTGTGATCTACAGTAAATAATATATTAACTAGACAGACAACCCATCTAGCCAACAATACTGAGTCAATGGTCCAACGCAGCTGAAGGCTAAATGGACGATTGTGTAAACGATTGGCAAACTTGAACGGTGAGTGGCTAACTGGTGGTGCAAGGTTACCCGACAGTGCACTGAGCCTGCCATTTCTATGGGCAGTCAGCTTGTTGGAATAATTTATCAACTTTCGGATCAGGCTATGAGATGATTTTGTGTCTTTTTTACATGGGTGTGGAGGTTGGGCAAAGTCCAAACCACCCGCCATTTCTTTGCTGTGAAATGGAACTTACTAAGAGCTGGGTACACTCGGCTATGTTCCTGAACACATGGCCCTTGTTACCTATTAGTAAACATCTATGCCCTGATCAGATCTTGCTAAAAATCACAGTAGCTTTTGTCTCAAAGTTTGAGATCAGGAGAGATTTAGAAGGGAACTTATGATTTTATGGATGAATCTCCCTCTTTGTTTGTTGGAATACCATGAAAGAATGAGAGAATCTCTCCCTTCTATCTTACTCAGCAGTCAGGTTGTGAGGAGGTTCATGCCGCATTGCTGCAGAATGCTGATGTTTGGATTGGAATTGAATATGTTTTGATTATCATAGAAAAAAGTTTGCTCTACAACTAAGGTATACTGCAGCTGACCAGACAACACAGAGCAAACCCTCTCACACAGCAATGAAACAACTGACCAGTCAAGCTATTAGGTGAAAATAAAGATTGTAAAAACTCGCCGGTTCTTCAAATTGTGTTCTGGGATCTTTTGTACCTCCTGTAAACAGGCAGATGGGACCTCAATTTAAGATCTCATCTGAAAGGTGACACATCCGACTGTGCAGTATTTACTGGGCCTTAGATTATGTGCTCAGGTTCTGGATGTACCTTAAACCCATTACCCTTTATTTCAGAGGTGGCAGAGCTACTGCGGAGACATGCTGACATTCAAAAGGTGCGGAAATCTCATTTCAAGCTCACAAATGGTTAAAATTAACAGAGTGGTAAAATGAAAGAAAAGATTTTGAGCTCTGAATTGGGAGATCAACAGTGCATGTCTAGATCAGGAAGCTATTAGTCTGTTTTGTTCAATGTCAGATTTCACCTGATCCATACACATACTAAGCATCCGGAACATTATGGAAGCTATTGAATTTTTTTAAATCAATGACCATACTTGAAAGCTAATCTATCATGTGTAGTCCATCAAAGAATCAATGTTATGTTTTGTCAAGTACACTGCAGAGTATAAGTGATATTTAAAAACACTTTTTCACTGAGATTTTCTGGCCCCGCCATTGCGGGTTTTCCCACGGCAGATACAACAATCCATTAAAATCCCCATTGAAGTCGGCAGGACTGGAAAATCCCGCCAGTGGAAAGGGCTGGTAATTCCATCCTCAATTTTTGCCATCATTGTGCCATAATCATCAAAGCTCCATTGAACCAAGGGCTATCCAATTGTTTTCCAACCGTGCTTTGTCATTAATATTAGCTGGGATTTTCTGGCCCTTCCTGCCGTTGAGATCTTCCAGTCCCGGCAAAACCAATGGATATCTGAATGGCTCGCACATCTGCTGCAGGGGAATCCTCCATAGTAGAGCCATAAAATCCCACCATTAAGTTTTTTATTCCTGTAAACAGCAACAATTTCTCAATTGTGATCCCAGAAAATTGTCACCCCCACCCCCCCATCCCATCCACTCCACTCCAGGCGTTTTGTCTTGGTAAGAATGAGAGCATTTAAGATCTGAAATTAAAACGAAAAATGCTGGAAATACTCAGCTGTTTTGCAGATTCTGCAGAAAGCAAAAGAGAGTGAACAGATGGAATCTTCCGGTCCTTTCAACAGCAGGAAGATTGGCAGCTGGGCTTGGGGAGGCGGGGGGGGGGTATTTTAATTTAATGTGCATTTTCCCAATGTTAGGATGAACTTTAGTAATTACATTTTTGAGAACATAAAGGCAATTTAAAGGCAGGTCGAGCTTCCTGATGACAAATGCTGAGAAATGCTTTTGCATACATTAGCATGTTATACATGCTCATTAAAGGCCAATTTAACGGAATTAAGATCCCCCCCCAAATGAAATTCCCCACAATTGAGAAATTAGAATGTTGACTTTTATGACTGCGCTGAAGTGGCGTGCGCCCAGCGAGGTCGAGGTCTTCCATGATGAACCATGAGTTGCTGCTGCATTGTCCTCTGTGGGGATATCTGTAAATGGCAGCCTGTGCTTGAGAATGGTTGGTTACAGTGCAAGCTGTGTCAGGATGACCAAGAATGGGAGGAAGTGTTAATGGATGAGTGGAGCAGTGGCCAGGTAAAGGTGGAAGGGAAATGCAGGCTGCCCTTTAAATATGGTGCCAGTATTTTTGTCTCCATGAGGTAACGGCAGGGCTGGTGACTTCCCCCCGCCCCCCCGTGAGATTCAGCGAGCTCCCTTGGATGCATGTGTAACAAGCTGAACACATATGGTCAGCCATCCCACCCGCCCCCAGCAGAAATCACACCCGCATCTGCGAACCTCGACTCCAGACAGAGGATTCTGGCCAATGTTTCTGGTCAATGATATTTCATCAGCAGTTAAGGTTGATTTGGAAGGGTAATTTTTAATACTCCCCAACAGATGGAAAACAGAGAGAGGCCTCACTTCCCAAAGACGCTTGCTATTATTCCTCTTCCATTGTGTGTTGTGCAGTTTTCAAGCCTGTTGGGCACCTAGAACAAGCATTTAGTCCCTTGCTCATGTTAATGATGACCCTGATGCTTGTTTTAGATTTCCTCTGCTAAAGTGGCCTTGTGAGCAAATAGCCCCTATGAAAAGTGTAATTTCAATGTTTGTAAAGCTTGACCTGGCATTATGAGGAGCTGGCATGCTCCTTCCAGTTCCACAGTGCTCCGGAGGGCTGCTAGTAACCCACAATTGACAGCACTGCTGTAGTCCTTTCCTTACTTCCTGCTACTCACCCAGCAGCACAAGTAGATCTCAATTGATCCCTTGAAAATGGGTAAGTCATCTCTGTAATTACCACACATGATAGCGGATCCCCAACATATTGAAATGAGGCCCAGGGCTTAATTAAGGCGAGACTCAGGCTTCCCAGTGTTTGATGTACACTTCCTTTGCTCTGCTGATTCTGTGCCCCAAAAATAAGTCATAACCAATTTCCACCCCATTATCTGAATATAGTTTGCTTGCAGTCATCAATGAAAATCCCCTGAGGGACAGTGTTCATTAGACTCTATTCCATGTTCCTGTACTCTCAAAACCATCTCCTCTTGGATACCCAAGGTCAGACCTTTTCAGCTGCCAAGAGGTGGAAAGCACAGAAAGCTGTCACTATGTAGGAGATAAACACAGGATCCTTTTGATTTGATCAACCAAAAAAAAAATACCCTTCAGAACTCTAACAGTTCCCACGTGACCTCTCAAGTTGAGGAATGGGCCCTGTAGCCTTCATCAGCAACTGTTCCCATCACTCACAACAGTCACAATCCATGGGAGCAATGGGCAAGTCTTAACAACAAATGTCATCTGCATGTTTGAACCCTTCTTCCTAAATCGCTGAAGGTGGTTGGGATTCCAGAGTACAAAGGTGTGATGACAATTATTGTATTTATCACTCACACGCGGAGCTGGTGACAGGCTATTTGAATGTGAAGTGAGTAGATATTGAATTTTGTCACCGGCATCTGTAAGAACATTTTGAACTCACACAGAATGCCATGTTGCTGTTGAAACGACTTATTTCTGGTCCAAATATGAAAGTCTAACTTAAACATTACGAGCTGCTGTGATGCTGGTTCAGTCCAAATGCAGAGGATTGCTAAAAGCTTAGCCCACTTGGCTTTGGTGCAAGACCCCAGCCGAATCGAATCCTTTTGTTTACACAGCTGACTCCAAAAATGCAGTCTATTCCACAGAACTCTATTTTTGTCACGATGATGGGTAGCTGGGTTGGCACCATTGTTGGAAATCATTTTGAATTTCTTTCATTGGTTTCTGATTCATTCTGTTTTGAGCTGAACCAAACTAATCATCTGATGATAGGGTCCCAGATAATGACCAATACTAGCAAAGAAAGTGGATAGCCATGTATCTTTAATGAATTAAGCAGGTTGCCTTCATCATTGTGGTTGCATCTTGAATGCCTGCTTACCTCAAATGTGGCAATTTTCTCCTTTCCTGTTGCTGGGAAGGAGATTCAAGTCCCTTTGTAAGTGTGCTTGATTTTGCCGAAGGATATAGGCTATGATTCAAACTAGAACCCTCAAGTGGACATCCCTTCCACCACAAAGTGAGCTGATTCAACTTGCAGTCTGAAAATCTCCAGCCTGAGATGTGCCTGCCTATAGCCAGTCTCCTTGTTTTGGGAAAGTGGAGTTTATTTCAGCTCCTCATGAATCACCATGGAAACCATCAGCCTAAGGGTGGCCTCTGGACTAATTTATTGTTCTCCTGCTGCACTCCCATCAGGATTACAATGCAACTGTGAGAGAAGCACCATGATATTTTCGTCCATAGTGGTCAAGGATAACCTCCAAGAGGTTAATGTTAGGGGATTCAGTGATGATGGGTGAATCTTGTGCCCTACCCTGTGGCAATTCTGGTGGAGGAGGGCACTTAATCAATTGGAAAGATGTCAGGTGGGGGCCTCGCCATCTTCCTGCCTTCATCCCAATTAAGTCCAAGGTGGGAAGGCCCATGGAAAGCTTTGCTATCCCATTGCCAAATGCCTCATCCTGCCATCTCAACTATTAATCCAGCAAAGGACAGGGGGCTTGCCATGTGGGGAGAATAACAAGCAAACCCTTGCAGAGTTGCTTACCAGCCCTCATTGAATAAGTACTCAGTGCCTGATTGAAGGATCCGGCACTAGGAATGGGGCCTCGCTGAGAGCCACCCCTGTTATTGCTGCTGATCATCCTGGAAATCATTCATGGGATCTGGGCATTGCTGACTAGGCCAGCAATTTTGCCCATCCCTAATAACACCTTGAGAAGGTGGTGGTGAGCTGCCTTCATGAATTGCTGCAGTCTGTGAACCACTGCAGTCTGTGTGGTGTAGTTACACTCGCAGATGCAATAAATGGCTGGATTCAATTTATTCTGCCTTTTATAAATAGGTGGATAGGACATAGCTTGGCAATTTTCTACTTTGGTGGGAGGAGCCAGTGTTGTGGTTGTACTGGAATAACTAGGGGCCTGAGTATTCTTGGAGCAAGAAGTTTAACAGCACCAGGTTAAAGTCCAACAGGTTTATTTGGTAGCAAAAGCCACACAATAAACCTGTTGGACTTTAACTTGGTGTTGTTAAACTTCTTACTGTGTTTACCCCAGTCCAACGCCGGCATCTCCACATCATTATTCTTGGAGCACCAGTGGGATGGTGTCGGGGCCCATACTCATTGCCATATTTAATGTCTTCAGTCATATCTTGATTTCGTGTGGAGTAAATTGAGTTACCTAAAGACTGGCATGTGTGATGGTGGGCCCTCGGGCAGATGCCATGATGGATCCTCCACTCGGCACTTCTGGCTGTAGATTGTTGCAAAGATTTGCTGTGTCTTTTTCACTCAAATGCTGGGCTCCACCATCTCTGAAGGTGGGAATGTTCCAGGTGCCTCCTCCTCCTCTGGTTAGTTGTTCAAGTGTTCACCATCATGTATAAATGGACATGGCCAGAATGCAGAGCTTTGATCTCAGCCATTGGTTAGGTCTATCTGTCGCATGCTGTTCCCGTTGTTAAGCATGCATGTAGTCCCTGTTTTGTAACTTCATTAGGTTAGCATCTCTTTTGTAGGAGTTGCAATCAGCAATGAGAAGGCTAATTTATGGAAGGCTAGGTTATCGATTTCTGTGGACTGGATTTCTGTGTACGTAAGTGGAAAAAGAATCAGCAAAAGAAAGTGGATAGTAAATTGTTTTAAGTTCTGCACGACAGAACTTCAAATAGCTCAAACATATGCCATTTCACAGTTTACTTAAAAGAAGTGTGGGCTAATGGCCAGAATAGAAGGCATCCTTGGTGCCGTCGGTGTCACCACTTAATTTTTTTAAAAGTTTATTGACGAGCTTCAGTTTAGCTTTGCTGAGCATGTGCTTCATTAAGAATAATTAGCAGATAGCCGGTATGTCAGGAATATCGGAAATTGTAACACGGGTGAGATATGACAGATTACCCCAAAGCCTCTGCATGTTTGTAAAATGCAATATAAATGTAAATGTGCAATCCTAGTACTGGCACTGCTGGATGGTTTGGGAAATGATTGCCGTAGTGAGTTGGAATAGTGCCCTTAACTTCTCTGCTGGTTCAATGAGTTTATATAGCAGGTAGCTGAGCCACCAGACCAGGAATGGCCTGAGGTTGATTCCCAGCTTGCGATGTGTTCACTGATTTCAGCTCATGTGGTGTTAGAGGTGGCCTCAGTTCACTTTGGTCAGATAGCAGAAAAACCTGTCTGGATTATTGCTTCAGATCAATTATCTAACAGCTCTGCTGGAAACGTCTAGATGTGAACGTTGGTGGGGAGAGGATCAAACATTTGTTGGCAAAGATTGCATTTATTATCCAGTGCACTGAAGGATAAATTGGGCCTGGGAAAGCACAGAGTTAACTTAAAGTTTATTTATTAGTCACAAGTAAGGCTTACATTAACACTGCAATGAAGTTACTGTGAAATTCCCCTAATCGCCACACTTCGGCGCCTGTTCGGGTCAATGCACCTAACCAGCAGACTGTGGGAGAAAACCGGAGCACCCGGAGGAAACCTACGCAGACATGGGGAGAACGTGCAAACTCCCCACAGACAGTGTCCCAAGCTGGGAATCGAACCCCGATCCATGGTGCTGTGAAGCAGCAATGCTAATCACTGTGCCACCGTGCTGCCCCCAGACCACAAGTGAAGGAAAAACGTTGGAAGAGGGGCTGACAAGAATAGAGGCTTCAGTTTATCATCACAGTGTTCACCATCTACAAGATACACTGCAGGAATTTACTAATCCTCCTTAGGCAGCACCTTCCAAACCCATAACCACTACCATCTAGAAGGATAGAAGCAGTAGATACATGGGAATACCACCATCTGAAGCTTGCCTTCAAGTCACTCACCATTCTGTCTTGGAAATACATCGCCATTATTTTACTGTCACTGGATCAAAATCCTGGAACTGCCTCCCAACAGCACAGTTGGTATACCGACACCATAGGGACTGCAGCTGTTCAAGAAGGCCATGCACCACCTTCCCAAGGGCAATTAAGGATGGGCAATAAATGCTGGGCTAGAATTTACAACACAGAAACAATCTCTTCCACCTTCTTCCATCAGGAAAAAGACACAAAAGTCTGAGGTCACATAACCAACCGACTCAAGAACAGCTTCTTCCCTGCTGCCACCAGACTTTTGAATGGACCTACCTTGCATTAAGTTAATCTTTCTCTACACCCTAACTATGACTTAACACTACATTCTGCACCCTCTCGCTTCCTTCTCTATGAAGGGTATGCTTCCTCCATCTCACTTCATCTCTTTCTATTATCCACCTGGCTTTCAAAGTAGATCAATGCTCTTTGCCTCAATTACAACTTATGGTAGCTAGTTCCACATTCTAGCCACTTCTTGTGTAAATAAGTTTATTTTGAATTTGTTACTGGATTTATTGATGACTAACCTATATGTATAATTCTAAAGGGAAACAATTTCTCAATGTCTACCATATCAGCTGCTCTCATAGTCTTAAAGGCCTCAATTAGGTCTCCCTTCAACCTTCTCTTTGCTTGAGAAAAAGCCCACAATCTGTTTAGGCTTTCATTATAGTTACAACCTCTCAATTTGATATTTTTCTCTATATATTTGGTTGATTCCACCTTTTTACCATCTTCTCTTGCTGTCTGTCTATCTTACAATTCTTCTAATTCAGTTTCCCATGTTATTCTCTTGTTCATTGTCAGAGTTTTTCCAACTTTTGGACGGTGGAAATACTGAATCAGACAAGTATACAGGTGTGGGGCTAGTGATGCATGATTAGTCCATGCCCATTCATTCTGATGTAGGCAGGATGTAAACTTCATTGTCTCTGCTAATTTAAATGATTGTTAGCCCAGTGCTCGGTGCGCTGCTGAGGGGCTGCACACCTCAGCAGGGAGTGAAACTAGCATCATTTAAATTTGCCCGCACTACGTAAGGGCAGACCTCTCTGAGTTGAGATGCTGAACCAGCTGCTGGAAGTGATTGCGAAAGAGACTTTGAGAAGAGTGAAAATGGACCAAGGATAAATAACGTACTCCAAGGCTTTGATTCCGTTTTCTGGAGGAGGTGAACAGGAGAACATAATTCCTCTATTTACAGAGGGCCAGGAAATTCACTAGACAGACACTGCAAAGCCAGTGGGATCAGATCGCTCTCATAGCGAGCACCACCAATATAGCTCTAAAGATGTGGATGTGGTGCTACAAGTTTATTGACCTCGCATGAGTGGTAAAGGTCAGCAAATGCATCTTCAAATGCCATATTCTTGCAAACAAACCATTAACCTCACACACTGTTCAATTCGTCAGAGCTCCTTCCCCCTCTCTCGCCTACCCACAATTTCCATTGATCATTACTCATACATTGTTTCACCTCACCCTCGCACGCTTAGCACTGCTGCAAGACACACACTTACATCTCACACTTGCACATACTGCCAGCTATTAAACTGTGGCAGGCACATCATCCCAACCCATTACACTACATTCATTAACTCTCTCTTTCAGGACAAGACAACTATAGTGTGTACAGTTCTGGTCACCCTATTATAGAAAGGATGTTATTAAATTAGAAAGAGTGCATAAAAGATTTACTAGGATGCTACCAGGACTTGATGGTTTGAGTTATAAGGAGAGGCTGGATAGAGTGGGACTTTTTGCTCTGGAGCGTAGGAGGCTTAGGGGTGATTTTATAGAGGTCTATAAATTAATGATGGGCATAGATAAGGTAGATAGTCAACATTTATTTCCCAAAGGTAGGGGAGTCTAAAACTAACCTGAATCTAAATGTATTAATTAAATTAATTTAAATTTTAAAACTAATCTAAAACGAAAGTAATGAGAACTAAAAGAGGGCATAGGTTTAAGGTGAGAGGGGAGAGATACAAAAGGGTCCAGAGGGGCAATTTTTTCACACAGAGGGTGGTGAGTGTCCGGAACAAGCTGCCAGAGGTAGTAGTAGAGGCGGGTACAATTTTGTCTTTTAAAAAGTATTTAGACAGTTACATGGGTAAGATGGGTATAGAGGGATATGGAGCAAACGTGGGCAATTGGGACTAGCTTAGTGGTAAAAACTGGGCGGCATGGGCAAGTTGGGCCGAAGGGCCTATTTCCATGCTGTAAACCTCAATGACTCTATGACAAGATGACGCACAATTTGGCAACAGTGCCAAACCCAGTGTGAGATAGTCCCAGCTGTGTGATCGGGCCCCACGGAGAAGACAGTGCTAACCATCATTGGAGTGGTTATGACTGAGGTTATGGCCAGTGACAGGGCTGAAGCTATTGAGGATACTGGAATGTTCCTACTTAATCCATCATCCCATGATCTCTCCGATTTACAAGCTGCAGATGGTATGAGCATTCACCCATTACCTTTTCCTGTTCCCCTGATCAAAACCCTACTTTGTTCTTTTCTTCACTGAGATACAGAAGAACTACTGGCTGGGTAGGCAAAAAATGAGAGTATGAACTTCAAAAGGAACAAAGAGACTGATGGTGATTAAATATCATCGTTCAATCTCAAACTGGCAGCTACCACCTCAGCTTTGACACTGTGTGTACTTTAGAGGGCAGCATAGAGGCGGAAACAGCATGTGGTGACTTCCCAGCAGAAGTGACCTGCAGCTAGGACAGGGGAAAGGACTCACAGCTTCCCAGTGGGCAGGGTCAGACATTCCACTGCAGGGGACCCAGATGAGGACATTGATGGGAAAGCCTGCAGGAAAGGGGAGGTACAATGCTTGGTGCATTGGTGCCAGAAAGCCTGCAATTACTGTCAAGCAGCATGGTCTGACACCAACTTGGCAAAGGGCTTTGCACAGACATTGGTGCCCATCCTTTCTTGCATGGTAGTGATGTGAATTCAGCATCTGATGGTCAATTCTCAGTTTCCATTGCAGCACAAGCAGAAACTACCTAGTGTCTGAGAACTGCAGTGAAAGCTCAGGATGAAGTTCTGCAATCTCATCTTGCTGCCTTGGAGGCCTAGGCTGCTGCCATCATGGCTGCAGATTCTGGTATTCAAAGGGGCCTGCAGGGAGTTAGAGCTTTCCAGCAGTCTGTACTCCATCACATTACCAGGTTTGTTGAGATTCACCCCTGGGGAGTGACAGTGGTTCCATGGATCAAGAGCCTGCTGTCTCTGATGAAGGCTCATCTAGACTTGAAACATTGGCTCTACTCTCTCCCCACAGATGCTGTCAGGCCTCCTGAGATTTTCCAGCATTTTCTGTTTTTGTTTCACATTCCAGCATCCGCAGTAATTTGCTTTCATCTGCTGTCTTCTCTCCGGGTGACAGTGTTCATCAGTGCCCAGATTACTGTTGTCTATGTTGAGGTGGTTCAGTCTGAAACTGGGTCTTCTAGGGCCAGAGTGAAAGGCTGTCAGCAGTCTCCCCCATTGAACATCAGCAGCCATGATGCAGCCATCGGAGTAGCACGGGGTAAGAGCCAGTTAATGGCACCAGCAAGACAGACAGAAAGGGAATGCACAATGAATGATTAGTTGACTTTTTTAATGGGATATTAGACGGATTACTTAAGAAAATGAGTTTGGAATGGTTGATATGTGGTGTCTTTTATCACAGCATTGTAGTCAGAGAGAATGCTGTGTATATCCCTCTTCCGGCCTCAAGAGCATCAATCACTTCCTTGATACAACAGTGGACAATAAACTGGGAGATGTTAGAGATGTCACCTGCTCCAGTCTGCAAATACCCTGATGTGAAGAAATTCATGGCCACAGCCATATTCAGAGCTACTACCAGCACCGTCCTTGTCCTGCTCTAAGGTTGCAAGTTTGTCTGCAAGGGACAGCAGATTTCAGTGAGCATCTCCTTTGTAAAATGGATATATCATGCACAGTGTTCCTCTCTCAGGGTTCGGAAGAAAATTGCTACCTGGAGACCCTGGGTGGATAAGGTCTCCTGTTGACTGCCCTTCCCCCCTCCTCCCCTTCTGAGCAACATGTCTTCCTCTGTGTGGCCTCTGTTCATTCTCTCTCTCATGCAGCAGCCCAAGGAGGATGGTAATGACAGCCCCCATGACTGAGAGCAAGTGGTCTAACCTGAACGCCTGAAGTCAGAAGCAGGCCTTCAGCACTTACAACATTACTGCCTGTCCAATTCACCAACTTTAAACAGCACAAGAAAACTCACAACAAATTCATACAGAGCCAATAGAAATCAATCACCTACTAAACCGAAAGGAGTTAATGATGCCTTTAAATTGTGCCGCTGGCAATGTCCTTCCTGCTGTTGAATGCATGGTCAGTTCTGTATGTGTTTAAGAGAGGGGATTAGCTGGAGCGACAAGATCAGAAATGGCAGTGATGGCATCAAATCAGCATTGACTGATGTCACAACCTGCCCTAAAGCCCATGCTAATACCCTCAGCAAAATAGCATCTGGCATGAGTCAGACTGGAAATGTACATGTGCCACGTGGCCCCAGTTTAGTGTCAAATCTGCACCCTTTGCACCAATACGATTGGAACTATAGAGCCAGATGTTCTAGCATCATGTTTCTGATTGTACTCTAATCAGAATAACATAAGAATTCCATTCTTTTGATGCCATTCAACACAGTGACATGAACTAGAAAATTTGTGGGACTGTGATAAGCCCTGGAAGATTCTGGTATATCACATTTATGACAAAACTATGGAAGATGCATAATTTTAGTGAGTCTTCATCCAACTGTATTTGCTGATAGTCACAATTTCTATCAAGTATGTTAAAAATGTCACTATTGCTAACTATCTCATTGGGTGGGATTTTATGGCCTCGCTCATCCTGAAACCGTAAAATCCCACCCGAGGTCAACAGATCTTTCCATGGTCCACTCCCCGCCACCACCCCCCCCCCCCCCAACCCCCCTCCCCCGCCAGAGATGGTAGAATTCCGGCCACTATTTCATCTTTGTCTGTTTTGAATAATATTAATTTCTATGGTTTTCATGAAATCACCAAGATCAAGACACATTGGCTTGTTAATCATTCAGTGAGTTGGGTGTAAGTGGGGAGGTAAAACGTGTAAAATCCAAAACCCTATGCCAACAAATCTTCAATGTTTGGCTTTAAAGGAGGTGCAAGTAATCCACTCAACAGTGATTGGTTGATTATTAGCACAGGCTAATGAGGTAGATTTTAAATGATTTCAGCGGGGATTTGAATTAAATGCTCCCAACATTGGTTCCCATGTTCCAGAAACTCGCCGGTGAAACAAAGGTGACATTGAGCAGTGGATTGGTCAGTGTTTACAGCTGTTCTGTCACTTCCTGTCAACAAATGTTTTGTCAAGAGTTCTTGTTGTCATAGACATTTTTCAGAGGTTTGCACGTTCCCATCAGGAATGGTGGGAGCCATGAGATGTTTCTAATGGGACATCAGACAAGGAAGGAAATCACTATCTACAGCAGAAACATTGTGCTGTGGTGGCATCTACAGATGCACAAGTGGGAGATATGCAACACAGGTTGGGTGAACAGAGACTTGGCCAACACAGAGTTGGACAACAGAGTGGAAAACAGCTAACAGCAGAACAGAATGCAGAAGAACAGAAAGGAGAACAACAGAGAGGCTGAGGTCACAGGAAGCACTAACCATCTGGGAGCCTGAAGGCAGATGCTCAGCTTCCTGTCCAAAAAGTATTGATTACACAGGCTCAGATTGACATTGTAGGTGGCTGCAGACATCTGGAGCCTCCTTCAAGATCTGCTCCCAGCTGGACCTGATGGCCATGCATTGCCCATCTCCATAAAAGTCTATTTCTTTGTTTCAAGTACACTACCAGTGACAGTGTGTGGGGTCTCTGGGTCAGCTGCACAAAACCCAGTGTATGTAGGAGATGGGGTAGCTCTATCAATTAAAGCTGAAATTAGGACAATGCAGAGATTTAACTTTGTTCAAAAGTTCAAGATGTAGAATCAATTTGGGTCGAGAGAAGAAGTAGCAAAAATAAGACGTCCCCTCTCTTGTTCCCTAGATTTTGGAAAGGTTCAGTCAGTTTGGAAAATAGGAAATGTAACTCCTTTTTTCAAGAAAGGAAGGAATCAGAAAGGAGGAAACTAAAAGCCAGTTAACCTAATATCTGCCATAGGGAAAATGCTAGAAGCCATTATTAAGGAGTTTATAGCAGGACACTTGGAAAATCGTAATGTAACCAGGCTAAGTCAATATGGTTTTGTGAAAGGGAAATTCTGTTTGCCTAATTTATTACAGTTTTTTGAGGAAGTAACAAGCAACATGGATAGAGGGGAACCTGTAGACGTTGTGTGCTTGGATTTCCAGAAGGCATTTGACAAGGTGCCACATCTATAACTACCACACAAAACCCATGGTGTAGGGGATAACATATTTGCAAGTATGGAGGATTGGTTAGCTAACAGGGAACAGAAAGAATGCATACATGGGGCATTTTCGGTTTGGCAAGATTTAACGTGTGGAATGCTACAAGTATCTGTGCTGGGGCCTCAACTATTTGCAATCTACCTCATTGATTTGGATTAAGGGACCACATGTACGGTTGCTAAATTTGCTGAAGCAGGACAGTAAGTTAAGCCATAGAGTTATAGAGGTTTATAGCATGGAAACAGGCCCTTCGGCCCAACTTGTCCATGCCGCCCTTCTTTTTTAAACCCCTAAGCTAATCCCAAGAGAAGAGGAAAGAAGGATTTTGCAAAGTGTACGGTAAAAATTTTGTCAGATACTGTGCAATGAACTTCCCCACTTTGGCAGGAAGAATAGAAAAGCAATATATAATTTAAATGGAGAGAGATTACAAGAACTCTGCAGAACAGAAGGATCTTGATGTCCTGATACATGAATCACAAAACATGTGCAGGTTTAGCAAGTGCTTAGAATGGCAATTGGAATGTTGTTGTTCATTGCAAGAGAAATAGAACATAAAAGTAGGGAAGTTTTGCTACAGTTACACAGGGCGTTGGTAAGACCACATCTAGAGTACTGTGTACAGCTTTGGTCTCCTTATTTATGAACGAAATGAGGATGTTATCTTTTAAGGAAAGGTTGGACAGGCTGGGCCTGTATCCATTCGAGTTTAAAAAATGAGAGGTGATTGTATTGAGACACATAAGATCCTCAGGAGACTTGACAGGGTGGCTGCTGAAAGGATGTTTCTCCGCGTGGTAGAGACTAGGGCCGGAATTCTCCAACCTCACCCGTGGCTGGTTTTCTCCCATCCTGCTGCTGTGAACGGAGATTTAGCTGAGAGCCAAAGTCTCCGCTCTCACTGGCAGTGATCACAGGGCGTTCGACATAAGAGGATTCTGGCCTACATTACTAAGGTACACAGTTTAAAGTAAGGTGTCTCCCATTTAAGGTGGAGATGAGAATAAATTCTTTCTCTTTGAGGGTCGTGAGCCTGTGGGATTCTCTTCCTCGGAGATTGGTGGAGGCAAGTTCAGAGAATATTTTCAATGCAGTGGTAGATAGATTCTTGGCTAAACAAGGGAGTCAGACAGTATAGGGGATAAATAGGAAAGTGGAGTTGAAGCCACAATCAGATAAACCAGGCCATCTGTAGAAACCAGAAGAGACCAATTTTAATGCATTCCTGGAACATCAATTAATGTTACAGATTGCAAGCCCGTTACAGGAATTCTTCAAATTTCCCATCGAATGAATAATCTCAAATGATCCGGGATACTTAAATCTTCAATTTTGGTTCCCTTTCTCACACCATGTAAAGTTTTTTAGCTTGTTTGAACAAACTCTCTGGATGTCAATATTTATACAAAATGCCATCTTTTTTCCCTGAGCAAGTGTGCCTAGATGTTCCTATACCAGCCTTCAGAAGAAGGCCTGGGATAAAGGAGGACTTCTGGCCACCCCATGGTAGCATCCTTATCCCGGGTGCAGGAACATTATTAGTATGTTTGGGGCAGGGCAGCTGCATCATTTTCAGCAGTCTGTAAGGCCAACAACAAATTCAATGGCTGAAAGCCCACTTTATAAGGCAGCAGAGAAGCTGCACCGATCCGAAGGTGTGAATTAATTTACAGACTGCAGTAGCACCCAGCAGTGAAGAGACTTTTCATCCTGCCTGTTTTCAATACCAGTCGCTCTCAGATCAAGCAAACAACACCAATTGCAGAAATGTACAGAGTGCACTACGAGTCCGATGGGTGCTTCTCCTGGTAATCTGACTTCTGGTCACACATACGATTAAAAAATACATCTTTCAGATGAGAAATTAAACCAAGACCACATCTGCCCTCCCCAGTGAACCTGACTGATTCTATTGCACTGTAATGAAGAAGAACAGGACAGTTCTCCATGATAGCCTGGCCAATATTGACCTCTCAGCCACGAACCACCCTAAAAGAAACATATTATAGGGTAATTATAAATTTGTTGTTTGGAGGAACTTGCTATGCACAATTTGGCTGTGCTGTTTCCTGCCTTACAATGGTGACTATACATCTATAGGTGATGTTAGCTGCCTTCTTGAACTGCTGCAGTCCATGCGGTATAGGTACATCCACAGTGCTGTTAGGAAGGGAGATCTAGGATTTTGATTCAGCGACAGTAAAGGAACAGCGGTATATTTCCAAGTCAGGTTGGTGAGTGGCTTGGAGGGGAACACTGTAGCAATATTACAGTTCACCAAGGAGCATGTGGTAATTGTAATGACATCTACAGTGGGGTTTGGCAAATTTGGCCTTTAAGCATCAGATAGTGATTGGACGAGATTGCCTTTAAATGAAGGCAGCATTGTGCAGAGGTAGCTGAGTATTAATGTTGACAGTATTAAAGTCCTCAGCACTTCTCTTCAGTAGATGTTATTTAATGACACAGAACACAGAAGTTCAGAACTGTTGATGGTTTCACAGCTGTTTTCTTTTCATTTGCTCAATGGATATAAATCAACATACCAAAACCTGAAAAGTTAACAGATTGAGTTGGCATACTTGTTTTTACTGTAATCAGGACCAGAACATACATGACCAATACTGCCAGAATAATTTTAAAAATGTTTTCCTTAACGTAAGTACATTTTTATTAAAAATAGCATCATTTGATAAGAAATAATGAAATAATTAAAGACTATTTTTTCTTCCTTCTTACTTTCAATGAACCTATCTTTCTTCTTTCTCTTTCTATCTGGGTTTCTCCTTCCATTTCCATTAGATTGATTCTGCTCTCTCAACATCTCTGACTGTGTCAAACCTGAACATTGTTTTATATCAAGTCAGAGATTCCAAAGTGTTCTATGAAGTCCGCCTGGATCATAAGTTTTGCAATTTAAATTTGGATAGGATGAGCATGAGGTATTTCACTTCAGGTATGATTCAACTGACCCACTAGGGAGCTTTTATCAAACAAAGCTTATTTAAGAATACAGTTAACATGTATAGAAAGAATATTAGCAATAACTTTTACCAATTACAAACAAAAAAAATTAATGAAATTGTATAATCCTTAACAAGTATATAAAATGTTCCAATCAAACAAACCTCCCCCCTACAAAACCCTTGCCACAGGTTTAGCACAGAAAACATGAATACTCACGTGATGCTGGAACTTAGTCCTTTGGATGGAGAATTGAAACTCTGACTTCCCAGCCTTGTAACTTCTAGCAGCCTTCTTGATATACACACAGACTGGCTTGAAGTCAGAACAGCTTCCTAAAACACCAGGGAGAGAGAGACCAACAGCAGATTTTCCATTCCAGCAAGGCCAGGAGACCTTCTTCCAACTAGCCAACAGAATCTATAATACCAGAGAGAGAGAGGGAGAGAAAAACTGTCTGCCACTTGACAACCAGGGCAGTTTCTGACTCTAAACCAAAACCGAAAGTGAGTTCTTGAATTCTTCTGGGGAGGAACCACCTGACTTTGACTTTTCAATCAATCTTCCCCTCTCAATGCAGGGTCATTAAAGATCCCAGGAAGTACCTGAGGCCCAGAGTAAAAGTAAACAAAACCCCATTTAAACCATTGAAGCAGCAATAACCAGACAACCTGGCAATAATGAAACAAAAAGACCTGCTGACAACTGCAGAGAACATGATATTTTAAAAAACATTTCTTAAAGGTACACTAATGTCACAACATTGACTTTGACAACCAACTCTATTTATTGACTGGGACTGTGACATTGATTGATTTGTCTTAATCAAAGACACTGGCCAAAATTTTTCAGCCACTCCCACTGATGGAATCTTCCAGTCGCAGTGACAGTGACCCTCTGCCCTCTGTTCCCCAGTGGTGGTGTGAACAATAGGAAAACCTGTTGACAGTGGCAGGACTGGAGGATCTCGCCACTGGCCCATGGCAGGCCACCCCCACCACTGGAAAATCCCACCCACTGACTCACTTTGCTCCACCAGTGGATTCTATAAGAATGACAAACTTTCAGCTTCTTTTTGACTTTCACTTTGGGCTGTAGGAGGAAGTCGAATTGTAGAAGGGTTCTCATTCTCTTCCTTTGTCAGCTTTCCTCTTTCACTTAAATGAAGCGGCCTCACCTCAATCTTCACTCGATATGCGAATGCACCTCGTCTCTTTGCAACAACTCCAATCATAAACATCTCCTGGTCACCTCAGTGGTTTTTCACCATGATCTTCCCATTGAACTCTCTATTTTTCATGCTTCATCTCTCATTTTCACCTTGCCTTGCTTTTCTCTTACTTTGTTACTGGCGTCAGGATTAAACAAATTAAAACTTGTCCTTGGAGCATGTTTAAATGCTAATTCGTAAGGTAACCTATTGGATACTATCAGGTTATCTGTAAGAGAACAGTGTAATGACTTCAACGAGGTCCATGAGTTGGACCTGCTGGAACATGAACTCCCTACTTGAGGCCTGTTAATGCTGCCCAATCAGGGAGCTCTACAGAGACATATAATATGGAGTGTCCGGGTCACTGGCACTCAGTACTTTGTACAGGAAACTACCTGCCTGAGTATTGCAAACCATTGTAAATAAATCAGTTGTGATGAAGGGACTCTGGCCTCTCAGAAGTTATTTCAAACAGAAAATTGTCCAGCCTGTGTCAAAGAGAAAGAAGGAAATTACTGCCTAATTTGTCATCCAACAAATACTTCTCCAGAGATCTCTTCACAATCTGTACACTTCTATCTGTAGCACCATTTGATGCTGGGTGATATGGTGGGTAATGGAGTGTGTTTGACTCCATTCTTACTCAGAAATATTTCAAATTCTTCTGATATAAACTGTGGCACGTTATCTGACACCAACACCTCTGGCAACAATTAAATTGCAAAGCAATTTCTCAGAACCTCAGTAGTTTTGCACTTGTATTGGGCACAGGCAATGTGACAATAAGAGAATAACAGAAAATGCTGGATGAACTCAGCTGCCGGAATTTTACCGGCACACCCGCCCGAGGCTCGTAAGGTCGCGTCCAAGGTCAACGGAGAATGCCGTTCTGCGAGCCTCGCCCGCCCTGATTTTGGGGCAGGCATGCCAGTAAAATCAGGGCTGCTGGCAGCATCTGTGGAGAGAAACAAAGTCCCCTGCTGGCTCAGGAAAATAACTCACTTGCAATTCTTTCTGCCATTTTCATGTCAGTGGTCTCATGGCAGGTCGCCTTCCATGTCAGTGTTTTGCCTTTGCTCAAACACTTGGATTTTATTGCCTTCAGGCCTCTTATAAATGTCTCTCTAAAGTCACTTTTTATAATTGCACCATGCACACAGGGATGAGAGAGTTTCTTTAATTGAAGAATGTAACCTGCAACAGTCTCACCTGGCAATTGCTTCCTTTTATGGAATGCAACTTCCAGTGCAATCTCATCCTTAGTCATGTTATGAGTCCATAATCTTAATTTCAAAATAATCCAAAGCACTGGAATCTTGTGGACAACATTGGATAAACACCACTTCAAAGGCATTTGGTCCTATCATGGTGAAGAACGCATTTGCTTTATCTTCCTCTAATATTTTATTTGCTTTCAGCCAAATGCGAAACCTTTTGTTCATAATTACACCAGTCCTCGTTGTTATGGTGAATTTACCATTATCCCCAAATATGTCTTCAGTGCTTTATTTTCAATTGCACAACAAGCTGACTTAGTGGGCTGTACCTGAATACAAGGTGCATATGGAGCAATTTTTAAAATTCATAGCATCATAGAATCGCTGCAGTGCAGAAGGAGACCATCCGGCCCATCGAGTCTGCACCGACTACAATCCCACCCAGGCCCTATTCCTGTAACCCCACGTATTTACCCTACTAATCTCCCTGATACTCAGGTCAGTTTAGCTTGGCCAGTCAACCTAACCCACACATCTTTGGAGTGCGAGAGGAAACCAGAGCACCCGGAGGAAACCCACACAAACATGGGGAGAATGTGCAAACTCCAGCCAGACAGTGACCCGAAGCCGGAATTGAACACGGGTCCCTGGCGCTGTGAGACAGCAGTGCTAACCACTGTGTCACCGTGCCGTCCTTTAATTGCTCAAACTTGCTCAACATAAAATTTAGGAGTTCCAAAAATGTGACATAATGTTCTTCAGTGCTTAATTTATCAAAAGAAATATAAAGAAGAATTTTATCCCAGCCTCGTCATCCTCTTTCTGTTGTATATTGCACTAAGACTACCACATACTCAACTGCAGACTGCCATTATTGAACTAATTTTATTTACACCTCACCAGCAGAGAGGGCAGCAGAGAGGGCAATGTAACAAAATGCTCAGGTGTTGCCATGTACTATACTGAACAGCTTCACAGGCTTTTTTTTCCATTTATTCATGGGATATGAGCATAGATTGCATACCTGTCCTCCCCTAATTGCCTTTGAGAAGGTGGCAATGAGATGTTGCTGCAGTTACAAGGTTTTTTGGGATGTAAAGTTAATGAGAAAATCAACACTACCCCTTCAGAAAGAGCTGAGTACAAAATTCTGTTTGGGCATGCAAAACTGTATGACACAAATATCCCCCAATTAAGCCTTGCTATTCCTCAGCTGAACTTCAGGTAATAGCCATTGGATAACATTTAATATATTCGATTCTGTGTTGTACATTAATGACTAATTGTTAGCAAGAAACCTACCTGTTTGGTCACCAAATGTATCACGCTGCTTGACCCTGCATACAGTTAAGCTCTTGTAGTAAAAAATACCCAGGCAAAGTTGCATCTAATGTGATTTGTATCACCAGTCATGGTGTTAATATAAATAGCTATTTAAGCCTCTTGTCTACAATTAACAATCTTTTTTGTGCAGGTCCAGGAAGACAATTCAAAAATACTGCAGCATAAAGGTAATAACTTCAAAGATGACTCATTGTGGCTTCAAGCAATGATTGATTTATTAACAATATACACACACAGTCTGACAGAACTGCAATACATGTCTACTTTCTTTTCCTTCTTGGTTCCAAAGTTCGATCACATCCTTGTAAGTTCCAGCGTCTCTAATCATCGAGAATACTTGATCGCTTACCTGGGCATGGAACACGTGTAGTTTGTCGGTTTCGGTCCGGACGGCGAAGGCGGTGAGGAAAGTTTCAAAACAGCGCAGCCAGTGATCGAAGCTGTTAGAGGCTCCTACAGCTTGAGGATCCAATTCGAGTCTATCGGGTTTTAGTATCTGCTCCATCCCAAAACTTTTTGCTAATAAAATTGATGCACTATCAATCAAGCAAAGACTAGTTTGTATGCAAGAACAAATAGGCTTTTATTAGCAAAAGACTTGGAGCACACCCATGCCGATGAACTGGTCCAGAGACTGAGGCAGGGGGTGGGGAGCAGTCACCTTTATACCTGGATCAGGGGAGAGGAGTCCCAGGCAGGGCTGACAGGGGCATGTCCAGGCATGTCACACACATACAGGCAATAAGCTAACAGTGGTTTACCACAAAAACATTGAAAAATGATTTGTGGCAATAATTCTGTCTTTTAATAAGAAAATATAAAGTAAATGTCACTCAACAACATTGCACCTTTCATTCCGAGAGTAATGAAGTATTACTCCATGAAAAGTAAATTAATCAGGTTGGTGTTTGTGAGCATTTTAAAGATACATGAGACAATTTTCATTTGTATTTGTTGGGAACATGTTGGTTATAGAACAGTTTAAAAGGCCAGTACAACAAACAGTCTAATGAAATCTACGCCAGACATCTTCTGGCTACTCGCAGACAACAGCCAGGAGAATCGGGTGATCAATTCCTGCGTGTGTTGCGAGCACTTGGCAGGGCCTGCAACTGCAAGGCCGTAACAGCCACCCAAAACACTGAGGATGTAATCAGAGATGCCTATGTCACGGTCATCAGGTCATACTATATCCGACAATGACTGCTGGAACAGGGTGGGCTGGACCTACAAAAGACTGTGGCACTTGCCGACTCGTTAGAGGTGGCCTTCCGTAATCTCTAGGCCTACACCCCCGATCACAGGGGCGCATCGTGGACACCGCGGTCGCCGCCACCTCTGTACTCGGGAGGACCGCAGGCCTACGCCACGCCACGTCCCACCAATGACCCGACCGCTGCGGCAGTCTCCGGAGGCCTGAAGTGCTACTTTTGCAGCCTGGGGAAGCACCCCCAACAATGCTGCCCAGCGAAGGATGCGATCTGCTCTGGGTGTGGAAAGAAGGGCCATTACGTGAAGGTATGCAGGGCGAAATCGACCTCCAAGCCCAGTAGCGCCGCGTGCGACCTGCGGGGGCCGCCATCTTGGACGCCATCAGCCATGTGTGAGCCGTGCAGGCTGCCATCTTGGATGCCATCAGCCGCGTGTGAGCCGTGCGGGCCGCCATCTTGGACGCCATCAGCCGCGTGTGAACTGTGCGGGCCGCCATCTTGGACGCCGTCAGCCGCGTCGCAAAATCCAACGGTGGGTTCGGTTACGCTGGACCAATCCAGGCCTCACCAACTCGCCAGGTCCATGATGGACATCGAGGTAAACGGTCGCATTTCAAACTGTTTATTTGACTGTGGGAGTACGGAGAGCTTTATTCACCCCAACACAGTGAGTCGCTACGCCCTTTCAGTACTGCCAGTGAAGCAAACGATCTCCATGGCTTCAAATCCCACTCGGTGGATGTCCTCGGGTACTGCGTGGCAACCCTGACTGTACGGGCACAGTGTGCAAAAATTTCAGGCTCCTCATGCTGCCACAACTCTGCGCTGCCGTACTCCTGGGGCTAGATTTCCTGAGTCACCTTAAGAGCGTCACCATGGAGTATAATGGGCCTTTTCCCCTGCTCTCCGTTTGCAATCAGCAGTTCTTAGATCGCCCACCGCGCACCACCTGCAGCCTCTCGACCCTCAAAGTTGCCCCTCCCTCACTGTTTGAAAATCTCACCCCGATTGCAAGCCCATCGTCACCAAAAGCAGACGGTACAGTGCTGGAGACAGGGCTTTTATCAGGTCTGAAGTACAACGGCTCCTAGGGGAGGGGATCATTGAGGCCAGTACCAGCCCCTGGAGAGCCCAAGTAGTAGTTGTTAAGACTGGGGAGAAACATCGCATGGTCATTGACTACAGTCAGACCATTAACCGATACACACAGCTGGATGCGTACCCCCTTCCCCGCATATCTGACATGGTTAATCAGATTGCGCAATATCGGGTGTTCTCCACCATCAACTTAAAATCTGCATAACACATGTGTCTTTTTGTGGATTTATAAACCTGGTTAACTTGTTTTGCCTATAGCTGGGCTCTCACCTACTAGTTCTTCACCTGGTGATTGAAGTATAAGGGTCTGGCACATAACGGGTTAATGTGGGATTGCGTACTGTCCCGCCCACACAGTGATGTAAGAAGGCACATAACCCAGAACCAGGGACAATCTAGAGATGGATGGCAATGGATAAAGACTAAGGATGGAGTCAGCTCCATACCTGTACCCTCCACTCTCTCTCTCTCTCTATATATATATATATATATATATATATGTACATCGTTATTAATTGTTAATAAAGACTTGCTGTTGACATACTCTAGTCTAAAAAACTTCTTCACCGCATCCAAAGCAGGATTCTTCTATGATTATAGGAGCAGAACTTTGTGGATTTGGTCTTAACTTCTGGGTCTTAATTAAATGCTGCCTGTTCATTTCCCATCCAGAACAGGTGGAAGAGGAATGCAGCATAAGAGACTTCTGGATGAGTACATGGGATTTAATGGGATTGAGGGCTATAGATAGGCCTAGAGGTGGGGATGTGATCGGCGCAACTTGTGGGCCGAAGGGCCTGTTTGTGCTGTGGCTTTCTATGTTCTATGTTCTATGGTGGCACAGTAGTTAGCACTGCTGCCTCACAATGCTAGGGGCCCGGCTTGGGTCACTGTGTGTGTGGAGTCTACACGTTCTCCCTGTGTCTGTGTGGGTTTCCTCCGGGTGCTCTGGTTTCCTCCCACAGTCTGAAAGAGGTGCTGGTTTGGTGCATTGGCCGTGCTAAATTCTCTTTCAGCGTACCTGAACAGGTGCCAGAGTGTGGCGACTGGGGGATTTTCACAGTAACTTCATTGCAGTGTTAATATAAGCCTACTTGTGGCACTAATAAATAGACTTTTAAATGGCAGCTGGTAAGGGACTGTGGGTCATCTACTGGCACGTTGGTGGGTATGGAGGGAATTTTGGGAGGGTAATTTTAGCAAGCAAGCGGGAATCGAGTCTAGCACCTGCTCCTCTTGGTCCCAGAAGTGACAAATTTTGATTAAGCAGCTTCTCTGTGCCTCCCATCAAATCTGCAACAAGCTAACAGCAGCTTCCCTACACCAGGTGCAGTTAAAATGCCATCAGGATCTCATTGACATATTAGGACCCTAATTGCATACATTCTTAATGCTCTGGCCTGCTTTATTGCAGGTGGCTCACAGTCCGCCGGTTATACTGGGGACAAAGGGAAAGGATTGCATTCTCAGGAGCTAAGTAACTTGTCTTCCTGACTAGCTTCCCCTTCCAAACAGACAGGATTAAGGTTGACCTCCATGACATTAAGAAATGAGTAAAATATGCTGAAAATAATCTAAATCCTATAACTTCTTCCAATCCACCGATCTAACTATTGCTTTGTTTTGAATGACTCTAGTGCAGGTGAGTCCAGAGGAGAAACAAACACCGAAGGAAGAAAAAACAATTACAAATGTGCTGCTTTTATTTTTAAACTTTCAGAGAAGTTCATGATGAATTGGATGAACATTACAAAGTTGATGATTTGTAATGAAGACCCAGTTCCCAATGGTGCAGTTTGCATCTGAAAGCAATTATCTAACACAATAACATGTGGAAAAAAAGTGAATGCTATTTTTATATGGCATGGTCGCTTCGCCGAACCCTGGCTCACCCTGTACGGGGAGGAACAAAGACAAACAGCGGAGATTCAAAGTTATTATCATCTCCTACTTAATTCTAGCTTTGCCGTTGAAAATAAAGGCTCCATAAAGTTCAGAACCACATAACCATAAGCATTTAAATGTGTATATAATGTGAAAACTATGACTAACAAGTTACACTGAGAATATTAGCAAGCTTGTGCATTTTTAACAGCGGTGTTAACCCATGCGTAGAATTTTAAGGATGGCAAGCGATCGGCGCTCACCATTCCGGTATATAACACACCACCGCTGACCCCCGGAAACCCACTGCCATTTAACACTCACTTCTGTCCACCCTCGGAGGGACTTCTGGTTGGTCGACAACTCTCCAACCCAGCCAAGCATAGCGCTGCAGTGGCTATAAGCGGTACTGCAGCCCTCTGACTGGAACAAAGGGCAGTATTTTAACATTTTTTGTCCAAGTGCTGGGCTGACTTGAAACTGGGAGAGTTTCAGATCCATCTTTTGGGGGTGTTTTTAGGCCCTCCCATGCGCACTCTGCCTGCAAAATTCTGAGCAAGCCTGGTGCTCGCTGCAGAAGCCTGTGGGCGGGGCTTAACATGCCTGAAAGCCTGCAGAGGGAGGTAGTGCGCATGTGCAGGCTCTGATGCTGCACATGCGCCTTAGCAGTAGCTGGGATCTGGCAGACAAAGGGTGAGCTGTCAGGCCCCCAGTGCAGGCAGCTTGAAGCAGCTCCTCCCCCCCCCCCCCAATCGTGGAGGCCCGCGGCCCAAGCTACAGCCCCCGCCGCCCAGACCGATCGTGGACCCTCTCCCTCCCCCACCAATCGCTGCAGAGTGGCAGCAGGCCCCCTCCCCCATTATCCTTGCCCTCCCACCGGCCCCTCCCCCACTGGCTACACCCTTAATGGCACACCCCCCCCCCGCTGACCCTCCCCACCCGGGAAGCAGACACCACCCCAGCAGACCACAGCTCCCTCCAGCCCCAACCGATCTTATCTGCAGAGTGGCAGTGGGACCCCCTACCCCCAGATATCGCCCCTAGTCCCGAGCCCCAGTCCCTTGGCCCCCCCACAATAGGCCCTGCCCCTTAGGCCCCACCGCCTTGGCCTTGTTCCCTTGGCCCTGCCCACAACCAGCCCTGTTCCTTTCCCCAGTGGCCCCTCTCCTACTGATCCTGCCCCCACTGGCCCCTCCCCATTATCCCCCCCCCCGCAGGCCCCACCCCCACATTAGCTCCCCCATTGGCCCTGCATCCACTGGCCCCTCCCAAATTAGCCCCGTCCCTGGCACTGCCCGGTAGGCATTATCCAGGTGCCCAGTGGGCATTGCCCTGGTGCCAGACTGGCATTGCCCAGGTGCCAGGGTTGCACTGCCAGTCTGGTACTGCCCAAGTGGCACCGCCCCCCCTTGTCCTTGGCCTCTCCAGGGGGCCTGAATGGCCTCCGGTTCCACCGGCGAGGCCTAGCTGACTGCTCCCCATTTGTGGGGAGCATGTCTATTCCCTGCCGGTGAGAACCTTTCCCAGCGAGGTCATAAAGGCAGGCGAGCCTGGATGATTGAGCGCCGGGCTTGCTAATAACATGTAAATGCTTCTTCAAATAAATTTCAATACACAAATTAATACGTCCATTTCCGGTGAGAGGCTAACCGCACCAGAAATCCAGCACTCGTAACATTACGCTGATCATGAAAAACGGCACTAATTGCGCTAAACGCTTTATGCCCCATTTTACATTCGCGTCGCACCTGAAAACAGGCGCAGCGCAATGGTAAAATCGCCCCCAAAGTCACGGGATCATCGGAATGGTAAGGCTCGAAGCTCCCGGGCAGGAGGGCAGAGAATGCCCTGGAGGTCAGGAGGGTATCGGGAGTTAGGACAGGGGTTGAAGGAATTCTTGAGCTCCAAGGTCCCAGAGGGGAGGGTACCCCAAATCTGAAGGGGGCTTCCCATTAGTAGGAGAGACTAGGAGCTGAGGGCATGGCCTCAGAGTAAAGGACGACCCTTTAGAACTGAGATGAGGAGAACTTTCTTCAACTAGAGGGTGGTGAATCAATGGAATTCATTGCCACAGAAGACTGTGGAGACCAGGGGCCCGATTCTCCCAAAAAAAAGTGCTGAATAGGCGAGAAAAATGGTGTAAATCACGATTGTTTTTTCAGTGGGAGTTCAGACTCGAATCTTCCCTGTGCAATGCAGAGGCCACAATCGTGGATCTCATTAAAAGCTCGGGGGGCGGGGGGGTGGTGGGGGTGTTGCTATTCACGCCGGAGTCTGACAGTTCCAGGACTCTGTCAGACTGCAGTTTGCTGGCCAGCTCAATCACTAGTCAGCAAAATGATCCCTCGCCCATCCCTGACCCCCACTGACCCTCCCCACCTGGGAAGCAGACCCCACCCCAGCAGACCACCCCTCCCTCCAGCCCCAAACGATCTTATCTGCAGAGTGGCAGTGGGACCCCCTACCCCCAGATATCACCCCTAGCCCCTAGCCCCAGTCCCTTGGCCCACCCACAATAGGCCCTGTCCCTTAGGCCCCACTCCCTTGGCCCTGCTCGCTTGGCCCTGCCCACAAGCCCTGTTCCCTTGGCCCCGCCCCCTTAGCATTGCCCCCTGGGCCAGGCTCCAGCTGGCCCTGTCCCCTTAGCTATTTGAAACCGCCCCCTTGGCCACACACCTAGGCCCCACCCTGTTGTCACTTCCTCCTAGGCTCTGCCTCCAGCTGCTCCCCTCCTTGGCCCCTCCACCTTGACCCCTCCCCCTTGGAACCGCCTGTTGCCCCCTGGGCCTGGAGACTTTGCCCCTTGGGCAGTGCTAGGGTGCACAAGCTGGCATTGCCAGGGTGCCCATGCCCAGAGAGCACCACTTTCCCACCGCCCGACCCCCTGGGAGGGTCCTGATTGCCCCCCCTTCACTTCGGTGGGATCTCCCGCTAGTTCCCTGCAAGTGGGGAGCTACTCTAAACCTCGCCGGAGTGAAATACTCCTGGCGGGGTGGGAGATGCTATCAGGCCTGGAGAATTCAGTCCTACGCCCAATAATGACATTTAAATAACATTAAAAATAGATTTAAATCACTTACCTGTCTTCCTGCCGGTTTCCTGCGCGGTCTCTCCAGCTGTGGCCGGCACGCGCATCTCCCAACCTGAAGCACCAAAAAACGTGTGTGTCAGATGGGAGAATCGGGCCCCAGGTCATTGAGTGTATTTAAGGCAGAGATAGGTAGGGTCTTGATTGGTAAGGGTTTCAAAGGTTATGGGGAAAAGGCGGGAGAATGGGGTTGAGAAACGTATCAGCCATGATTGAATGGTGCAACAGACACAATGGGCTGAACGGCCTCATTCTGCTCCTATACCTTTTGGTCTTATGGTCTTCCCGCCCGAGATTGGGAAATGCTTTTTTCTCTTTTCTATCCTATTTACACCTGCTCCTGTAAGCCTAAAAATTGAGGCTGGGTGTATACAAGGGGCTTAATAGGCGAATGGGCAGGTTTCCCACCTGAGACCCTGCCCGGCCAAGCATGAAATTGCATCGGGGCGGACAGGTTCCCAGGAGAGGGGGGAGTCCCGTCCATTCAATTTTAAACTCCCCTTCCCCCACCTCAGAACCCACACTGGAGGGAGTGTAAAATTCTGCCCCATTTGTTTAAAAGACAGTGCAAATTTTAAAAACATGATAGGCACTCCTATATAAATATATATTATCGGAGCATAATAGCAAGGCATAAATGTATAAAGATAAAACCTTTGCAAGATCATTTTTAAATGTTAATTTTCAAATCTTGCAATTGTGCATGACAATGGCAATAGTGAATGGGCATAAAGAGATTTTGTTCCCACGTATAAATGTTTAATATGCTTTGACAGCACTGAGGGTCTCTGGAACTCTTGTTCTGACATTGTGTTAGCTTCACAATCAAGAGCAAACTGCAAAATACAACATCAATTATTTGTTCTTATTTTCAAAAATGAGGTCACATATATATAACTGAAATAATAGATTTTGACAACTTTAATTTATCTTGTTACTTGTGAGGAAGCCTTAGCAAGAACCTGAGGCAGCGAGAAATAAACAGTTGGCGTTCTTTGTTCTGTGTATTGTATTGTTTCAATTTATTTTGAAATCGTTGAGTAGGAAACCACTTAGTGGTAACTGAATTACAATACTTCAGATCAAAAATTCAATACTCGCTGAACCGTGAATTTTTACTTCTTTTGGAAGTAAAAATTACTTTGACTGTGTAATCAAATTGTCTGAACACTGGGAGAATGTATTTCTGCAACCTAACCATTGAAAATATAATCACATTAAACGAGCTATCTTTAGTGAGATTGATTGCTCGATGTTGTTTAATCTTTGGAACAACCCCAACACCATGGGGTGGGATTTTTTGCCCTCCCCCTACCCCCCATCCCCACCCGGCAGTGTGTTTTTCGGTGGTGGGAAGTAGCCCGCCATTGGCCAGTGTCGGGATCTTCTGGTCTTGCCGCTATCAATAGGATTTCCCATTGAATCCACACTCAGTCACTGGCTAACTCACGACAGGGATGCACCATCGGCAGGACCGTAAGATGCCACTGGTGGGAAGGGCAGGAAAATCCTGCCCATTGTTAGAAGCATGCCAGTTTTCAACCTGAGATTTGTCCCTGGCTAAATTTGACCAGACGAAGGATACGAGGGTGGAATTTAACTCACTCTGGGAATGGGGCAGTTCAGAACCTTTTGCTGGGGGCCTTCTCAGGGTGAAACCAGGTGCCCACCTGAGCAGGGGGGAATGTTGTAACACCCCCCTTCACATTCCTTACTTGGAATATTTATACTGCAATTACGATTGTCCCTTCAACAACTTTTATATACGTCTATTTTCATACTCTATTTTTGCGTCTACAAATCCAAACATTACAACAGTCATCACACTGCAAAAGTACTTCATCGTCGAATTGAGGTGTCATGTGGTCATGAAAGGTGCCATATAAATGTAAATCTTTCTTTCCTTTTCCAAAATTAAGCTGGCCCAATATACAGCAAACTCGAATACAAAAGCAAAATATTGAGGATGCTGGAAATCCAAAATGAAAATAGAAAATACTCAATAAATCAGGCAGCATCTATGGAGAAAGAAACAGAGTTAACATTTTGATTTAATTATCCTTTCTATTTCTGAAGAAAGGTCAGGATCCTGAAATGTTAACTTGGCTTCTCTGTCCACAGATGCTGTCAGACCTGCTGAATATTTTAAGAATGTTCTGTTTCTGTTGCAGAGAGCTTTGTGTGTGTTAATGATAATAAGATGAAAAGGGAACTACTGTTTAGAGCAAGGAAAAAGTCTTGATGATTCACAAGTGATTTTTTTTAAATGCAAGGAATTTTTTCTGGTGTGAACAGTGACATCATGCTACATGTTTCTGAACACCTTTGCTGAGAACTTTGCTGACAGGTTTTAGAAGTGGCAATGTCCCTTTAAATGAAGAGAAGAATGAAGTAAAAAGAAATCAAGAGAGATTTTCTGTTCTTACCAAATGTTTTGTATCCACAACATATTTGAGAGCATGCCAAATTATGCATTATTCCAGTATGAAATTCTAAAAAGAAGAGTTAATTGAAATAAAACCCAGAGGCAACTGTCATAAATTGAGATTTAAAAGCTCAGAGAATTTTCCACTGCAATTTTTTGAAAAATGCAAATCTTTACAATAAGTTAGTAACCCATTTTCAGTCAATCTGAGGGGGAATATTTAATCACGCAGGAGTTGTTGATCAAATACATTAAATTTTTTTTTTAAAGTAGATACATTTTCTATCAGTGTGTGCCTGCGGAGTGGGATAAGTGGTTTCCCTGTATACCATCTCCTTTTGAATTAGTGAACAGCATGTTGTTTGGTGACGCTGGAGTTTTTCCATCTAACCACCAGAACAAAACAGGAAAACTGCGGATGATGCACTTTTGCATCGAGTCACATCTAATGAGATCTGATGTTAATCTCCCGATTCCCATTTCTACATATTGGGACAGAAATTAATTAACTACTGAAAACAGGTGCATGGATCACAATGCACGACTAACCCATGCCCATTCATTATATGGAATAAAGACAATTTTGTTAATATACCCTTTTAAGGCGCTTTTATATAGAGTAGATTAATTAGCCCAACAACCTCACCTAGTCATTGCCTCACTGAATCCCACATTCTTTTCTCTCTCCAGAAAAATTTCCAAATTCCTTTTGAATGGCTTACCCTGAGAATATTTTCTCCAACTTCTGTTCCTGCTGATTATCCTTTCTGTAAAAACTGAGTTTTACCTGATTTCCCTTCTTACTTCTAGTTCTCTTTGTCTCGCATTTGAATTGTCTGCCAAACTGAACAATAGGACAGTCCCAAACCATGGGCTGAATTTTCCCGGTCCCACCGATATTGGTTTGGAGGTTGGAGGGCTGGAAAGTGTCGGGAAACACCATCAGATTAGTTCCTCGATACTGTCTTGTCTCCAGGCAACTTTCCTCGGGGCAGGCTGCCAATGGAATCAACAGACTGCTCCACCAAGGCGGGCAGGTGAGGAGTCATGGGCCACTATGCCCGAGTGGTGGAACTTTCCTGGCATTTGCACAGGTCCCCACTGTGACTGAAGCCCAGCTGTGCATCAGTCAGCTTTGTTGTGGGAGCTGCAATGCAGCTGAGGGGTTGCCTTTATTTGTTGACAGCAAGTCACAAAGGGATCTATCCCCAGGCAGTAGACAAGCTTTGGCAGAACCTTCATGGAGACTAATGTCTCTGCTAAGGTTGACCCTGCTTCAATGGCTGTTTCCCTCACACAGCAGATGTCTCCACTGCGCCACGCTGCCACTGCGGTTGATGGTCTTTGACCACTCACTCTGCAAAGGTGGACAGTGGCCACCCCAACGGACTGTGCTGATAGGACTTCCCAACGCTGGAACCTGGGCACCAGACCTAATTGGACAGAGGCAGCTTCTTAACTGACCGCCTCCAGGAAGATCATGTTTGATGTCCCACCATTGGTTCATCCCATTTCCTGACCCGGAATGTCGGGATCGGCATGCTAACAGCAAAATTCACCTCTATAACTTCCTGGCTTGTTTCACTTTTTAAAATTATTGATAAATGATTAGTAACATATGGAAAATGTGTACTGGAGTAGCAAGAAGTGATGAGTTCCCAACCTCAGCTTTGGGGTAGAATTTTACGAGATTGATTCTAAGTGTCCAGCTAGCATGAAAATGGGAGAGTTCCTGATCCATTTTTTGGGTGTGTTTTCATGCCCAATCTTATGCACTTAATCATTGAAAATATGGACTAGACTGTTTCTCGCTGCTGCAGGCAGTGACTAGGCTTACTTCACCAGCCAGCCTGCAGAGGGAGCTATAGCACATGTGCAGACCTCTAATGCTGCACATGCACAATCCCAACAGCAGGGGTCTGACAGACAAAGAGAGAGAGAGCTATCAGGCCCCTGCTGCTGCAGGCAGCCTCAGCACACCACCACCTGCCCTGCAATTGCAGGGGCATGTGCCCGAGGTGCCGCCCCTGCTGCCCTGCCCGCCAACCAGACCAATTGCGCCACCCTCTCCCACCCCCACCTGATCCATTCGCATTGCAGACTGGCTGCAGCCCCCTCTCCCCCCCCCAATTCGATTGCATCTGCAGAGTGGCAGTGGGCCCCCTCAGCCCCCCGATCGGGCTGCCCCTTCAGGCCTCTGTCTCCTTCAGGCCTGTCCATTCAGGCCCCAGCCCTTCAGGCCTGCCCACCATAGGCCCTGCCTCCCTATTTGCCCTGCCCCTGGCACTGCCCAGTGGTCAGTGTCAAGGTGCCCAGTGGGGATTGCCCAGGTGCCAGGCAGGCAGTGCCAAGGTTCCAGGGTGGCACTGCCAGGCTGGCAGTGCTAAGTGGCACACCCTTGCCTTCAGCCTCCCCAGGGGGCCTCAGTGGCCTCCAATTCCACCGGCGACGCTAACACGGCCATTCTCCGTTCATAGGGAGCAGGTGTTTTCCTTGCCGGAGAGAACCTCTACCAGCGAGGCCAGAAAAGCAAGCAAGCCCGGCCGACTCAGCACCGGCCGACTCAGCACCGGGCTCATGTAAATCAGCATTCAAATAAACTTAAATAAATTATTCAGCCTCTTGCCCGTTTCCTGCGAGAGGCTGACCTCGTAAAATCGCGATTGCTGAGAAATCGGGCGCGATCCTCATTTCTCGGCTTGCTCTGCCCATATTGTGTGGGAGGCTTTAAGCACATTCACATCTCCCTCAAGGAGTGGGAAATATTCTTCACTGGAAACATACCTTGTGACCAGCCAGGGGTGCTATCAGCAGGCTGGGGACAACTCTCTACTCCAGACTCTCAACTGCTGGATAGTGAGGAGTGATTCATGAGGAAAAGAAAGAGAAGGGTAGAAGGTGGGTGGCTTTATAGAAGAGTAAGTGCTCTAAACCCACTTCAGGTTTTCTTATAAATCCAATCATTTGAATCCTATTTTCTTTCCAACTGATTCCCAGTCTTAAATATTTACAAAGCCATGTTCTGTCATTTTAAATTATTGACAGTAACAGAACTGTAGCCCACATTAATTAAAACCAATCTGTCCTACAAAGTTCTCAGCAGTCGACAGTCTTAATATTTCTGTGTTTCTCGAGAAACTAGTTTTTCCTGTATAAAGTTCCCTGATCTTTTGAGCTTTAAGCTACTATTCTAAATCAGTGCCAAGAAAGAACATGGGACACCAAGCAGGACACAAAACTGTACGTCACTCAGCTCACGTTCATTTATGGAATTTACTTGATTTCTTACAAACAGCGTCAGTTTGGTTTCGAGCCAAGTAACGCAGCTGGTGGGAACGTGGTCAGCTTTCGACATAACTATGGGAATGGAAAAGAGGGTTGGACAAGTGTCATTTGGCTCAACTCATTGTTCACTAGAGTTTATATTCCCAAGGACCCTTGGGGGTCAATCTCCAGCAATGTGTGGTTAATGTGCAAACAAATAATTGGCTTCTTCAATGCAAAGAATGTTCTTTAAAAACAGTGATTCTTCCATCACTACCAAAAATAGTTGATCTGACATTGTAATATAGAAAGTGTAGATTTTGAAAAATAGAAAATTGTATTCAAAACAGCATCTGTTAAACAAATTAATATATGTTCCAATTTTTCATTTATAAATTTGTATTAAATTATAATGAAACCACGAAGCTCCATTTTACTAAATCAACTGCTTCCACTTCCTCCTCAAAGGCAGGTTGCACCTCAAGTGTGCCAGGCCTATCAGTCAACCAATAGGCGATCATAGAGGAAAACCTCCCCCTTTACTTTGTGAAATAATTCTAGGAGGCCCTAAACTTATTTTTACAATTTTTTTCTAATAAATGGGGCATGTAAGAAAGGCAACACAATAATCACGAGTGACTTCAATTTATTTGTAGATTGGGAGAATTCGAATGGCAAAGATAGCCTAGAAAATGAGTTTGTTGAGTCCTGTTTGGGACAATTTCTTAGAGCAGTATGTTCTAACCATGAAGCAGGATATCCTCAACCTGGTCATATGTAATGAGAGAATTAATCAATAACCTCATGGCCTCATGGTCAAGGAGCCTCTCGGTGACAGCGATAAGAATTTCACTTTCTATTTGAAGGGGATAAGTATGGGTCAAAAGACTAGCATTGTAAATCTACATAAAGGTAATTGTTTGGGTGTGAAGGCAGACCTAGCTAAAGTGAACTGTGAAGCTAGTCTCTGATTCCCAATCTTCGTTGTTTGCAGCTCTGAATATTTGTTTTTCCCTGCTGCTTACCTCCCCAATTATTTGACTTCAGGACCCTCTTATCTTGCTCTCTCCCAATACCCAGCCTGCATTCCCTGCTTTCCAAGCTCCAGTCCCACATTCTCTGGTCCCATGAACCCCATACACTCATACCTGATGCTGAGCTGGCACAGCGAGACTTTTCACTGCTCTTCTCCAGTTTCAGCTCCCCAACTCCTAATATCTGGGAATCTTCAGTCGCACCATTCAAAGAAAAAGCAGCCTCACCATTCAGAGAAAATATACCTTTGAAATCCCTTCAAACCCTTTGGAAAGCTTTGTTTCTATTCAGTTTCAGTCCAGTCCTTTTAACTCTCCTTTGATTGACAGTTTAATGGTTTTTAGACAACATGCAGTCAGCTTTGTTTGTTGATCTTTCTCTTCACGGTTGAATGTATCTCAAGTACCCCGTTCCTCCCCCCCTCCCCCCCTCCACCCTCATAGTTTCTAACTTCAATATTTGCACAAAAGAGGAACTGAAAGCATTTTTCACGTTGCCTGCAGCTATGACCGTAAGAAGTCCAGATCACTCACAGAGGAGCTAGGAGTTCTTGGCAACCCTCAAGGTTCCTCAAGCAGAAGTCTCAAACGTGTCAGGCTGCAGCTCCTCCAGCCTCTCAGTGTGGGATGGCAATTCCCTGCTCCCCATGGATGCTAGTACAGCTGGAGGAATGTCCAGAGACACCATCAACCTCTCACTGATCCCTGCTCATGACGATGGTGATAGTCTTCAGGTTTACACTACCACCAGGTACACACTGAGGGGTCCCCTGGATCTGCCTCTCCATAATAGTCACCAACCTCTCCACAGAGGTAGCAGTGTGCTCGCCGACTTGAGACGTGACTGATATCATGGCCTGGATGGACTCCTCCATTGTGCATGCCTGTCTGCTCACCGCCTCACGCCAGATTCTATCCTGGTTCAGCCCAGCAGGCTAAGTGTGGGCCGCATTAGGAGTCCTCCATCAGCCTGGGGCCCAGCAAAAGTCTGGCTGCCATCAATCCTCTGACTGTCAGTGGTCTCGGCTGTCACAGCCTCTGTCATCTGCATCTGCGCTTCTGTGAGTTGCTCACCGGGGTGGGGCCCACAGCCAATTCACAAGCTACCACCCACCAAGGTGGCTGTATCTGTGCTGGTGCTTGAAGCAGGGGGAAGATGAGACACTGCGCCCTCTGAGACATAGACACTCTCATCCTCGGAGGATGTATGAGGAACTTTGCTGCTTGTTTCACCTCGTGCCTCTGCTACATCAGACCCACAAGGGAAAAACACGCACACTCCGTTCTTATGATACTGGAGGCTTCCTATTGGCTCTCCAGCTTCGAGATATGACCCACCATCTTACTCGGATAGTGAGCCGTCCTCTGGCCATTAATAGGCCAATTTGGTGACAATCACAGACAGGTATCTGTTCGCCAAACAGTGAGGACTTCTGACTCCTATTTGATGAAGAAACATACAGAAAGTTCCGCCCTTAGGCTTGAATTTTCACATCCCGCCTGCCACGGGAATTATAGTGATGGGGGGGGGGGGGGGGGGGGGCGGATCATGCAAAGGTCCATTGACCTCAGGCAGGATTCTCCGGTTTTGGGGCGAATGAGGCTGGAGAATCCCACCATGAGTGTCATCTGTGCCCTGGATGTTCATGTGAAGACAGTGCTTTCTTCAAGCTAAAAAGAATTGAGATAGGATTCATCCGGTTAGACTTAAACAGCAACATAACTGTGTGAGAGCAGTATTCTCATGTGTGTAGAATTAAGAAGAAACCACATGGCCATTATAAACCAATATTTGTAATAATGTGCTAGCCAAACAAATCAGTGACAGATTAGCTAAGCAATTTGCTTTAACTGTTCAAAAAACTCTCCAGAAACAGGGGGCGGGATTCTCCGCAGAATGGAGCATCAACCAAAAATTGGGATTATCGATGGGCGTCAAGGCAATCCTGCAGTGTGGAGTGGGGGCTTACCCATTATTTATGTGTGGAGGGGGGGGGGAAGGAAGCCCCTCTTTGGTGAGGGGTTGGTGGTTCTCCCCTGGTCAGTGAGGGAGGTCACCATTTCAAATTTTTTTTGGGAGGGGGGGCAGTTTCTGAGCGCAGAGATCAGGGAGCCCTTTAAAAACAGCGTCCTGATCTCGGGACAGCAGGGCTGGCCAGCGGGTTCCCCAAGGTGAGCTCATTAACATCTTTCAGGTGGGCGAATTCCACCTGACAGGCGCTGCCAACGCAAGTCACACCTGTTTTCCTGCCGACATGGGCACATAGCCTGAATATGGGAGAAATCTGCCCAGGATATCTGCTTTTTTTGTTCTGTTTAGGCCTCTACCTTACAGGCAAGTTATTATTGTTGTTGTGAAAAAGATGGGTGATCATTTGATGATCAGTTCCATCCACAATTAATTACTAAAACGTTACATGAATCGACAGCAGTACAGGATCTGTTTTTGTGCATTGTCTTATTGGGTGAGCTTACATTACACACACTGTAAATCACCCTGTCAGCTATTAAACTGTCATTATCTTATTCGGTAATATGTTGGATTAAAGGCACTTACTCACTGTAATATCTCAGGAAGAGTGATGACCACCAAGTGGAGTAATTAAAGTACTATTCATTAACAGGAATAACTATATACAGAGAGTGAGAAAGATGCTACTGATTACTTTGATTCCAGTCTCCCGACTGGCTGGCAGAGCCCGCGCTCAGCCCCAGGATTGGTGCATTTGGCGTGCTTGGTTGAGTAGGTCACATGACCCTCCGAAACCATGCCCCTTAAAGTGGCTCACTACTACACTCACAGAGTTGTGCACCTTGACAAGTAATATTATGGAAGGTAATCAATCTTCATTCCTCATATCTGCACACTTCATACATTCATGTAGTTTTGCTGACTTTTATTTGATCGCAATCAAAAGAAGTGCACTCAGCTGCATAATGCATCAAATTCTGCTGTGCCCGTGCAACAGCTTTGCCGACAATGGTTGAACATATTAAGGAATTAGAGCTCGCATATAGGCCATTTGGCCCAACCGATCCCTGCCAGTACAAGGTCTGGTCCACTCTGGAGGCCTTACCTTATTAACAGTGGGCCAGTAGGCTGCAGGTGAAAAACAGGCACCCTGGGGCAGCCAGTTGCCTCTGGGCAGTCCCAGTAACTGATTGTCCATCCAGTATCTGTCTCTGAAACCAGCTGGGGCTTCGGGGGAAGGGTGAATCCATTCTCAAGTTGGAGCGGGTGTGAATTCAGTGTAGCAGAGTCACAGATTGTTTTTTTTTGTGAAGACTGGTGGAACATTTGAATCCGTCCTGACAAAAATAAATAAAAACTTGCCTTCTGAGTTCCTCTTTAGCTGGATTCCTGGCTTGGGTCTCTGTCTGTGTGGAGTTTGCACATTCTCCCCGTGTCTGTGTGGGTTTCCTCCCACAGTCCAAAGATGTGCCGCTTAGGTTGATTGGCCATGATAAATTGCCCCTTAGTGTCAGGGGGACTAGCAGGGTAAATATGTGGGTTGTGAGGATCTCACCTGGGTGGAATTATTGTTGGTTCAGGCTCGATGGGCCAAATGGCCTCCTTCTGCACTGTAGATTCCATGATTCTATGATTCTATGGAGCCCAGCTGCAACTGTGCAGAGTGTTTGTGGCACATAATCCACCCACAAGGGTCCTAAAATGGCAAATGGAATTCTGTGTACCTCAGCGAAGCCCAATTTTCACATAAAAAGACAAAGAACAAAGAATGGTACAGCACAGGAACAGGCCCCTCGGCCCACCCAGCTGACTGCAGTTACCCAGCCTTGGGCACTTGGAAAGAAAGTGTTGACAAGATCATCAGTTAGAATTGTGTGCTAATTCATTTGCCGCCATTTTCAGAGCTTGACTCCTCCTATTCCAGTCAGTTAGGAAGTTTTTCATCTCCGCCACACTACATACACCAGAGTCCCCACACCCCTAAACCTCCTTGAATGCTCTCAGCAGTGTCCAAAACATTAATCTTTAACTTCTGGAGATTCCAGAACAATCTGAGAGAGGTGGCAACTCTACTCCATAGAACCATACAAAAGTTACGGTGTGGAAAAAGGCCATTCAGCCCATCATGTCTGCGCCAGCCTCTAGGAAAGGGCCACAACCTTTGCATCAAACACCCAGAAATTCACTATTCTTGGTATGCTGGTTTGTGTAAAATTCCACTTTTTGCCATTTAACCAAAATCAGTAACCTGTTCATTTTACATGGATTAATTGCTTCATTAAACGGCATGTTTTTTCAACTTAAAGAACCACTGAATTAAATATTATCCTGATGCCATCTATTTCTCTAACATTATCCGCGTGAAACAAGAGATTGTAAATATTTTGAGTGGGTTGTTGTTGATGCCTGAAAAGATATTGCAGCAAAGTAAATCGAAACATCATAAAAAATTTAAGTCATTCTATAACTTGCCTAAAACCAAGGTCTGATTCTCCATCCATATTGAAATCCCATTGCAAAATGCCTTAGTATAAATCCATGGTTTTTCCTTGTTAGTCACTTAAGGGAGATTCCAAAAAGCATGTATGCATGAATAATACATTTGTGGTCTGATGGTAACGTTTAGATCGACAGATAACAACGTCAAAAGAAATCTCTATGAGTCATTGTCAGCCGTTCTGTCCCAGTGCTATGCACAGGATTAGCTGACAGGCAACTTACTGTCATAAAAAACTGATTTGTTTTTGCTGATATGCTACTTAAGCTTGCTGATTACACATAATTACAAAGTTTCTAGACTACCCAATTATAATTCCAGTTACATCTGTGAAAATAGTTGCAACTTAATTTTGATACATTGCACGCCCATTATTACAGTGATGCAAAATGTAAAATTCATTAGTCCTACTGGTGACAGATTCACAAATGATAACATATTCCTATATAACATATTTAACAACACATTTATAAGAGATACCTTAACAACTTCATTTTCTTACAGACTTAACACAACACCCTGTATTTGATTTACTGTCTGCAGACCAAAATTACCTGTCTTCTCCTGTTATTCCCTTCAAATGTCTGGCATTTGTCACTGCTTTTACTTTCTTACATTTTTACTGAAAAATAATGTGCTTCCACTTTAGGATGTGAGCTGTGAAGATCATCTTTAGTTACTTTGTTTTTTGTTCTTTATTGTTGATAGCTCGTTCATGGATTATAAATAAATCACAACCTTGATCTAATTTTACAATTGTAAAAAAAATCACCAAATTCAACAGCATGAGTTGGAATGCCACAGGTACCGTACCCAAATTCAGGCTTTTTAGACAAAAGATGGCTTTACGCTTTTTAGTTTTATCCATCACAGAACCGGATAAACAAGCTGGAAATGAGTGGCAACATAGAGTCAACATGGAAATATTTAAGAGAAGAGGCAATCCCATTGATTGACTCCCAAAAAAGTGTAATGTGTACATATACTAGAAGCTTACGATTGAATGAAGCTGAAGATGATATGACGCATCATAGCCACTATCTGTCATCTGCAGATTTAATGAGAAACAAGGGATGATTGGAATAGTCTGTGCATCTGACAAAGGTTTTGGGTGATACAGAGAAAACCTAGGCCGCGATTCTCCCACTGCGACCCGCAACATTTGGTGGGTCGGGCCGGGAGATGCGCGTGTCGGCCATTTCGGGGGTTCCCTGCCAGCTTTTACAACCCACGCGCATCTCCCAGCCAGAGAAAAATGGCGCCGCCGGGAACCCGCTGAAAATCAGCGGGCCGCGGTTTAGCATGAGTTTATGTACCTTTACATGCCATTATCGGGATCCACATGGCAATCTCCGACCACGTCTGCGTCTCCCATCTCTTTGGCGTGATGTAACTTTGGCATGAATCAGTATAGGTATTTAAAAGTCTCAACCTGGCGTGGCAGCCTTGAACTGGCGTGAGGAGGTAAGTGCTGCGAGCGGAGCATGGGGGATGTTGCAGGCAGGCCCTGGAGATGCCTGGTGGCCTTCCTCCTGCTGCCTTCAGGTGTTGGCCCATAAACCAGTGATATCTGGGGTGGGGAGTGGGGGTCCGGGAGGCTTCAATTTCTTCACAGCTCTCTGGGTGAGGTTCCGTCATGGTTCCGTCACCCCCCCCCCCCCACCCCCCAAATCCAGAGCAGCGCTGTAGCGCAGTGTAGGAAGCAGCCTCGAGGACTCCCACTTCCCCCCCTCCTGACAGCGCTGTCACGCACTGTGGGAAGCAGACTTGAGGGCTCCCGCTTCCCCCCCTCCCCCCCACTCCTGGACAGTGCTGTGCTGCTGGACTCATGGACCTTCCTGTGTCACCAAGTCACAAGGTTGGGGAGTACAGGGATCTCCTTCTCCTTGGTGTCGCACACCAGAGTCTATCAGTACAGCACTGTGATGCGGGATTCATGCAGCCACCACAACAAAGGTTCACAGTTCAACCCGGGGTGGAATGCGAGGTGAGGCCAGGGAGCGGGGGTGGCCTGATGAAGACAAGGAAGACAATGTGGAAGGAGGAGGAGGACTCACGATGGTAGGCCAAGGGATAAAGATGTGGACGAAGAAGATGAAGAATGGAAGACAGAACGAATGCTGAGGGGAGGGGAGCTAGATCAGGCTGCATGAAACGCTCACAAACAAGGGGGTCAAAGGGATACCACATCATTTACTGTAAGGGGATGGATGAAGACTCCAGATCCAATGATTGGAGGTCTAAGTACGGCATGGGTGCCTTGCAGGTGCTGGGCTCGGAGGGAGGGTGGTTGAATCAAGGAACAGTCTTGTTATTGAGGCTGCTAGCCTTTTTCCTCTGGTTTGCTGACATCCTCCATGGGCTGGAGAGAGTGATACAAGAGATGGGTGAGATCCTAAATGAATATTTCTCATCGGTATTTACTCTTGAGAAAAGCATGGATGTTAGGGAACTTGGGGAAATAAATAATGATGTCTTGAGGAGTGCACATATTACAGAGAAAGAGGTGCTGGAAGTCTTAAAGTGCATCAAGGTAGATGAATCCCCAGGATCTGATGAAATGTATCCCAGGACATTGTGGGAGGCTAGGGAGGAAATTGTGGGTCCCCTAGCAGAGATATTTGAATGATCGATAGCCATGGGCGAGGTGCCTGAAGATTGGAGGGTGTCAAATGTTGTGCCTTTGTTTAAAAAGGGCTGCAGGGAAAAGTTTGGCAACTACTGGCCAGTGAGCGTCACATCTGTGGTGGGTAAGTTGTTGGAAGGTATTTTGAGAGACAGGATCTACAGGCATTTAGGGACGCAAGGATTGATTAGGGACAGCATGGCTTTGTGAGTGGAAAATCATGTCTCACAAATTTGATTGAGTTTTTTGAAGGGGTAACCAAGAAGGTAGATGAGGGCAGTTCAGTTGATACTGTCTACATGGACTTCAGCAAGACTTCAGCAAGGCCTTTGACAAGGTACAGCATGGTAGGTTGTTGCATAAGGTTAAATCTCACAGGATCCAGGGTGAGGTATCTAAATGGATACAAAATTGGCTACTTGACAGAAACCAGAGGGTGGTTATAGAGGGTTGTTTTTCAAACTGGAGGCCTGTGACCAGCGGTGTGCCTCAGGGATCAGTGCTGGGTTCACTGTTATTTGTCATTTATATTAATGATTTGGATTCGAATATAGGAGGCATGGTTAGTAAGTTTGCAGATGGCACCAAGATTGGTGGCATAGTGGACAGTGAAGAAAGTTGTCTCCGATTGCAATGGGATCTTGATCAATTGGGCCAGTGGGCTGACGAATGGCAGATGGAGTTTAATTTAGATAAATGCGAGGTGATGCATTCTGGTAGATTGAACCAGGGCAGGACTTACTCAGTTAATGGTAGGGCATTGGGGGGAGTTCCAGAACAAAGAGATCTAGGGGTACAAATTCATAGCTCTTTGAAAGTGGAGTCACAGGTGGACAGAGTGGTGAAGAAGGCATTCGGCATGCTTGGTTTCATTGGTCAGAACATTGAATACAGGAGTTGGGACGTTTTGTTGAAGTTGTACAAGACATTGGTAAGGCCACACTTGAAATACTGTTTACAGTTCTGGTCACTGTATTATAGAAAGGATATTATTAAACTAGAAAGAGTGCAAAAAAGATTTACAAGGATGCTACCGGACTTGATGGTTTGAGTTATGAGAGCTGGATTGACTGGGACTTTTTCCTCTGGAGCATAGGAGGCTGAGGGGTGATCTTATAGAGGTCTATAAAATAGTGAGTGGCACAGATCAGCTAGATAGTCAATATCTATTCCCAAAGGTAGGGGAGTCTAAAGCTAGAGGGCATAGGTTTAAGATGAGAGGGGAGAGATGCAAAAGTGTCCAGAGGGGCAATTTTTTCACAGAGGGTGGTGAGTGTCTGGAACAAGCTGCCAGAGGCAGTAGTAGAGGCTGACCGGACCGACGGCGCAGGTCGGTCAGACCAGTCCGACGGCGCAGGTACAATTTTGTCTTTTAAAAAGCATTTAGACAGTTACATGGGTAAGATGGGTACAGAAGGATATGGGCCAAATGTGGGCAATTGGGATTAGCTTAGGGGTTTAAAAAAAAAAGGCGGCATGGACAAGTTGGGCCAAAGGGCCTGTTTCCATCCTGTAAACCTCTATGACTCTATGACTATGACTCTATATGAGTGTGCTGGACTGGTGTCTAAATATGGCGCGGGGACTTTTGAACCTTGCAGCTGACGGCAGGTGGACCAATCAGCTGTCTGCCTTCCAGGTAGTTCAGAGGGGATCTCACCTGCGCATAATTAATGAGAATCCAAACACAGAACCTGGAGTGGGATGGATGCCCGCCATTCTGGCCAGTGGGAAAGGTGCCACCAGAACCACCTAGCATCGCACTTACTCTCAACATAGGAGAATTCCATCCTGGATCCCGGAAGAATTTTACCATCGCGTGATCTGACAGGATTAGTAAACCACCTACACATTATAGAGTCTCTTAAATTATAAATGGAGACCTATCTTTTGTGTAGATAACTTTCCCAACACCCTACTGTGTTGTGTATATTCACTCTTAGTGTGTGTAATGGTTATCTTTGGGAAAATGGGGATGTTGAAGGGACTATGCAAATCGTATATGCATGTCATTGAAGGATGTGATCTTAAACAGTATTTGATTGTGGTGTGTTGAATTCCTAGGTTAGACATTTTTGTTGAGCTCTCTATAACTTGTTAGTACAAGTCTTCAAATAAGGGAACCTATGCTATTGTGTACCAGTGTTGTGTGTGTGATTGGTAAGTTTGTGTGAAAAATGCAAGTAACACAACAAAGCTGGCTCTGGAATTAGGCTGGTGAGTGGGCACACAATTGTTAATTCAAGATGCAAGTTCTTTTTCCATCAGTTTGAGCATCACGTCCCTCTGCGCCGTTGATGTGTTATTAAACAGCGGAGCTAAAAATGGGAGCATTTGGGATTCACACTTCTGTCTCAGTCTCCAAGACGTTTGTCGTGTTTGATAAATGCTCCAAATCATTTGGTTATATGTGGTTAATACAATAACTATGAATTTTGTATTTATATATTGTATTTATGGGGTGAATTTGAACCTGGAGGAGCATGTCTGTTTTGATGTGTGTGCAGTATTAAAACTGGAAAAAATACCAGCAAGTCAGGAAACGGCTCCAACCAGCTGACTTTCAGCTTTAACGGGAGTGCGTGAGGCTGCTTGGCATAATCCTCTTCTAAGCGGTGACTGCCCATAATTATAAACTAATCGCTAAATTGGAACGATATTCCAATGGACTTTTAAGTTTAATGTTGCAACTATAGCTTCCCTGGGCTTCATTAAACTCATGATGTGGAGATGCTGGTGTTGGACTGGGATAAACATAGTAAGAAGTGTCACAACAAGTGAATCTTTGGAATTCTCTGCCCAATGAAGCGGTAGAGGCTACCTCATTAAATGTGTTTAAGTCACAGATAGATAGGTTTTTAGCCAATAAGAGAATTAAGGGTTATGGGGAGTGGGCAGGTAAGTGGAACTGAACCCACTATCAGGTCAGCCATGATCTTCTTGAATGGCGGAGCAGGCTTGAGGGGCCAGATGGCCTACTCCTGCTTCTATTTCTTATGTTCTTATTTTCTTATGTACACCAGGTTGAAGTCCAACAGGTTTATTTGGTAGCAAAAGCCACTAGCTTTTGGAGCGCTGCTCCTTCGTCAGGTAAGTGGGAGTTCTGTTCACAAACAGGGCATATAAAGACACAAACTCAATTTATAAAATAATGGTTGGAATGCAAGTCTTTACAGGTAATCAAGTCTTAAAGATACAGACAATGTGAGTGGAGAGAGCGTTAAGCACAGGTTAAAGAGATGTGTACTGTCTCCAGACAAGAGAGTTAGTGAGATTTTGCAAGCCCAGGCAAGTCGTGGGGGTTACAGATTATGTGACATGAACCCAAGATCCCGGTTGAGGGGTCCTCATGTGTGCGGAACTTGGCAATCAATCTCTGCTCAGCAACTCTGCGCTGTCGTGTGTCGTGAAGGCCGCCTTGGAGAACGCTTACCCGAAGATCAGAGGCCGAGTGCCCGTGACCGCTGAAGTGTTCCCCAACAGGAAGAGAACACTCTTGCCTGGTGATTGTCGAGCGGTTTTCATTCATCCGTTGTCGTAGCGTCTGCATGGTCTCCCCAATATACCATGCCTCGGGCCATCCTGACTTGTCTGGAGACAATACACATCTCTTTAACCTGTGCTTAACCCTCTCTCCACTCACATTGTCTGTACCTTTAAGACTTGATTACCTGAAAAGACTCGCATTCCAACCATTATTTTGTAAATTGAGTTTGTGTCTTTATATCCCCTGTTTGTGAATAGAACTCCCACTCACCTGACAAAGGAGCAGCGCTCCGAAAGCTAGTGGCTTTTGCTACCAAATACACCTGTTGGACTTTAACCTGGTGTTGTGAGACTTCTTACTTCATTAAACTCACCAGTGAAGGCAAGGCAAGAACGTGACAACAAATGAGTGGGCTGAATTAATCCCATAGAAATACTGTAGTAAATATTCAAAATTACTTTCTTACCTGATAGTGGGAGAGGATTTTCACTGAGATTTTACTTTCAATACTTTGGAGGCTTTTTCCATCACATCGGGATAGACGGCACCTTGGCTGCCTTAGATTGGATCTCGGATGAGGAGCAATATAACCACCAATAGCCTGCTGTTTTGGAGACTTGGAGCTAGACAGCAGAATGGGGGGCAGCAGAGACAGGCAGCTAGCAAAATGCACTATCCACCACACAAGAGGCTGAGTTTCCCTAACATGTCTGAAAGGTAATGTCTCAGGAGACTCCAACTGCCACATCAAAACACCTACAGCCTCCTGCCTAGCGATACAGATCTGCTGTCTCCTGGATCTGGTCACTGCAGTTTACCAGTGAATGGCAAAATGGCCATTACCCTGAAGATTTCTGCCTCCAATTCCTTCAACGGCCTTGTCAGAGACATAAGCAGAATGTGTCAGTTGGAGGCCCACACATACATGCATAATACGGGTGACTGCCTTGTTTGCCAGGACAAGGAATTATATGAACTTCACCTGAAATGACACCAGTCAGAATGAGCGAACACTCAGATTTGCATCATTTACTGGCTTCCGACAGATGAAGGGAGTAATCTACAGCACACACTTTGTAATCCAGGCACTCCCAGATCAACCAGGAATATTCATCAGCCACAAGGATTCCATGCCATCAGCTGGATCCAGCATCAGATTTCTTGCTCCTGTTCTTGTACAGAGTAACTGCGTACGGTTCCTCACAGGCCACCAACAGTATATCAAGGGAGGTGTCAAGGAAATGCCAGGTAGCCTTTGCCTGTCTCAGATCCATTATTGAACACCCTCTTCCATTGTCAAATCCTCCAACTCCCATCAGCAAGATGAACATTTCAATAATGGAGTTCAGATAATGTCATGTGAGTTCTCATTATGTTTATTACCATGTGTCGAACATCAAATGTGGAAATAAAACGCTAATAGATTGCTCAGCTAAACAGACATTGACAGCCATGCTGAACATACTTACAGTTTTCCCAGGTGATCTCAGAGCCTGCCACTCCCAGAGCGTCACCGAGTAAATGTTGAGGCATATAGTTCAGTGCCAGTTGCGAATTGCAGATGGCTTTGTGTAGCGAATCCTATCCCCAGGAGCTGAATTTGAGCTGGCTGGAACTAATTTAATTTAATGGCCACATACTCTATCAGAGAGATATGACTGTCATCTTATCCAACTGCATTTCAATCTCAGTCCCAGTGATGACAGCTGTGCTCTCATTTTCTTTAAGGCTTTAATATTTGTTGAATTCTATGAAGAACAGAAAGACATAAAATTCTAATTTATTTCTAAATGTTTTGACATTAAGGCCTCCTTCAATTCTGGAAGTGTAAATTAGCAGGGTCACTTTTGCAGCCGCTGTAGACTACATAAAAAAACCACAACTTTTGAACCATAAATGGAGATTCCAATATTAAAACTGACCCCATTCCATGGAATTTGGGATGGAATTAGCATCATTAGCCATCACCCACTGGAATCCCTGCCTTGATGTAGTTTCATCAACAGATGAGCAGAATTGTAACTGTTCAGGCAGGGCAGGCTGTTCAAATGTCTGGGAAATGCCGGGGTTTGGGAAAGGTGACACGATCCATTTCACTTCCAGCTTTCAGCAGGACTCAGCTGGAGACACGTGAGTAACACCTGTAGAACTTGCAGGTCAATGATTTAAATATTAAAAACAACAATGAATTGTGGCTTTAACGCAGGCATCCAGCTTTAACGGTCTGCACACAGGTTTCCAAAGCTGCCTGGAAGTCTCCACAGGCATCAAGGCAAGAACACAGTAAGTTTAGAAGAATAAGAGGCAACTTGATCGAAACATTTATGATCCTAAGGGGTATCGACAAGTTGGACATGGAGAGGATGTTTCCTCTTATGGATGAATCTTGAACAAGGGATCACTAGATGTTAGTCACCATGGTGGGAGAAGTAGTCGCTCCTAGTCCTGCTCATCCCCGAAGTGAGACGCTATCAGGTCATCCCTAGCATTTTGGCCCAGTCGGATCCTGACCACTGCCTGGTCCTCTTCGGCCTCCTCCTCTGCATGATCATCCACACTCCCTCCTCAACATCCTCCTCATCTGAGGAGATGTGACACTCCACCATCTCCTCTGGGTTCCAGGTGGTCTCCCTGTGCAGTGCCAAGTTGTGGAGAGCGCAGCAGATCACAGTAATGCAAGCGAGGGCCTTTGGGGCCTGTATTGATTTGATTTGATTTGATTTATTATTGTCACATGTATTAGCTTTGTTTCTTAGGTGCTATACAGACAAAGCATATTGTTCATAGAGAAGGAAAGGAGAGAGTGTAGAATGCAGTCATAGCTAGGATGTAGAAAAAGACCAACTTAATGCAAGGTAGGTCCATTCCAAAGTCTGATGGCAGCAGGGAGGAAGCTGTTCTTGAGTTGGTTGGTACGTGACCTCAGACTTTTGTATCTCTTCCCCGACGGAAGAGGCACTTCCTGATAGTCTTGACACAAGAACTGCCCCTTCAGCAGGCCAATTGCCTGCTCAACCAGCATGTGTGTTGCAACGTGAGCCTCATTGTAAGGAGTCTCCGCTGGCGTTGGTGGCCTCCGCACTGGCATCTTTGGCCATCTCCTGAGTGGATACCCCTTGTCCCCAAGGAGCCCATCCTTCAGCCACCGCTCTCCCTCGAAGACGACTGGGATCTGATGCTCCCCAGGAAACGGGCACACACCTGCATGAAGCACATTGTGTGATCGAGCTGCACATTGAGGGAGTGATATCCCTTGTGGTTCATGAATGGCACCATGTGGCACCATGGAGCTCACAGGGCAACGTGAATACAGTCAATCAATCCTTGCCCTTGGACAAGCCTGCTAAGGTGGCGAAGCCCATGGCCTGGCATCTTGGCTTGCCTGGTCCGGGTCCAAGTTGATATACATGTGAGTCCTTGCACAATGGGCATCTGTAACCCCTTGGATGCGTTTGTGTGTGGCTGACTGAGAGGTGCCACACAGGTCGCCCATGCTGCCCTGGAATGAGCCACTCGCATGGAAATTCAGAGCGGCTTTGAGTTTAAGGGCCACAGGCAGTGGGTGTCCTCCCATTCCATGTGGTGCCAGCTCTTGCAGGGTCTGGCAGAGGTGGTCCACCATCCCCCGGGACAGATGCAGCCATCCACAGCACTGCATCCCTATCATCTGCAGGTACGAAGCCCGACATCGGAAAACCCTCGGTTGGTACCTGTGCATCTACAGTGTTGCTCCCAGGGCAGCGAGAGGCCATTCCCTCCTCTGCAGGGCACTGGTCCTGGCCAGATGCCGTGGCACATTGATGTCTCTGCCGCTGCTCTATAACATCCTCACACTCTCCACTAGGACATCGCAGTCACATCTCCACATTGGTCCCTGCCAACTCCAGCAGGATGCAGCACGTGGACTCACCAGAGACTCAGTGGCACCACATGGACCCATTACCCCAGCCTCCAAGCATCTCACAAAGAAACCTGGCGTCACGTTAGAGGGCAGTTGAGTGGCTGCATGGGGCCAGTGTTTGCATTCTGAGGGGGGACCTCGCCGATGCACCCTGTCATGACCTCGATTGGGGTGTAAGATGATACACATCATCATCATGCCTTGCCTAGAGGGGCACATCAGTGTTATCTGTGTGATGTTGCAGCCTTCCTGGGAATGTCTGCTCAATGCTTGGGACATACGCTTGCAAAGATGGTCTCCAACATATGGCTCTGCTGTTTGGTTACGCAGCATTTATTGGCATAACCACGAGTAAGGGGAGGCCGGGATGCCTGTTCAGCCAAATGTCTTCCTCTTGTGCTAGACGAGGGTCAGATGAATCATGAGAGACCAGCAATTAGCATATCCAGTGCATTCCTAGATCTCAAGAGGTGGAGAGCTGATCAACCTTCCATGATCCATTGAGATCTACCGTAGCACGCAAGCACCCATGACAATTGGTTTGGGACTTCTGACAGCCTCTCCCTTTTGTCCTCACGCTGCTGCCTGAGTGTGGGTTCCAATCACACTGCAGTCACCCTCCCCCGAGTGTGAGGCCCTTCAGGCTGCATGAGGGGAAACTCAGCCCATTCCTGAATCTCCCACTCTGCCCTCACAGTCTGGCCTGTCGTGGAACCCCACCCGGGTAACTCACAGTTGTCCCCAGTGCTGAGTCTCTTGTTTACAAGCCCTCTGAGCCTTTTGCCAGCCCTCACTAAGGAAGGGTACTCCCTCAGCTGCTATATGGACAGGAATCCAGGAAGGAGGGAAGGGAGAGCATTGCCTCCACACCAGCCTTCACAACCCCTTCAAAACCAGGGACACCTCAATATGAAGGGAAGGTAAGGCCTGCAAGTGACCCTCCCCAATGCCTCTCCCCGAAATGGTGATTCTGGGACTCCTGTTGAACATATCTGTGTCCCCCAAGCCCTCTCCTGTGCCCCGTGAGCAGTGCACGCCCGCGGAGGGTGCTGGCTACCTGAGCACTCACCTCTGAGATCTCCCTTGGAGGTGAAGATGCCAGGATCATGCTTATGTAGAGCTGGTACAAAAGTGACGTCATGCTGGTGCCCACTGAATATCCGGTGAGGAGGGAAGTCCAGACGAGAGTGCTCACTAATGACATGTTAATGTACTAAAATGAGCTTTCTGTGGTCTAGTGGTGTGTTTCAGATCACTCTACCGGTGAGGGGCCGGTAAGATCGGAACTGAGATAGTCACCAGCACAGATCGCACTTTCTGGAATGTCAGTGCGCACCGCCATTCCCTCAGACGGAGAGTGCGGGCTCAAACCCGCCTGCCTAATGTTGTAGCTGAAAAGGTTGTATGCAGAGTACATGCAAAAACATGATTTTTGGGGTGGAAAAATTGGGTTTGTCTTGACGCCAAATAGACATACACCCCACGATTTACTGTGTTTCATTTTTTTTTAGACATGAAGATTGACATAGAATCAAATAGTTTCTTACTTAAAATATCAATACAGTGTTAATTGTAATTGCTCTTGCCACAAAATGCCACAAACACAGCAGAGGAGCCTGCGGCACAAGTGTTGTCAAGTTGTAGCAGTTTTCAAATGTGCTGATAAGGCTAAATGGAATCCCAAACCTTCTGCATATCTGAAGCGAGCAGCAAAGTGACATCGGTGTAAACAGCTGTGGAAAAGGCTAAAAACCCACCCCCCACCATGGCCTAATGAAAAGAAACTGAACAACATCTGTGCAAATGGGAAGAGGGAGGAATACAAAAGAGAATTGAAAAAAAAACCCAGAATGTTACATTTAATAAAGAACAAGCTTGAGGACCTCTGATTATGGCAAAATAATAATAAGCAATTTTGATAGGTTTTCATACATAACTTTTCCCCTGGCCATAAGTGTCTACATTTTTCATTACATATCATTACTTGTTATTATTTCCAAAGCGAATTATAATAATTAACTAAGCAATGATCTCCAGCTTTTAACATGTCGTTCTTACAAAACGACTGGGTTTCATGTTGAAAATGTAATAAATTTGAAGGGCCCCAGTGGGAGAACTAAAATGAGCTTCCTAATTAATAAGAAATAAAATGCACAGTTTCTCTGAAGAATGAACAACCCACGGATTTACGACAATATGGAAATAGGTAATAATAAACAGAGGGAAACATTATTCCGTCGTTTTGTTTGTTGGGTTTTCTTTAGGGGGACCTCAGGGATAAGCAGAAGTGAACTGAGCCATGGTATAGGGAATTGGCTGCTATAAAATATATTCTTATCATCATGAAATTGGGCAATTAATGACAGAAGCAGATGAGATGACAACGGACATATGAGGGAGCAGTTTGCAGTAGCGAGCTGATAATGAGCGTGAGTGAATGAATTGGGCACAAATTGATTGGGCAAAGATTGGGTAAAGAACGGAAGGAAAATTAAAAGTACATGGAAAGGTGCTGGTTAGGGGGGTGGGGAGGGGGGCAAAAGAATTTGTAAATAATAATGCGATCAATTGCAATGCAAAGGCCAGGTAAATGTATTTTATTCATCTATTCATCTAACTCCAAGGCACTTAAGATGACTGGATGCTTCCCCCAAATATTATATAAATGAGACTTCTGGAAACATAGGAGAAATTCCTCTGGAGCCTGGGGGAATGTGCTTATTAGCTCAGGGTGGAGGCGAGTTGTTCTCTAATCTTTAAGTCTTTTTTTTCAGTAGACCTTATTCTGTGAAGCAGCATCTGGTGAAACAAAAGAATTGACAACTGAATGCTAAATGTCAGGAGATCTGGTTTTAAGAGATTGTTGGTTCCTTGAACAGATACCAAATATCTATCTCTAGAGTGAGGACATATTGGTAATGGTGTCAAAGGAAAGAGTGAAAAGGCAGTACTGGGTAATGGGAATACCAGATTGTGAATTGTTCACTGTGGCTTGACATGTTTACATAGTGGTATTGGTTACACAGTTGAAAACTTGTGCGCTATTCTCCCAAAATATTTCCGAGTGTGGTCTCCGGTGGGAAATGTGGTACAATTCCCACTAGGTGGGTCGGTGCAATCCTGATCTCAATCCACACACTCAGACATTTTTTTGGAACCTGGAGTGCAATTAATGAGATATACGGGACCCAAAGACACTGACAAGGATGGCTCCTCAGAGATCAGGGTGCCTTTGAAAAAGGGCGCCCCGATCTCAGAATAATGCCATCGATCCTCCCCGCCCCGCAAATGGAATGTTAACAAAGTAGTAAATTTTAAGCATCATAGCAAACCCAAAAGCTTGAAAAAGTTAATGGGGCATAAAATTGAATGTAAACAAAGCACTTCAAAGCTTTTTAAAGCAACAGATAAAAGACTTTCAACTGCAATCTGACAGCCTTTTAAATAGACAAGCTGGGAGAGAATTCAAAGCTTTTCAAAGTAACAGAGAGATGACTCGGCACTTGGCCCCCATCCCAGGGGAGGCCCCATCCTGAACCCCTCAAGCCCAGCTCGAGATCCCACCCCCCCCCCCCCCCCCCCGACCTCGACCTTCCTTGAAGGATCCCACCCCACCCCTGCACCTTGGCAGTGGCTGCTTTGCCCATGAAGTTAAGTGTACAGATGGTACTCACCTCCCTGCCCCCTCCCGGAAGTCCATGGCACCTGGGCCCTGCTTTTAGGGATCTGTAGTGATTTGTACTCACATGATGCCCTGCTGCATTTGACTTTAATCTCACCCAATGAGATTAAAACAAATGCAAATTAGTTCTAATCAGGTTTTCGCCATTTCTGGGACACCAGTTGGAACCTTCTACAGACTGGTGCAGAAGGTAAAGTCACATGGGATCAGAGGTGAGCTGGCAAAGTAGATACAGAACTGGCTCAGTTGTAGAAGACAGAGATAGAAGTGGAAGGGTGCATTTCTGAATGGAGGGCGTGACAAGTGGTGTTCCTCAGGGATCAATCTTAGAAATCTTAGAAACCCTACAGCACAGAAAGAGGCCACTCAGCCCATCGAGTCTGCACCAACCACAATCCCACACAGGCCCTATCCCCATATCCCTACATATTTACCCACTAATCCCTCTAACCGTCGCATCCCAGGACACTAAGGGCAATTTTTTTAGCATGGCCAATCAACCTAACCCGCACATCTTTGGACTGTGGGAGGAAACCGGAGCACCCGGAGGAAACCCACGCAGACACGAGGAGAATGTGCAAACTCCACACAGACAGTGACCCAAGCCGGGAATCGAACCCAGGTCCCTGGAGCTGTGAAACAGCAGTGCTAACCACTGTGCTACCGTGCCGCCCCAGATCAGTGCTGGGACCTTTGCTGTTTGTAATATATATAAATGATTTGGGGGTAAATGTAACTGGTTTGATTAGTAAGTTTGCGGACCACACAAAGGTTGGTGGATTTGCGGATAGTGATGAGGACCATCAGAGGATACAGCAGGATATAGATCGGTTGGAGACTTGGCGGAGAGATGGCAGATGGAGTTTAATCCCTACAAATGTGAGGTAATGCATTTTGGAAGGTCTAATACACATAGGAAATATACAGTAAATGGCAAATTCCTTAAGGATATTGATAGGCAGAGGGATCTGGGTGTACAGGTACACAGGTCACTGAAAATAGCAACGCAGGTGGAGAAGGTAGTCAAGAAGGCATACGGCATGCTTGCCTTCATCGACTGGGGTATTGAGTTTAAAAATTGGCAAGTCACGTTGCAGCTTTATAGAACCTTAGTTAGGCCGCACTTGGAATATACGGCCTGATTTTACCATTTTGATTCGAAGTGCTGGACAGACTTGAAACAGGGAGTGTTTCAGATCCGACTGTTAGACCCGTTCTCCGGCGCCCCCATACGCACTCTGCCTGAAAAAATATCAGCAATTCTGAATCGCGCTGCACAAGCCTGTGGGCGGAGCTTACCGTGCCCGAAACACTGCTGCTCCGATCGGCACCTCCAACTGCGCATGGTCACAAAAAAAGATAGAATACTGCTCCCCTACCACATCGCACCCAGGCTCCCACAGACATTGCCCCACCCCACAATATTACTGATCCCCTTATCCCTCCACCCGTCAGCCACCCAGACTGATCACAGACCCCTTCCCCTTTCCCCCAACGATCTCAGGCAGAGTGGCAGCAAACCCCCCCTTCCCCCTCACTCATCACAGGCAGAGAGATCCAGCCTCCCCCCTCCATCCTACAGTTATCAGGCAGAGTGATCCCCCTCACCCCCACCCCAGACCCTCTCGCACAAGGTCCCCATCTCCTCCAGACTCTGATGGCTGTGTGACACCTCCCTCTCTCTCCCCTGTTCCCCAATCATTGAGGCACTGACCCACCACCTCCCCACTCACCATCAGTACACCTGCAAGTTCTCACTTGCCTTCCCCTCAATGCTAAGAAGCAAACTGCATGGAACTTGCTGGAATGTTCTGTCAAACTGCCTGCAGCTGCTCTGTTCAAACGAGGAGCAGCTCCATTAAAAACTCAAGAATGGACAGGCAGGCAGGCATTCCTGCACAAAATGTGCGCACGACCAGCCCCCCGATTCTCTGAGGGTGACCTGGGGAGGCTGCTGGATGCAGCAGAGGCGAGGCGGGACACCCTCTTCCCCCAAGGAGGATGCAGACCAAGGGGGGCTGATGGAATTTCAGCCTGGGAGGAAGTCGCTGCCTCAATCAGTGCCAGGGCACTGGCCCCCCCGAACCAGGAAACTGTGTTAGAAAAAAGTCAATTACCTCATCCGTGCAGCAAGGGTGAGTGCTGATCCCCATTTTGCATCTTCCCCCAAATCCCCCGCAGATCCTCCCATCCCCAGCACCCTGCATGCTTCCAGCTCCTGACCCCCAAGCACCTCCTTCTTATCGCCCCAAGAGCACCACTGCGCTTGTCCTCTAAGGGTCACCACTTGATACTCTGCAGGAGTCACGCCACCATTTCTTTCATGGCTCCTTCTGTCTCCACAGAAGAAGATCGAGCACAACACCCATGAGAGGGTGAAGACAGAGGGTGGTGAGCCAGACCTCCGGGTCCTCACCCCCTTTGAGCAGCCGGCGCTGGAGCTCTCCAGAGAAGGGGAGATCCAGGCTGTCAGTGACAGCATGGTCGGGCTGCTGTCAAGACATGAGCACCTGTCATTCCTCCACTCACTTTGAAGCAACTTCTCGGGGGCACGAGTTTCGGGTGCGAGGGGCAAGGTTTAAAGGAGATGTACGGGGCATGCTTGTTTACACAGAGAGGGTAGTGGGTGCCTGGAACTCGCTGCCAGGGGAGGTCGTGGATGTAGATATGATTGTGACCTTTAAGGGGCATCTTTACAGCTATGTGAATGGGATGGGAATAGAGGCATATGGTCCCCGGAAGGGTAGGGGGTTACAAATCAGATGAGCAGCCTGGTCACTACAGGGTTGGAGGGCCGAAGGGCCTGTTTCTGTGATGAAACTTTCTTGGTGCTTTGTTCTATGTTCAATGGAGAAATGTGAATCAGGTGTTTGGCATCCCAGATTCCTCTCCCTCCCTTGCACTTAACCTTGTGTCCTGTGTTGCAGGGACAGATCCAGATGCTCCAGGGCCTTCTGGACTACAGACCCCGGCTACAGCTCCCCCCCCTGGTCCAGACAGCTCGGACAAGCCCTTGGAGGATATGGGTGAAGGGACCTCTGAAGGTAGCACCGTTTTGGCATCAGTTGCCACCTCACAACTCACCATCCCATATACTGACATGTCAGTGGGTTCAGTTAGTGGTGAAGCTTCTGGGTCACTCTCTGGTGAGCATGGCACATCTGATAATGTACATCGGGTGGAGGAGGGAATGTCCGAGTCCTCTGGCATGCGGGGGCCTGCCGGAGGCGAGAACTCAGCTGTCCCCAGGTTACATGCTGGACCTCTGAGATCGCTTCTCCCTCAGCTGCTGGAGATGCAGCAACAGAGCCAGGGAATGCAGGAGGGGCTGACAACCACACTGGACCAACTGTGATTCTTGGGAGGAGTCCCAGAGCTTTCAGGTGGACCAGCTATTGACTGTCTTGCGTGCTTCCCAGGCCAACACTGCAAGGGTGGCGTCTGCAGTGGAAAGCCTGGGGCAGGGGATCCTCACCATGAGTGGTAGGCTCCAAGTGATGGCCGAGTTACAGCAGGCCACAGCAGAGTCCCAGAGAGCCGTGACCAAGTCACAGCGGGCCACAGCTGAGGGACTGAACAGGATTCTCGAGATTCTGCGGCCTTTGGCTAAAAGGCTCGAGAGCTTGCAGGAGACCCAGCGGGACAGCGCTGAGACACAGCGGGCTATGGCAGGAGCTGTTGAGAACATGGCCCAGTCTCAGAGGGCCAAGGCCGAAGGCTTGCAAAGCATGGCCAAGTGTCAGAGGGCCACGGCAGAGCATGGCCCAGTCTCAGAGGGCACTTGCTGCGGCCATTAAGAGATGGCCCCGACTCAAGTGGCCATCGCAGAGGGCTCGACCACCGTGGGTAGGACGCAGGTGATCCTCCAGGACTGGCAGGGCCAGGTGATGCCGGAGCTTCTGGAGCTCACTGCAGAAGCATCGCCAACCTATGGAGTGACCCAGGGGCTCACAGGAACCCCAAGGGAGGAGGAAGGGCTCGAGCCCATGCCGGGGCATTTCAGCCAGGAGACAGTGGCTGTGGCCACACCTTCCTGACACTGCGGCATCTCAGGGGCAGCGGGATGAAGAGAGTGTCATGGAAACATCCCAGACACCTGGAAGTAGGTCAGGGCCCTCAAAGTCCAGGGCCTCCAGAGGACGCCTGCCACGTGCATCACAGGCCACGGGGCGAGGTAGGCAGCTAGCTCCCTCCACCTCCAATTACATTCTGGGGAGTCGCTGAAACGTAGTGGCACGTAAGGTTAGGAAGTTGAGTTGCAGTGAGATGGCACGGTGAAGAGCTGCACTAGTTAGAAAGGTATTTAAGCACCTTAACGTTTTCTGTTCACACGTTTTTATGTTAGAATGTCTTATTTAAACACCTTTATTGTATATAACCGTTTTTTCACCACCCACCTGTGACTAATTTGTCTCGATAATGAATCCGCTTCCATTGATGATCGCGGGAGCGATGCTTCCTGTTGATGTCAGTTGGGGAGGCCCCTCAATGCTGTGTCACTGAGAAAAGGAAGGTATTGCGTGATTCCCTCCCGTCCCCAGCCCACCCTCCCCAGGGCCCTGTATGGGGGTTTCAGATCCCTTACCCACTACACAGACATGGGCCCAGGTGCCAGCGTGCATGTGGAGCTCAGGTAGGAGTCGGAGTAGTTTGCACCAGGGCATCACCATAATGGTGTGCTTAGCGAGTTGTCATCGCCCTCCTGTCTGCCAAAAAACTCTCTAACACAGAGTACCCAGGCCCACCACTCTGGTGTGCCAATGTGCAGGATATATAGAAGGAATTTTGCGGGGGGGTGGGGACGGCGGGGGGGAGGGGGGGGTGGTGAATGGAACCCACAGACACAAACCTTTAGAGAGTGGTGATCAGGGCCTCCCTTGCTGCCCTTGCATACCTCATTTAGGCTGCCAGCCCTCGAGCGTCTGGTTGGTGTTCCTCGACATGCTCTTCCCCATCTTCCTCCTCCTCCTCATCTTCCTCCTCCTGCTGGTCATCCTCCCCAGCGACGGCCGGCTGGTCAGCCTCCAGGTCCTCCTCCTCCTCTCCTCCTCCTCCAAAAGGTCACCTCGCTGTAGAGCCAGATTGTGCAAGGCACAGCACACGACCACGATGCAGGCACAGATCACTGGGCTGTATTGGAGGGCCCTGCCAGATCAGTCCAGGCACCGGAATCGCATCTTGAGGAGTCCAATGCGCCTCTCCACTATCACGTGGGTGGCTACATGGGCCTCATTATAGTGGGTCTCCGCCTCACATACAGGCCTCCGCACAGGCGTCATCAGCCATGACTGAAGTGGGTAACCCATATCACCCAGGAGCCACCCCCGCAACCTGGGCTCCTCCTCAAATGCCTCCAGGATATCCGAGCTCCTGACAATGAAGCTGTCATGCACACTGCCTGGATGTCTAGCGCAGACGTGCATGATGGTCATACTATGGTCGCACACTAATGAACATTCAGGGAGTGGAACCTCTTCCGATTTACAAATCTTCGTGGATTCTGTAGGGGGGCCTGGGGGGTGATGTGTGTGCAGGTCGATCGCCCGCTGCACGTTAGGGGTCCCCGCAATGGCTGCAGACCCTGCAGCCCGGGCTTCCTGCTGCACCTGGTCCAGGTTGAAGTTGATGATCTGGCCAGCCCGGGCAACAGGGCTTCAGTAACCTGCCTCACACAGGTGTGCACAGCAGGTTGGGAGATACCACAGACATCTCCGCTCGGGGTCTGGAAAGAACCAGTCGTGTGGAAGTTTAGAGCAGCTGCCAATTTGACAGCCATCCCCGCCTCTAGGTGCCAGGTCCTGCAACAGGTTGCACAGGTGTTGCACGGTCTCCTTTCGGAGTTGGAGACGTCGGCGGCACTCGGTGTCCAACATCTGCTCGAAGGACACTCGTGCACGGAACTGCTGGGGTCTCTGCTCCCTCCTGCTCCTACGTGCCCCCCTCTGGGTGAATGGCGGCCACCTCCTGCCTCTGGTGGCCATCTCCCTCTGGTCCTGGAAGTGGTAAGGCCGGGGCCTCCTGTGCCCCCAATTCTTCCTCCTGCTCCTGCTCCTTAGCTCCAGCAGCAACCAAAAGGACAGCAAGATCTATTGGTTGAATAGAAAAAGCCATATTGGCACTCTGAAGAGGGGTGGGGTGATGGATAGGAATACATGTAAAGGTTATGGACTGCTACTTGCCCCAGTACATCAACAGTCACTGTCCATACCCCCCAATTCTCCCAGCCACATGCTCCCCACAATCACAGCCCTCCCAATTCCCCCAGCCTCATGCTCACCACAATCACAGCCCCCCAATTCCCCCAGCCACATGCTCCCCACAATCACAGCTCCTTGAAAAGTTGAGAGGCTGCAGCAGTGCAATTTGCAAGGGCTTTGTGCACACCCTTCAGCTGGAAGTGAGCTGAGTGCACTAGGACCCAGCAGCACCGCAAGACCCCCCGCCCCCCCACACACCCGCAGAGCCGCCACCGACCCGAGATAGAAAATGGCCACAACAACAGGACACCCGTGAGTAGCAGAAAGCCATCGGACACTACGCACTTACCTCCTCACTAACCCTCACTGATGGAGCGCCCGAATCGGACTTTTAACGAGCATGTCTGATTCGCGTCAATTCCCGATTGACGAACGCAGCGATAAAGGGGGAAGTGCTGGTAAAGTTGGGCGTCCAACCTATTAATTCAATTTAAATGCATTCAAATGCATTTAAATTGCTGTCGCACTCGTTCCGGGCACGGTCTCAATTGCAGCCATTTTAGGCGCTTGGTAAAGGGGAACGGTCATGGAGGCGGTCGTGGATCACACTACTCGCCTCATGCCCGACTTTACCAAGTTTTTGCACCCGGAAATGGGCGCATCTTGATGGTAAAATCGGGCCCATAGTGTTCAATTCTGGTTGCCACACTAGCAGAAGGTTATGGAGGTTTTGGAGGGGGTGCAGAAAAGATTTATCAGGGTGTTGCCTGGTATGGAGGGCGTTAGCTATGAGGAGAGGTTGGAGAAACTAGGTTTGTTCTCACTGGAACGACGGAGGTTGAGGGGCGACCTGATAGAAGTCTACAAGATTATGAGGAGCATGGACAGAGTGGATAGTTAGAAGCTTTTTCCCAGGGTGGACGAGTCAATTACTGGGGGGCATAGGTTTAAGGTGCGAGGGCAATGTTTAAAAAAGATGTACGAGGCAAGTTTTTTACAGAGAAGATGGTGGGTGCCTGGAACTCGCTGCTGGAGGAGGTAATGGAAGCAAATACAATTGTGACTTTTAAGGGGCGTCTTGACAAATACATGAATAGGATGGGAATAGAGGGATACGGTCCCCGGAAGGGCAGGGGGTTTTAGTTCAGTCGGGCAGCATGGTTGGTGCAGGCTTGGAGGGCCGAAGGGCCTGTTCCTGTGCTGTAATTTTCTTTGTTCCCTTTGAGCCGGGGGTATCGTAATCTGATTGATGCAAATCCCGTTTCAGGTCTCTCGCTGAATTCACCAGCCCAGCAGGATCAGTGACTGGGAACAGGGCCAATGAATCCCTTCCTCCTCCTTGTTTCACAATCCCAATGAGTAATTCCTATTGATTTTTAAAGAATTTAGCAATTAGGTTTAGATTTAGACTTTAACTGTGAACACAACTTGTGTTATGATCAGGTGACGAGGAATAGATCAGGTTTCCTCTTTTCTCAAATTCCTTATTTGTTTATAATGGAAATTTTGAATTTTAAAAAGGATGCTGTATTGTGAATTCACTATGTACTTGACTGTGAACAGTTTGAAAGAATTAAGCCAGACAGCTACTCTTGAGTCAAGCATGTAAGCGGTTTGTTTCGTTGTTACTAAAGCCTACCCAAGTAAAAATATTAAAAATATACAAATATGTCCTACTTCCCACTAACGCATGCAAACACACACTCCAACCCCAATATACTGAAAATAGTACAGCTTTACAGAGTATCGAAGGTTAAATCTGGCCAAGCTAATGTGAAGATTAAAAAAGGATAAAGATTCACTGATTTGATTATGAGAAGATAGTTCATCAGCTGAGGCTGTTGGTTTAAAATCTGGCTGGTCTGTCCCTTTTCTCTTGGAAACATTGTGGAGTTTGCATGTTGTCTCTGTGTCTGCGTGGGTTTTCCACAGTCTGAAAGATATGCTGGTTAAGTGCATTGACCTGAACAGTTGCCGGAGTGTGGCGACGAGGGGAATTTCACAGTTACTTCGGTGCAGTGTTAATGTAAGCCTTAATTGTGACTAATAAATAAACTTTACCTTTTACTTTAAATCCAATGGTTTTCAGTAGAGTTCGCTGTCAGAATGTGAATAAACCTTAACTCAGCAAAACAGGGTTCAAAGCTTAGATGGACTATTGTAGAGAGAGAAAGAGAAGGCAAAAGACTGATACCCTCTCCAGCAGCTGAAATATCATTGCCAAATTCCAAATTTAAGCATCCACACAAAAGTTTGTATCACATAACCTCTCTCCGTGTTGCTTTAATATTGTAAAATGAAGTTGATTAGTTCAAATATGGCACAGCTCCTCATAACCATAAAGGCGATTTATTTTTAATAATTACGGCAATTAACTCCTGACTGGTTCATTCATTCATTTGGATGAGATAGGAAGGAAGCTTTATTACACCTCCGGGCAGGTCATTGTCTGCCGGGGCCTCCATTGAACCTATGTCTTCATGAATGGACTGTGGCAGCCAATTTAGGGCCCTATTTTACCATTGCATAACCAGGCGCGAAAACCTGGTAAAGTCAGGTGTGAGGCCATTAACGTGATCCGTGCCCGCGTCCGCACAGATGGCCACTTTACTGAGACCCGGGAATGGCCGTGATCCGATTCGCACCCGAAATGGGCGCAACGGCAATTTAAACGCATTTGCATGCATTTAAATTGAATTAATGAGCTGCCCGCCCAACTTTATCAGCATTTCCCCCTTTACCACCGCATTCGCCGATCCGGAATCGTGCTGAAATGGACCTGCTAAATAAAAGTTTGAATCGAGCGCTCCAGCTGCTGAAGAGGTGAATTCAGAGCTTCCAACGGCTCTCTGACTCAGATCGGTGGTGGGGGGGAGGGAGGCGGGTCAGATCATTCTCTGGTTGCGGGGGGAGGAGGGGAGTGAGGCCAGATCGTTGTCTGGTTGGGGTGGGGGGCAGGGCTGATCGTTGTCTGGTTGAGGGGGAGGGGTGCGATCATTGTCTGATTGTGGGGGGGGAGGGCCGATCGTTGTCTGGTTGTGGGGGGGGGCGATCATTGTCTGGTTGGGGGGAGGGAGGCGGGCCAGATCATTCTCTGGTGAGGGGGCGGGGAGGGAGGAGAAGGTGGGTCAGATGTTCCTCTGGGGGGGGTGCGGGTGGAGTGAGGCCAGATCATTCTCTGACGGGGGGTGGAGTGAGGCCAGATCATTCTCTGATGGGGCGGGGGGGAGGCCCGATCGCTCACTGGTGGAGGGGGGGCAGATGGATCTCTGGTGGGGAGGGGAGGTGGGCAGGGGCAGGGGGCTCCGCTGCCACTCTGCAGGCAATTGGTGGTGGGGGAAGGGGACAGCAGATCGTGATCGGTCTGGGTAACGGGGGGGTGCGTGGATAAGGGGGACAGTGATGTCTGTGGGGGCCATCGCTCTCGCTTTTCGCTCCTGGGTCGTTTTCTCTGCTTTCTGCGGCCCGGGAGCGATCTGACACGGGCGCGCTTTTTCAATTTTTTTTCTAACTGCGCATGCGCAGTTCAGAGCTCCGATCATTTCGGGCGGCCGAAGCCCCACCCACTGTGCAAATAGGACTTGATGCACTATCAATCGAGCCGAGACTAGTTGTGAGCAAGACAAATAGGCTTTTATTGGCAAGAACTTGGAGCCATCCCTGTCGGTGATCTGGTCTGATCTGAGAGCAAGGGGGGAGGAACCACCGCCTTTATACCCAGACCAGAGGGGAGGAGACTTGGGCAGAACCGACAGGGATGTGCCACATATACAGGTGCTAACTACGGTGGTTAACCACTCCAGATAACATATAACAGTGGTTTACCACAGGACTCACGATTTGTTTTTCAGCCTAAGTGCTAATGGGGGCGCCTGAGAACAGATTTCCAAGTCGGATCTGAATTGCGCCCAGACTCAGCACTTAGAATGAAAATGGTAAAATCAGGCCCTTAGTGTCTTTGTGTCCAAGTGAAATGTCTCCTTTTTAAAAAAGTTTAATATGTGAGACCAGCCGATGCAAATCAAATTAATTGCATATAGCACATCTTTCTGACACTGGATTAGACAAACTGATGACATGTTAATGAGTTCTTGATGTGCCCCAGATAGAAATAGCTGTAAATACAAAAACTGTGGGACTCAGTAAGTCAGTGATGTATAATAGTACTAGGTTTAGATTTCCAGATACAATTTGATATCCTAAAAGGATATCTGTATAATACTGCAGAAAAGTTATAAATAAACCCAGAAAGCCATTGGACAACTGTCCTGAACAGTTGCCAACAAGGGGTTCATAAAGGTCAATTCATAGGAAGCAGGAAATATATCAACAATTTGGATTTAATTGTCGGGGGAATAATTTTAAAAATTGCAGATTATATAAAATGTTGTGATTGATGGTGAGGAAAAGAGCTGTGGGCTGCAGGAGAATATCAATACACTGGTCAGGTGGGCAGAAAAATGTTTTCTTCGGGACAGAGAGATTCAATTGAGGTGTGAGCAACTATGAAGGGTGTAGATTGATAGGAAGGATTCATTGCCCTACGCAGAGAGGTCAATAACCAGGAATCATAGATTGAAGTTATTGCAAAAAGATTTGAATGGAGTTAAGAAGTCTACCGTGGCCTGGAACTCACTGTCTGAAAGGGTAGTATGAATAGAAAGCCACAATGCATTTGAAAAATAATCAGATGTGCACTTGAAATGCAGTAACTCACAGGGCAACAGATCAAGAATTGGAAACTGGGATAAGGCTAGGTTGCTCTTTCCCATTCGGCTGAATGGTCTCTGATGACCAGGTCGGAGGCATTCACGTCAGGCGACTCTGACCTATACAAGAAATCCAGATACGATCTACGGAGATCCATCAAGGGGGCCAAAAAACAATATCGAACGAAGCTAGAGTCCCAGGCTAGCCACACGGATCCCTGCCAACTATGGCAAGGTCTGCAAGACATAGGCTACAAGATGAAGGCATGTAGAATCGCTGGCACCAATGCACCCCTCCCTGATGAACTCAATGCATTCAATGCCCATTTTGAGAAAGAGGTCAGCGAGAGCACACTCTCTATCCCGGAAGTCTCGGCCAAACCAGTATTCCAGATGGAGTACCCGGACGAGCACTCAGATCCTGCCTGGATCAGCTGGCGGGGGTATTTGCAGACATCTTTATCTCTCCTTACACCGATCTGAGATGACCATCATCCTGGTACCAAAGAAAAACCAGGCAGCATGCCTTAATGACTATTGTCCAGTGGCTCTGACATCCATCATTATGAAGTGCTCCGAAAGGTTAGTCATGGCATGAATCAATTCCGGTCTTCCATATTGCCTGGATCGACTACAGTTCACCCATTGCCACAACAGGTCCACAGCAGACGCTATCTCCCTGGCCCTACACTCAACCATGGAACACCTAGACAACAAAGACACCTATGTCAGACTCCTATTTATTGAATATATCTCAGCCTTTAGCACCATTGTTCCTAAAAACTCATCTCCAAACTCCATGGCCTGGGGCTCAGCTCGTCCCTCTGCAACTGGATCTTAGGCTTCCTAACCCACAGACCACAATCAGTAAGGATAGGCAACAATGCCTCCACCACGATCATCCTCAACACCGGTGCCCCACAAAGCTTATTCTCAGCCCCCTACTATACTCCTTATACACCTATGACTGTGTGGCCAAATTCCCCTCCAACTTGATTTTCAAGTTTGCTGATGACACCACCGTAGTGGGTCGGATCTTAAACAATGATGCAATAGAGTACAGAAAAAAGATAAAGAATCTGGTGAACTGGTGCAACGACAATAATCTCTCCCTCAATATCAGTCAAACAAAGGACTTCAGGAAGCATAGTGGAGGGTATGCCTCTGTCTACAGCAACAGGGATGAAGTGGAAATGGTCAAGAACTTCAAGTTTCTAGGTGGCCAGATCACCAACAACCTGTCCTTGTCCTTCCATGCCTAGGCTATAACTAAGAAAACCCACCAATGCCACTGCTTTTTCAGGAGACTAACGAAATTTGGCATGTCCACTACAACTCTCACCAACTTTTACAGATGCACCATAGAAAGCATCCCTTCTGGTTGTATTGCAGCTTGATATGACTCCTGCTCTGTCCAAGACCACAAGAAACTACAAAAGGTCGTGAACGAAGCTCAGTCCATCACACAAACCAACCTCCCATCCATTGACTCTGTCTACACTTCTTGCTGCCTCTGAAAAGCAGCCAGCATAATCAAGGACCCCATGCACCTTGGACATACTCACTTCCATCTTCTTTCATCAGGAAAAAGATACAAAAGTCTGAGATCACGTACCAACCGACTCAAGAACAGCTTCTTCCCTGCTGCCATCGGACTTTTGAATGGACCTGCCTTATATTAAGTTGATCTTTCTCTACTACAGTCTAGCTATGACTGTAACACTTCATTCTGCACTCTCTCCTTTTCTTATCTATGAACGGTATGCTTTGTCTGTATAGTGCGCAAGAAACAATACTTTTCACTGTATTCTAATACATGTGACAATAATAAATCAAATCAAATCTGTGCTGTAAATTTTCTATGGCCTTAGTGTTTTGGATGACAGGGGCTCACATTGTGAAGAGTCAGCGTGGAAGACATTGACACCAACTCCGACTGCCCTGCCGTCAATTTATCTTCCGATAAGCATTGATTACCTGCAGGCAGAACTTCCAATCCGCACTCAGGAGAGCTACTAGCCAATTTGATTGGCTGGCAGCTCTCCAGTCTCTGCAGTGACTGCACTGAGTGGACAGCAGAGGAACTACACAAACCTGCCTGAGCCCAAGTGCTGGAACCAGAGGATCAGGTAACTGTAAGGGGTCCCAGGACGTGGAGGGTAGGGAAGGCCTCGGGCTTGAAAGAAGGGCGATCGGGGTCTTAGGGGAGAGCTGGGGGTCGGGTAGAAGTCACTGGGCCTTAAGGGGAAGCTGTCCCCAGTCAGTAGGGCATTTCTGATTAAGGTAATGCCCCCCCCCCGCCCCAATCCCATTTTTTCACCTGAGATCTAATTTTGTTTCTTTTTGGCCTTCTCCCATGGAGGTTCAATGCCCCCGCCACCCCCCCCCCCCCCCCCCCCCCCGCCAGTCTAAAAATTGAAGCTTGGTGGGAAACAGCCGTTAAGTGGCCATTTATTGTTGGCTCAAGAAACTCAATTGAGGCAAAGGCATTCAAGGCCTTTCCCGCTCCAGGGTGGACAGGAGCCCAGAGAGAATCCTCTCCCTGAAAGTTCACATTCCCTGCCCCACCTAAAAACTCACTTGGCTGGAGGACTATAACATTCAGGCCTATGTTTCTATCTTAAGTCAAAAAATGCTGTTCCATTTATCCAATAAGCTAGATTTCAGAACAATAGCATTTGATGCCCACTGATTAATTGCTAACATATGGTGCTCAAACAGAAACTGTTATCAGAGAAAGTATCTTTGGATAGAATTTCCACAGCTTCCTTCTCATCCCTCCCCCCACCCCCCATTTACTTTGCCAGATCAGCAGAAACCTCAGAGAAACAGCATTAGCTTGTGTTCATGCCAGTTCTCCTGAGTTTCCTTTGATCTCCCACCAAAGATAGAGGGGTGATTAAGAGAACCTCCACCCCAGCCCCCACAGAAGTTCCAGATATTTCAGTTTAGGAATCAGTTCAGTCAGTGCTGCATAATATCATAGTTGGTGAATCTTGAATCACGTGTTCACTGGAAAAACATGTTTCAGTGTCATGTGGTCATTGCTATGAGAAGAATCATGTAAAAAATTTACCAATTTACATTATTAAGAATTTGATTTATTATTGTCAGATGTATTAGTATACAGTGAAAAGTATTGTTTCTTGTGCGCTACACAGACAAAGCATACCGTTCATAGAGCAGGAAGAGAGAGAGTGCAGAAGAGTGTTACAGTCATAGCTAGGGGTGTAGAGAAAGATCAACTTAATGCAAGGTAGGTCCATTCAAAAGTCTGATGGCAGCAGGGAAGAAGCCGTTCTTGAGTCGGTTGGTGTGACTTTTAGTTCATGAGACTTTTTTGTCTTTGAGGTTGGCATTCCTAAACTGGGATTGATCAAATGACTGACAGCTAACTTATGCTCTTAGTTTAAAACTGTGGCTCCATAAGATACTGTCAAAGAAATCAGCACTAAGTGAAGTCAGACAAACACTTAATGGGGTTAGTGACATTGTCAATGTAGCAAATCTTTGTTGGTATTTTCTGAAAGTGCAGGCAATAAATCCAAGCAAACAAGGGTTTATGAAATTAAAAACAGAAAACGCTGGATAAACTCAGCAGGTCTGGCAGCATTTGTGAAGAGAGGAATATGTCAATTTTCTGTTTCTATTTCAGATTTCCAGCATCCGCAGTATTTCGCTTTTATTGAAGGGTTTATGAAATGCCAGGCGCTGGCAATGGGAGTAAAGTGTCAGAATGTTGAGTGTAAGCTGAAGCTGAGGAAGCCCTTTAAATATCCCAAACTGAGCATTAACATAAACACTGTCAATTGATGCCTGGTCCTGCAAGCTTTCTGATACCTAAAATCAGTGAAGGAGGCTGCTGGGTGGGTTCTACTGTAAAGCCATCCAGAGGGAATATTCCCTCATTCATACTAGCCCCAGCTATGTCCCTGTTGCTGGACTCTCGCTCACCCTATTCCCTCATCTCAGTGTCAGCAATGAGATCTGTGAAGTCTTTGGTGAAGCTTTGCTTAATCTGCATCTAGAATCCAGAGGAGAAGACGTTGGAAAGTGAGGTTGATGTGGGAACCATAGCTGATGCCCCTGGATTTGTAATATATTTGGCACTGGACTGCAATACTCTGAATGCATCTTATATTCAGATATAACCTTTAGCTGTTCTGGGTAGATGGGAATCCTGTCCCCTGAATGTTCAGTGTTTTGTGTTTGTAAAACATCCTTCGTTTCAAAGCAGTTTGTGTGATGTCGGCTTTTGTTGCCACTTCAGCTGGGACAGAGCACAACTAGGCATTTGAACAACAGGTCCCTGCTTCTCCCATGTTTCTTATTCATACATTAGAAATCAACCACTTCACTCTTGTTACTGTCACTAAAGAAATCCTACCAGATGGGCTGGATTTTAATGGAGTTGTGGAGACTTCATGGACCTTTAAAAACAGCTGATGGAACTGAATTCTGGGATTCGCAGTGCCCTCAACTTTTGTTGGGCATGGACAGCAAGCCTACATCCTGCCTTCCTAAGCAGACTGACTCCAGGGTACGAATCTCCTAGCTCCCAACAATTGTGTTGTGTTAAAACAGCTTCTCAAGGACTAGTGGTTCATGGCCCCTCGGAGGAGTCGTAGAGCATTGTCTGGATGTGGGAACTGTTTGTAAGATGACTTTGAATTCACCTACCCATGCCAAGCCATGCCCTCACCAAACCCCAATGACCCCTCATACCCTCCATGTCAACTCATAGTTGCAATTGCTGAAGTTATAAAGGGCCTTGGTGAGGCCACGCCTGGAATATTGTGTGAAGTTTTGGTCTCCTTATCTGAGGAAGGATGTTCTTGTTATGGAGGGAGTACAATGAAGGTTTACCAGACTGATTCCTGGGTTGGCAGGACTGATGTATGAGGAGAGATTGAGTCGGTTAGAATTATATTTGCTGGAGTTTAGAAAAATGAGGGGGGAATCTAAAATTCTAACAGGACTAGACAGGATAGGTGCAGGAAAGAAGTTCCCAGTGATGGGGTGTCCAAAACTAGGGACCATAGTCTAAGGACACGAGGTAGACCATTTAGGACTGAGTTGAGGAGTAATTTCTTCACCCAGAAAACGGTGAGCCTGTCGAATTCTCCAAAGTGAGGCCAAAATCTTATATGTTTTCAAGAAGGAGTTAGATATAGCTCTTGAGGTGAAGGGGATCAAAGGATACGGGGGAAGGTTGGATCGGGCTATTAAGTTAGATAATCAGCCATGATCATAATGAATGGAGGAGCAGGCTTGAAGAGCCAAATGGCATATTCCTGCTCCTATTTTCTATGTTTCTATAGCACTTTCATGCCTGTTCAACCAGTATACACTCTGTATAGAACCAATGAACTTTATTCTAACAATGGCATGTGTGGAAATGCTTGAAAGGCCAGCCATTTTTACTTGCTGTTGCAGTGTCAATCAATCACTCATTTAAAGTATCAATAATTGAAACTATAAGCACTTGACACCCCTCTTTATTATGTATATGAACACTGAGTCAGTGACAAAATAGGTCACAGAAAAAAAGCTTGTAAAGCTATCGACCCAGCAATATTTTCCCTTCTGCGCATCTGTTTCAACTTTCTTTAGGAAAGTCTAGGCTCTCGGCCAAGCCTCATTATATTTGGGATGGGGAATACGGTGTTACACAAAATCCAGCCCCGGATACAAGTACAAAAAGCCTGGAAATTTCCCAACTTAATCTACCTACCCTAATGCGAAAATCCAGTTCGATATATCAGAGCTGACAATTGGCTAAGTACAAATGTCAACACAGTTTGTACTTTGATGTTCTAAGACAATGGTCTGGTGAAACTAATTGCTTCTGTTCTACATATAGCGGAGGGGAAGACATATTATAATTGTTGAATCACATTAATAATGGGTTACATGAAAATTTCCCATACCTTCCTGCACTTGATTGTATTGGTGACAGTGAGTGGGTGAGTGAGGAAATGGATGATGCTTAAATGATACTACACCTCAACAAATTTAGCTCCATCTCCCTGAAGCTTTGAAATTCCAATTCTTCAAAAGAACAGAAGAGCTGGTAATTCTTGTATTTGTCTGCCTTTGCCAGTTATGTGTTACCTTGTCTTGCAAAAAGAGAAACAGGGATAAGGCAAAAGCAGATGTGATTTTAAGGATATGTATCAGGCAGCCACATTGGTAAAGGATGAAAGTCGAGTGCAGTATGCAAGGACATTTGTGAGTGATTATAACAATGTGTGTGGCTGGCAAAGCTGTCAAAGTGTCCCATAAACAACATGGACAACAATGGAAAGTCAGACATTTGCAGCGCATCTACAGTGGCAGGCAAAAAGATCTACCAAGCATTGAGACAAACAATGCATGCTCCCCCACACATTGAAAACTTTGGCAGGACCACCAGTGGAGGCCTTTCAATATTTATATCAGAATACACCCTCTTAGATTTTTGCCACCGGCATATCGCTGCATTGAAAATAAATTTTCCATGATGATGCAACCAAGGGCCAAACCTATGGGAGTTGGAAAATGAAATGATGCCATAAACCTCTTCCTCAGCCAATCCCTACCAATCCTGAGACTTTTTTTATATGTGGAGATTGTATGCATGAAATGTGCGAGAGATCATTAACACCCTGAAAAATAGTTTTTAAAAATATTTAAATTGGATGCATGTGCAATTGAAGATTTTTTTAAAATTTGAATCATATTGTTTGTCATCTTAGTTTATTTTGACTTGTGTCCTTAAAGGGACCTGGGATCTTTGTGGATTTTTAAAATTTCATTTTGGCAATTTATTCTTGTTGTCTTTTATATAATAGCTTTTTGTCACATTTTGTTGAATATAATTTAAAAGTCTATTTTTTGTCCATATTATTCTGGTATAGTTTGCATTCCAGTATAAAATTAGGTAGATTTTTAGTTGTTGCAAGAAAAATGGCTGGTGATTAACTGCTAAGTCTGTCAGAGACAGCGATGCACTGATTGCATTCCACCGATTTGTAATAAACACACAGATCCACATCTTAATGTTTTCCTGAACTTTGGCCTTCTGAGCACTGGACATTGTGAGAGCATAGCAGAATTTAAACTGAGAAATAAATATTCATCTACATTGTGAAAAAACACTCAAATGGCAATGTCCTTATGGAGTACAGTCGAGCCCTCCAGTATTTTCCTCCCTGAGTCAGTTTTATCGGGCTGCTAATCATGCTTAGTTTCCTGCTCCACTCCGACCTGTGACGCAATAATTTTCATGTGCCATCGACAGTGCCAAAGCCAACCACTACCTTCTCCCTAAAACCAGAGTCCAATTCTTTGCACGCTATTTTTCAAATGCCTCGTTTGGCATGCTCATTGTCATGTCGATTTTCTGTGAGCTTCTTCTGATGACATTCTTGTCATTAAGCAAATCATTTTCACTTTGCCTTCCAGAGAACGCTGTCAGGTGTGTTTTACTCTTGATGTTTCACAGTTCCTTTTTGTTGGAGGAAGAATCACCATCAACATTTCAATGTCAATATTTTACGAACAGGCTGATAACTGATTGCTTGCAACACTCTTGGGGAGAATTCCTGAGAAGCCTTAGTTTTTACCCTCCATGCCACCACCCAGAAACTGATAGAGTTGTTTGGAAATTCTGGGTAGAAGTTCCTTATACTGTATAAATGATCATGTGGTACAAGAATCCAAGGAGCGAAAGCCAAGGGCACTATTGGGGAAGTTCGTCCACAGGGGGAACAGGAATTTCTTTTCAGCGGAACTTTGTATCCAACAGGCTTTCACCTATTCACACTGCGGCTCAGATTGTGATGGGGAGAAGATGAATCTTTAAGCCCTCCTTAGCTCCATAGCAAGCTTTGCAGGTCTGAACAAGGGCATTCCCATGCTATCTTAACTATTAGGGGATAAGTCGGAAAAGGTCTCAAAATAGACAGTAAGAAAGATAATTGATCCTACACTTTCATTCCCTGAGAAGCAGAACAGAAATCCTGTCTACAGCTCATCCTGGGCCTTTGGAGTTCCCTGCCCAAGCAGCAGAGCACAGCTCTTATTAGAACAGCTTCAGGAGTGATTGCCAGGGACGACAGCTGGAGACACAGCCACCTGCCCCAACCATTTAACGAACCCTGTCCCAGCATGTTCTGACAGGGTCAACTTCAGGTCACAGAGTGTCCCCAACTTCTGGCAATGAAGGAGTGACCACAGAATTTTGTATCCAAAGTTTAAGTGAACCAGAATTAAACTGCTAATTTACAAGGTGTCAGAGGAAATCGGAGCAGTACGTCGTTTTATGATGATAGCAACAATTGCCAGCTGTAGTGAAGATAAATTGTAAGCACGTGAGAAGAAACCTTAGTCAGGCGCACAGATAAGCTTATTTCTATGATATAAGTGACAACAAAAGCTAAGGACGAGACCTAGATTTGTCCACCATACAAGCACCACTTCAAAAATAAACCGGAACTCTGGGTTTACAAAATCTTGACAAATACCAAACATTAGTAAGCAACTGACATGATGAAAATACTTTGCTGCCTTCTGTAAAATCAAAAGTGTACATTGGCCAGAATTTTACACAACCCTGTGCCTAACTCAATATACTGTTGAATCAGACAGTAATTTTGTTAAGGAGCCTGCCCTTTCGAGAGATGGCTTTGTGCTTTACAGTTTTTACTGTTTAGAAAATTCAGTCATGCCTAGTTGTGGCACCTCTAACTTCTAAGCCCTCCTTTTCTCTCTGCCTTGTTCATTCTTTTTAAGATAGATGCCTGCCATGCTAGGTCTCTTGAACTAACATTAGATCCAACCACTTTATGTAAATTATTGCAATGCTAGCAGTCCTCCTGTGATGTTGCTCAGGCTGTGTCAGAAGCTATTCCGTGGTTAGATGCCAGCCTAGGCTCAGTTTTAACACTCACACCTCGTTACAGGTTCAGGGGGTCAAATCCCACTGCAGAGACTCGAAAAGACTATCCATACTTCATTATTGTTCTGAGGGAATGCTGCACTGACAGAAATGTCTTTCAATTGAGATGTTAACTCAAGAGTTCATAAAAGAGCCCAAGGCATTTTCAAATGTGAATACCTTCAGTAAAATTTTTGTGAAGGCCTCAACCTTTTCCAATAGCCAGAGCTTGGACTTGATATTTTTGATTAGTGTTGTGACTTTGTTAGCTGAATGAAATTGTGCTGTTTCTGCAGATAGGGATCCCAAATTTCCCATGTTGCGCCAGTTTTATCAAGTCAACTAAACTGTTAAATATTTATCTTTAGCTTCCAGCATTTTTTGCTCTTTTGCTGAATGATTTGAAAGTAGCAATGGCAGGGGATTGCTCTCTGGGTTCCTCTTCCCAATGTCAGGGCTGAAATCAGACACTGAATGAGGGACCTTGACTGTGAGCCCCCAAGCAATCCCACATAGGTTTTATTTTCATGGTCCTCCACATGGTGATTGGAAAACTGCCAATGTAACACCCTTATTCAAAAAGAGAGGGAGACAAAAACAGGTAACTATAGGCTAATTAGCTTAACATCTGTCATGGGGAAAATGTTGGGAAAATGCATCCATTATAAAGGATGTATAGCAGAGCATTTAGAAATACATAATATAAACAAGCAGCATCTCCATGACTTCATGAAGGGGAAATCATGCCTGACAAGTTTATTAGAATTCTTGAAGTGGTAATGTCAGATTAGATAAAGGGGAACCAGTAAATGTGATATATATTTGGATATCCGAAAAGTGTTTGATAAGGTACCTCGCAAAAGGCTACTTAATAAGATAAGAGCCCATGGTGTTGGGGGTAGTATATTAGCATGATAATATTAGATAACTAACAGAAGACAGGGTTGGGATAGGAGCAGCATTTTCAGAATGGCAACCTATAACTAATGGAGTGTCACAGGGATCAGAGCTGGAGCCACAATTATTTACAATATACATTAATGACTTGGACGAGGGAAGTGAATGTACTGTTGCCAAGTTCAAGGATGACACAAAAATAGGTGGGAAGGCAAGTGGTGGGGATGACACAGAGGGCCTTATTTTATCATTTTGATTCTAAGTACTGGGCGGACTTGAAACTGGGAGTGTTTCAGATCCGACTTTTAGACACGTTCTCAGGCGCCCCCAGTTGCACTTTGCCTGAAAAAATATCAGCAATTCCAAATCGTGCTGCAGAAGTCTGTGGGCGGGACTTAATGCGTCCGAAACCCTGCAGCTCCGATCTGCCTCCAACTGTGCATGCGCAGAAAGAAAGGATAGATTGCGGCTCCCCTGCCACACTCGTCCCGGGCTGGATAATGCCTCCCCCTGACCTCCATAGACATAGCCCAACCCCCACAACATTACTGACCCCCTTATCCCCCCACCCCCCAGACAGATCATAGGCCCCTCCCCCTCTTCCCCTCCACCGATCTCAGGCAGAGTGGCTGTGGACCCCCCTTTCCCTCCACTGATCTCAGGCAGAGTAGCAGCAGACCCCCCCCCCCTTCCCCTCCACTGATCTCAGGCAGAATGGCAGCAGACGCCCCCTTCCCCCCCACTGATCTCAGGCAGAGTGGCAGCGGACCTCCCCTTCCCCTCCACTGATCTCAGGTAGAGTGGCAGCGGACCCTCTTTCCCCCCCCAAACCTCCTCACCAACTGCAGGGCCCGAATCAGACTTTTATGGAGCATGTCTGTTTCGCGCCAATTCTGGACAGGCGAATGTGGTGGTAAAGGGGGAAGTGCCAGTAAAGTTGGGCGTGCAGCCCATTAAGTTAATTTAAATGCATGCAAATGCAGTTAAATGGCTGTCACGCCCATTTCAGGCGCAGCACCGATGGCGGCCATTTTTGGGCCTTGGTAAAGGGGGAACTGGCGCAGAGGCGGACGTAGATCACGCTACTCACTTCATGCCCGACTTTACCACGCTTTTGCGCCTGAAGACTGGGGGCAACGCGATGGTAAAATCGGGCCCAGAGTCTACAGAGGGATTTGGACAGGTTAGGTGAGTGGGCAAAAACTTGGCAGATGGAATACAGTGTAGGAAAATGTGAAGTTATTCACTTTGGAAGGAAGAATAAAGAAACTGAGTGTTATTTAAGTGGAGAAAGACTGCAGAAAACTGCAGTGCAGAGGGATTTGGCGGCCCCTGTGCATGAATCACAAAATGCTAGGAAGCAAGTTTAGCAGGTTATTGGGAAAATAAATGGAATGCTGGACTTTATTTCAAAGAGAATGGAGCATTATGATAGTGAAGTCTTGCTAAAACTATACACAGCATCAGTTAGATCACACCTGGAATACTGTGAACAATTTTGGTCCCCTTATCTAAGGAAAGATATACTGACATTGGAGGCAGTCCAGAGAAGATTCACTTGGTTGATCTCAGGTATGGAGGGATTTTCTTATGAGGAGCGGTTGAGTAAGTTGGGCCTGTACTCATTGGCATTTAGAAGAATGAGAGGCGACCTTATTGAGACATATTGGATTCTCAGGGACCTTGACAGGGTTGATGCTGAAAGGTTGTGGGAGAGTCGAGGACCAGAGGGCATAATCTCAGAGTTAGGGCTGCCCATTTAAGACGGAGATGAGGAGGAATTTCTTCTCTCAGAGGGTAGTGAATCTGTGGAATTCTTTATCGTAGAGGGAGGTAGAGGCTGGGTCATTATGTATAGTCAAGGATGAGGTAGACAGATTTTTAATCAGTAAGGGAATCAATGGTTTTGGGGATAAGGTGAAAAAGTTGAAGATTAACACATCAGATCAGTTATGATCTCAATGAATGGTGGAGCAGACTCAATAGGCCGGATGGCCTCCTTCTACTCCTACGTCTTATAGTCTTATGGTCTTATAAATGGTCAGCCTGTTACCACCCATTTTACAACCCTGCTGAAGTTGAATTTCATCCCCTTCTATATTTCCACATTGCTAGTCCTTCACCATAACTGATACACTGCTATTCTCACATTTTCATGCTGACATATGGTAAACTTATTATAATGCAATTTCACCAACCTCTTTACATTTTTACTCTGATAAATTTCCTTTTATGGATCGCTTTGTCTTTGAACAACTAAACAGCAAACGTGTAGAATATGATCCTCCAAATGTGACATTAGTTAAAGCTAATGCATAATAAATATTTTATATGCATACAGCAAATTAGAATTGTGGCATAATTAACATCAGAAAATTATTATTAATGGATGACTTTGGAAACTGCTAACACCACATATTCAACCACCGGGAAAGTAAGTCTTTCTTGCTTGTATTAAGGAACAAAGCTTAAAAAAAATTAAAGTAATGGATAATGCAAAAAGAACTTCATTTAAATTATTCTGATATGTCCGGGATTTATTGGAAATATCATAATTTGTTTTCCCCTTCCAATTACATTTCATACATAAAACATAATGTTAAAACCCTTAAGTTACAGGATAAGTACTTCAAGAAAGGTAAAAATAACATTATGAAAACAGATCTTGTACATCTTGGGTAAACATTCTCGAGCACTTTCTGCATAATAATCACTCCACCAAAAATGTTTTATTGTGTAAGACATTTTGACATTTTAAGGTAGTGTAGAAATTCAAATATTGCTATTATTATGATGAAATCTGCGAGTGTGTGTATATTTGTTGAGCAGTGGAGCATTATACTGTGAAGGGATTAGAATAATATCTTTTCACCTCAGGGATCAGGGCTTGAAACCCAGACTCAGATGGATGGAGTGGAAGATTCCTCCTGCTGGCTCTACAGATCCCCCATGAAATGAAAAGAAACAACTGCAAACTCTTGAACCCTTTGTTAAATAAAAAGAAAGCATAGAAAATGCTGAAATGCACAGCAGGTTTGACAGTAGATGAAGTATTTTTTCCAGAAAAATTTACCTTTCATTTTTCTTTACAGATGCTAACGGATTTGCTAAGTATTTCAACACTTCCTGTTTTTTATTTAAAACCATACATGAAATTATTCTGACCATCATTGTCACAGTTTCTATGCCATATAATACAAAACTGATTGTCAGTAAGTTGTAAATTTCTCTCTCAGAGAACGCAAGGGCGTTTGATATCAGAATTTAACAAAATATCACATGGTGCCATTCTGACACTAAGAATGAAAGATGTTGATGGAGCAGAGGGAACGTTTGTTTACATTTAACCAGTACTTCACTAGTGCTGAGAGGTTAAACTCAGGCTTTTAGTTGATGTGAAGCCTTTGGGGAAAAATTTCAATGCCGGCATTAAAAGGCTGTGGAATCCTCTGTATGGTTTGCCCCATTAAAAAGCTTCTTTTACTGCATTTCTGCCTAATGTAACTAATTGTGCTATGCTTTAAGCTAACTTAAGCTAATTTGGCCACATTTTAAAACTCAGCTTGGAATTCTGGGTTCAGCTTAGAAAATTGGCTACATTCTTTGAAAGTACAATGCGAGGTAAACAGGCTTTCTCATAAGGTAAACAGCAGTGATTCATGGCCACAGATGCCAATTGTTTATGCAGCTAGAGACTGCTTGTACTCAGCTCTTTAAAAAAACACGGATAACCGAAAAGCTATATTGTTAATAACAGCTACGTATTCAGTTCAGTTGGTGTTCAGTTGCTGTTGGAATGCTGTACAAGCTTTTGAGGCAAGATCTCTCTCTCACCAGTAAAATTAATCTCTTTCGCTTTCTGTAAAATGCTAATTATAAAGGACGCTTAATAAAGAAGTTTCCACTTCGAACCAGTTGTGCCTACGTCTATTCTAAAGGAATGAACGAATCCTACAAAGGCACCAAAGAAAATTCAACAGATAAATGCAGCAATATCACTAAATATGTCACTTTTTAATTTTCTTTTGCATACAAATAGAAATTTCAGGTCCTGTGGGAAAGAATGCTAAAATTATTTTATAAAGTATTTTGAGCAATTGCCAGATTGTGCATTCACAGATTGCCCCCATAAAATAGCAGGTGTTTAGGGTCAATGTGATGTCTTTAAATTTGAAAACAACTATCACAGTATCACCTATAAGTGTAACAAAAATGATTTCTGTATAAAAGATGCATCCCGCAGACTAAAAGCAAAATACTGTGGATGCTGGAAATCTGAAATAAAAACAGAAAATGCTGGAAAGAGTCAGCAGGTCTGGCAGCATCTGTGGAGAAAAGAGTCATACAGATTCCAAACATTCTCTCTGTTTCTCTCTTCACAGATAACGCTAGACCTGCTGAGTCTTTCAAGCATTTTCTGTTCTTATTTCACGCCGCATATCAAACTGACTAAATAGCAAAAGGCCATCACTGCAATGGTGAGACTTTTTGATAATTCTCTTGAAGTAATCAACAAGAGGTCATTCCAAGCACAAGTCTGCCACAATTTCAGATTGGTAATTGTAACAAAGTCCTGCCAATGTACCTGATCCTTCAGCTTATACGTGAAAACAGCTTGCACAACTCTCGTGGTGTTTCTTTGGAGACAAAGATTTTAGGAAGCTTCGTGCTCAGCGATTGCAGTCCCACGGGTAGCCAGTTAGACCTAACTATGACTGGCAGATACTCCCACAGTGGGTTCAAGTGAAGGTGCAATCATTGCTTGGGGGCAATTTGTTTTTTCCTTCTCTTCTATTTTTCACTCAGTCTCAAGGATATCTGTAGCACTCCCGATGTACCACCTCTAGGCATCGCGATCTAGTGCCTGTGCTTCCCCCTGATGATGGTCGATGTGACACTCAAAGAGAGGGGAGTCCTTGAAATGTTTGTGTGGATCTCCTCTGTTCCCTTTGTCAGTGGTCAGCTCTTCATACAACACAATCTTGGACAGCTGACTGTCATCCATCTGGGCAACTTAGTCTACCCAATACAGTTGACTTTGCAGAAGGATGGCCTCAATGCTGGAGATGTTAGCTGTATCCAAGATATAGTGTTTGTGATGCAGTCTCGCCAGTGAATATTGAGCATGCTGTGGAGGCAGTGCCGATGGAAGTGTTCTCAAAGGCACACATGACAGTGGTAAGGGACTCCTGACTCACTACCATACAGGAGGGTGGTGAGGATAATGGTTTTATACGCTTTGATTTGCACTGTGCTCCAAAACTGTGGATGCTCCACACTGGTCTGGAGAATTTGCAGGACTAGAAGCTTTAAAATACAATGGAACAGAATTGAGCTTGGGAAGGGCTAAACAATTGACTTCCCTAGAAGTCTTGGACACTATTTATACGCAAGGATACAGTGGGAGAATTGCATACAATGTACAACTCAGAAACCAGCCATTTCATCAACTGCCAGTTTTTATACTCCATTCAATCTCCTCCCATTCTTCATCTAACCCTATCAGCGCATCTTTCTGTCAATTTATCCCTCACTGGATTAGCTGCGATGGCCGAGTGGTTAAAGCGTTGGACTTGAAATCCAATGGGGTTTCCCCACGCAGATTCGAACCCTGCTCACAGCGAGTGTGAGTGAAGCTGCTTATTCTCTTTGGGGCAGCACAGTGGCACAGTGGTTAACACTGCTGCCTCACAGCGCCAGGGACCCAGGTTCGATTCCTGGCTTGGGTCACTGTCTGTGTGGAGTTTGCACATTCTCCCCGTGTCTGCGTGAGTTTCCTCCGGGTGCTCCAGTTTCCTCCCACAGTCTGAAAGACGTGCTGGTTTGGTGCATTGGCCCGAACAGGTGCCGGAGTGTGGCAACTAGGGGAATTTCACAGTAACTTCATTGCAGTGTTCATGTAAGCCTTACTTGTGACGAATAAATAAATATTACATTATTATCTAGCTTCCCCTTAAATACATTTATGCTACTGCGTCCTTGTAGTAGCAAGTTCCACATTCCAACCACTCTCTGGGTAAAGAGGTTTCTTGCTTTGGTTTTCTTAGTGACCATCTTATATTTATGGCCCTTGGTTCTAATCATCTCACAATTAGAAATGGCTTCTCTCTATCTAATGTATCAAACCATTTCACCATCTTAAAGATCTTTATTAAGACCTGCGGGGGGCCAAGGGGATTGGGGGACTTGGGGGTGGGGGGAGTGTATGGGAGTGTGAGTTGGGGGGAATCCCATAGGGGGTCGTTGGGGTGAGGATTACTGTGGGGGAGTGGTTAGTCAAGGGGTGGGAGAGTCCATTGGGGGGGCCGGGGTGACTTCCATGTGGTGTTCGGTCAGGGTATTTAAAATAGTTACGCAGAAGTTAAAAGATGTTATATTGCTTCTAAATTTTTCTGAATAACTATTGGTGTAACCCTGGCTGAACCAGCTGAAGTTAGTGAGCTAAATCGCTTCATTGGATTGCTCCCAGTGCAATTGTTCAGAGGAAGTTAGTATGTCTGGGCAATTGCCATGCAGACCCTTATCTGGGAATGTCAGAGAGGGATTCTCCAATGCATTTTTGGGGTACCCCTCAAATCCAACACTCGGGAGCCAGGAAGTTACAGCCATTGAGAGAGTCACAATGCCTGTTCAATAAGGAGAAAATTATGTTGGCTGCAGAGTAGCAGGAACTTGAAGCCTCGGTGACTGCATGGATTCCATCAATTCAGGCTTGTAGTTTAGGAAATGCAGCCATGCGGTGACATTGGACAATTGCTTCACACTCTTGTTGCTATTCCATAGGAAAAAGACAAAAACATTGACCACCTTAAGCAATGCACTAAACAACTGTGCAACTGTGTGTTTCTTCAATAGGGAGGACACTGCCTGATGTCACAGGTGATCTCTAAATCAGCCAAGAAAGAGACGGAGGCAGAAAGTTGGTAATTATCATGAGCAATGTCACCCCATGGCGACACTTTGTAACAGATGGCACCTTGCAGAACTGGCTCCCCGCTGATCCAGAGCCTGTCAAAACACTTGTTTTTGTTCATTACCATACTGGCTTGCCAGAGCCTACAGACAGTAATGAGAATTACAGGTAGTCCTTATTTTAACACCATGAGGTGCAACCCCACAGCACCATTTGCTGCAGCCCAACCTGAGCCAAGTTTACATATTGCTATCAAGTGATGGTTTATCATATGTAATTTTACTGCTCCAGAATTTAGGGAGGGAGTTTCTGAATATAGGTTTGAGGAGTTTCTGAATATAGGTTTGTTGGTTGAGCAGAGGGGGTAATTCACTGGAGGCCATTGAACAAAGAATGTTTTTTCAGCTGGTAAAAAGAGCTTTGAAAAAGTCAAACACGGATATTCTTCCCTCCATCATGAAGACAGAAGTGGGGATGTTTGCTGATGACTGCAGTGTTTACTATAATTCACGACTCCTCAGATGAAACAGCCCATGCCCCATTGCAACATTCAAGATTTCACTTAAATGGAAAGTAATCGTTTCCCGATTCTCTCCAGGTTTTGAATGCCCGCCGTTCTCTGATGGCGAACGTGGGCTGAAAATCCAGGGACTACTGTTTAAAAATAAGGGATGGTGGAATTTAAAAACTCAATTAAAAAAAAACCCGGAATTAAAACTCTAATGACGACTATGAAACCATTGTTAATTGTCCCCCTTTCGGGAAGGAAATCTGCTGTCCTTAACTGGTCTGGTTGACTCATAAATGGCCCAGTAAATCATTCAGTTGTATTTATTTAAGACAGTGATGGTAAAAATTATTTTCTCTCAGTGGGTTGTAAGACTTTGGAATTCTCTTCCTCAAAAGGTGGCTGAGGCAGTCTTTGAATATTTTTAAGACAGAAGTCGATAGATTCTTGATAAGCAATGGGGGTAAAAAGTTATTGGGGGTAGGCAGGAGTGTGAAATTGAGTGTGAAATAGATGAGCAATGATGTTATTCAATGGAGAAGCAAGCTCGAGGGGCCGAGTGGCCTATTTCTGCTCCTACTTTGTATGTTTATATCAACAAATTAAAAACATTTGGTGAATCTAAACTTGGATATTAAAAGCCTCTAGACTGTAGAAAGACAAACCTTTTAATCTCTCCTTTATCCCTGCAACTGTGCTAATTGCTCACCTAAATGTGTCCCTCATTGCCCCTCATTCTCAATCACTGTGTTGCAATTAAGACTCAATGCACAGCCTCCTGCTGATTCTTTCCCAGGCCTCAAAACTCCAGCCCTCCCCCAACCAGTCCTCCCTCCTACAACTTAAAAGATCCAACAACTAAAAAGAAATCAAAGGATGCTGTTTGTTTTGAAAGGGGAACAAAATCCTCTGAAACGCTGCCTCATTCCCAGGAGATTTCTCTGTCATTCTTATAGTGTGGTGAGGAGGCAGTGGTATTGTCATTAGACTAGTAATGCAGGGACCCAGGATAATACTCTGGAGATCTGGGTTCAAATCCCACCATGGCAGATGGTGGAATTAAAAAACTCAATTTTTAAAAATCCGGAATTAAAACTCTAATATTGACCATGAAACCATTGTTAATTGTCCTCCTTTTGGGAAGGAAATCTGCTGTCCTTACCTGGTTTGGTTGTGGCTCATTAATAGCCCAGTAAATCATTCAGTTATATTCAACCACTACAAATAGAACAAGAAGAAACAAAACCAGATGGACCTCACAACATTGACATAGGCATGGAAATGACAATGGCAAACCCAGCCCTATCAACCCTGCCATGTCCTCCTTACTAACACAGTAAGAAGTCTCACAACACCAGGTTAAAGTCCAACAGGTTTATTTGGTAGCAAATACCATACGCTTTCGAAGCGCTGCTCCTTCGTCAGATGGAGTGGAAATGTGCTCTCAAACAGTGCACAGAGACACAACATCAAGTTACAGAATACTGATTAGAATGCGAATCCCTAAAGCCAGCGAGGTCTTAAAGGTACAGACAATGTGGGTGGAGGGAGCATTAAACACAGGTTAAAGAGATGTGTAATGTCTCCAGACAGAACAGCTAGTGAGATTCTGCAAGCCCAGGAGGCAAGCTGTGGGGGTTACTGATAATGTGACATAAATCCAACATTCCGGTTTAGGCCGTCCTCATGTGTGCGGAACTTGGCTATCAGTTTCTGCTCAGCGACTCTGCGCTGTCGTGTGTCGTGAAGGCCGCCTTGGAGAACGCTTACCTGAAGATCCAAGGCTGAATGCTCGTGACTGCTGAAGTGCTCCCCCACAGGAAGAGAACAGTCTTGCCTGGTGATTGTCGAGCGGTGTTCATTCATCCGTTGTCGCAGCGTCTGCATGGTTTCCCCAATGTACCATGCCTCGGGACATCCTTTCCTGCAGCGTATCAGGTAGACAATGTTGGCCGAGTTGCAAGAGTAGGTACCGTGTACCTGGTCGATGGTGTTCTCACGTGAGATGATGGCATCCGTGTCTACGGTCCGGCACGTCTTGCAGAGGTTGCTGTGGCAGGGTTGTGTGGTGTCGTGGTCACTGTTCTCCTGAAGGCTGGGTAGTTTGCTGCGGACAATGGTCTGTTTGAGGTTGTGCGGTTGTTTGAAGGCAAGAAGTGGGGGTGTGGGGATGGCCTTGGCGAGATGTTCGTCTTCATCAATGACATGTTGAAGGCTCCGGAGGAGATGCCGTAGCTTCTCCGCTCCGGGGATGTACTGGACGACGAAGGGTACTCTGTCCACTGTGTCCCGTGTTTGTCTTCTGAGGAGGTCGATGCGGTTTTTCGCTGTGGCGCGTCGGAACTGTTGATCGATGAGTCGAGCGCCTTATCCTGTTCTTATGAGGGCATCTTTCAGCGTCTGGAGGTGTCTGTTGCGATCCTCCTCATCCGAGCAGATCCTGTGTATTCGGAGGGCTTGTCCGTAGGGGATGGCTTCTTTAACGTGTTTAGTCTCCTTACTAACATCAGGATGCTTGCCTTCTGGGTGGGGAACTTCAATGTCCATTACCAAGAATATCTCGGTAGTACCACCACAGACAGAGCTGCTAGACTGGGACAGCGACAGGTGGTGAGGGAACCAAGAGGGAAAACGTAATTGACATCCCCACCTGACAGTTTTAGTAGGAGTGTCCATGACAGTTTTAGTAGGAGTGTCCACTGCACAGTCCTTGTGGAGACAAAGTCTTATCTTCACATTGAGGATACCCTCCATCGTGCTGTGTGGCATTACCACCCTGCTAAATGGGATCAACTTCAAACATATCCAGCAACTCAATCCGGGCATCCATGAGATGCTGTTGGCCGTCAGCAGCAGCAGAATTGTACTCAAGCACAATCTGTAACCTCATGGCCTGGCATATCCCCCCCACTCTCCCATTACCACCAAGTCATGCGATCAACTCTGGTAAATGAAGAGTGCAGAAAGAAATGCATGGAGTAGCACCAAACATACCTAAAAATTAGATGTCAACCTGGTGAAGCTACAACACACTTGCGTGCCAAACAGCAAGTAATGGACAGAGCTAAGCGATCCCACAATCAACGGATCAGATCTAAGCACTGCAGTCCTGCCACATCGAGCCACGAATGGTGGTGGACAATTAAATAATTCACTGGAGAAGGAGGAGCCAAATATCCCCACCCTCAATAATGGGGGAGCACAGCACATCAGTGCAAAAGATGCATTTGCAACAATCTTCAGCCAGAAGTGCCAAGTGGATGATCCATATTGGCCTCCTCCAGAGGTCTCCAGCATCACAGATGTCAGTCATCAGCCATTCAATTCACTTCCATGTGATGTCAAAAAATGGCTGAAGGCACTGGAAACTGCAAAGGCTAAGGGCCCTGACAATATGCTGGCAATAGTCCTGAAGACTTGAAGAACTTGCCTCACCCCTTGCCAAATTGTTCCAGTACAACTACAACTTTGGCATCTATCTGGCAATATGGAAAATTGCCCAGGTATGTCCTATGCTCAAGATATAGGACACATCCAACCCAGCCAGTTTATTGCCCCATCAATCTATTTTACATCATCAGCAAAGTGATGGAAAGGGTTATCAAGCGGCACTTATTCAGCCACAAGCTGCTCATGACTGCTCAGTTTGGGTTCCACCAGAGGCACTCAGCTCCTGACCTCATTACAGCCTTTGTTCAAACATGGACAAAAGAGTTGAACTCCGGGGGTGAAGTGAGAGTGACAGCCCTTGACATCAAAACTACATTTGACTGAGTGTATCATCAAGGAGTTCTAGCTAAACTGGAGTCAATGGTAATCGGGGAAAACTCTCTATTGGTTGGAGTCATACCTCTCACAAAGGAATATGGTTGTGGTGGTTGGTAGTCAGTTTTCTCAACTCCAGGACGTTACTTGAGGAGTTCATCATAAGTTCAGAAGCGGGAATGTTCACTGTGTTAACATCATTCATGACTCCTCAGGTACTGAAGCAGTTCATGTCCAAATGCAGCAAGGTCTGGATAATATATAAACTTGGGCTGACAAGTGGCAAGTAACATTCGCGCCACACTAGTGCCAGACAACAACCATCTCCAACAAGAGAGGATCTAATCCCTTGACATTCAAGGCATTAGCATCACTGAATCCCCCACTATCAACATTCTTGGGCTTACCACTGACCAGAAACTGAATTGGACTAGCCATGTTAATACTGTGGCTACCAGAGCAAGTCTTAGGCTAGGAATCCTGCAACGAGTAACTCACTTGCTGACCCCACCAAAGCCTGTCCACCATCCAAAAGGCACAAATCCGGAGTGTGATGCAATACTCTCCACTTGCCTGGGGTGAGTGCAGCTCCAACAACACTCAAGAAGTTCAACACCATCCGGGCCAAAGCAGCCTGCTTGATTGCTACCCTTCCACCAAAATTTAATACCTCCACCACCGACAAACAGTGGCAGCCATGTGTACCACCTTCAAGATGTGTTGCAGGAACTCATCAAGGTTCTTTAGGCAGCACCTTCCAAACCCATGACCACTACCATCTAGAAGGACAAGAGCAGCAGATACCTGGGAAAACCACCACCTGGAGGTTCCCCTCCAAGTCACTCACCATCCTGACTTGGAAATATATCACCGTTCCTTCACTGTTGCTGAGTCAAAATCCAGGAATTCCCTTCCTAACAGCACTGTGGGTGTACCTTCACCTCAGGGACTGCAGCTGTTCAAGAAGACAGCTCTTCACCGCCTTAAGAGCAACTAGAGATGGGCAATAGATGTTGGTCTAGCCAGTATGCCCACATCCCATAAATGAATTAGAAAGAGGTGTAACACAACTTGGGAATGAAGTCTTCATAAACATTCACAAGCTAAGCTTAAGAGCAAACGTCGGCCCAAAAGGATTCCTTAGATTTGGAGGCACAAGATTTACTTTGTTTAGATGGGAAATGGTAAATGCCTGTCGACTCCCCAGCAGTACCCATTTCTTCATGGGGAAGATTTAAAGCTGGCCGTTAGAAAATGCTGAATATTTAAATTAGTCGGATTAATAGGAACCTTTTTTTTTGTTGAAATGTGAATTTATTTTCACCTTCAATCTGACTGGCTCAGTGCTGATGAAAAGCAGTTCAGTTAAACACAATTCATTGCCATTCCTGTCACTATTTCCAGAGGTGTGATCCGTGAGGGAGAAGTGTATGAAAGAGCTGCCAGTTCTATTTATTTGTACATTGAAAATCCAATTCTATGGAGCACTTGATAGATAACAAGCATGAATCTGTAGAGAACAAATGAGACAGTCACTCTCTATGTGCGTGTATTAACAGACCAGCATACCAAATGTTACAAGTGTTCATGCAAAGAAGAGCTGTCCTGACTTGTAATTTTAGAAATCTTCAGCATGTATCTAGTGCAGTGAAGGCCCACAGAGGTAACTTAGCAAGATTCACAACCATTCAAAATAAATAACAAGGTTTTCCACCTGTAAAATTATTGCAATTCCATTGGAATTTAACTCAGAATTATACCCTCATTCTCCTGCATTTTCCGTTCTCAATCACCACTCATCACAGTGTTTTTGGAAGGACTTTTTCACCTAAAATACTAATACTACAATAAATGCTGCAGTAAACTTTATAAATTTCAGGTCATCGAAAGTTCCGCTGCTCATATCTCATCCCGCACTGTTAAAAATACACATCACCCTGGTCCTTACTAATCTCTCCAGCTCCCTTTCTTACCTTTGGCTTATTTGTGTTAATATCTCCTGCCTCCACACATAGGAATGAGCGTAAATATTTGAGCCAGTCTCCATTTGCTTATTTGTGCCGTTATCCTTTGCGATATTTTTGTTTGTTAAAGACCAGCTTTTTTTTGTGCATTTTTGATGCAAGTGTTCTTTTGTCTTTTGTCCGCTGTTGCTTTTTTTCCCCTTTTCTTGTTTTACTCTCCTGTAGATTCTGACTAAATTGGCACAAGTGACTCGTTGAGGAAGGGTCAGGGAGCTGATTGGACAAGGCACACCTGATTCATGTTAAGATAACAATTTGCAGTCACCCTATTCCTTAGATGGCACCTCCATTCCCCCAGCTCTGATGGACTGTGGATTAAACAAGCCTCTCAGCTTGAGCAGCCAGCCACCCATGCTTTATTCCTTGATAGCCTGCCAGTGGCTTTGCCCTTCTAGACAGCTCATGCCCTGAGAATGCACTTTGCAACCTGAGGGGGGGGGGGAATCATTCTGATTGTACTCGTCCTTCCCTGTGTGAGGGTCTTCTGCCCTCATGTCGCTGTTAAACTTCCCTTGTCAGAGACCCCCACTCTGCACATGCAACCTGCAATTTCATGGGACCCCACCTAGGGACCTCACATTTGCCCCCTGTGCTGACCCAGTCATTTCACCTGCTCCCACCCACTTCCAGCTGCCACTTGAGAAGGGCAATCCCTTAGCAGTGATATCAGCACAAGTCCAGCAAGGGGGACCTGAACACCAGCCGCCAGACCCCTTGAGACCTTGAGGCCCACAGCAATGAAAGGCCGCCAAGGCTTGCGAGCGACCCCACCCCAAGATGCTGAGATTCAACCCCTTGGGGTTTCACTTATCTGGGTCCCCTGTGCTACCTTCACCAATTTACACCCTGGAGGGTGATGGCGGCCTGAACACTCACCTCCGATATCCCCAGGTTCTGGTTTTTATACATTGTTGTAAATCATGCTGGCGTGACGTAACGCTGATGCATCAATGAATATTCAGTGAGGGAGGAAGTCTTGCTGGAAGGGCCGCTTAATTATGTGTTAAATCATTCAAATGAGGTTCCCGACCTTCCTGGGCAGAGTCCACATTATGTCATTGGGTGTGGGAAATGTGACCTCACTGGCAAGAATGGTGTTTTCCGATTCTCGAAGGATTTTACGCTCACTTTGCCGTTCTCGCTGACAGGTAACGTGAGCTCAAAATTCCACCCTGTACATCAACTCCGCACTTTCCCCAGTCAAATGGAAAGGCTGAGGTGGCAGTGAAAATCACTGAAGGAATCATCAAGAAATCGAGCAAATCTAGCACAAAAGTACACAAGACGATGATTGAGTGGTGAAACACGCTGACTGAAAGCGTGGGAATTAGTCCAAAGAATAATGTCATGTCACATCTCAACAACTCTTCCGATAGCAAAAAAGCTGCAGGAAACAAAAGTAGAACCAGACATGAGTGGAATGGCAGAAAGTCAAATTTCATTTTGAAAGACTGCCAAACTATGGCTGGAATTGAGCGCTCGAGAGCCAGTCAGGGTACAAACCTTCAGTGCTCTCAACAGGCACCAGCCACATGGGATAGAACAGTTGTCAACTCGATCGTTAGCAGTGGAATTGAACTACCAGATACACTGGTACAACCGCAGGCATCTACGAACAACTAGAGATGCTGTTCCATCACTGCAGGCAGCCAGTCAGGAAGATGAGATCTCACCAGCTGCACACTGTACAGAATGAGCATCAGTCACAGAGGTACACTGGTGCCCAACAATGGAAATGGAAAGAGAACCCTCTGGGGAGTTCCACTGGGGAGGGTTCCCCTTTCCCCTTATGTGTGTGTGGGTGGGGGGTTTGCCCTGGTGCTTGTGGGTGAAGTTGGGGGAGGTTCCCTGTATCCGTGTGGCTGGGCGGGAAGGGGGGTGCTCCAGGGCTTGTGGCAGGGAGGGGGTGACCGGTTGCCCTGGTGCTTGTGCCAGGGGAGGAGGTCCCCATAGTGGGGCAGGGAGGGGGGGGGGGGGGGGCGTGCAGAGTTTATGCTTTCCAGCGCAGATTGGGGTGCCCTTTCTCTGTGCAGCTGATGTTGCTGGCTCAATCAGGCCCTGCCCCACCAGCATGAAGGTGGAAACCACACCTCCAGAACCTTTGTGCATAGAGTACCAGAGAATCTGGAGGGAAAACTCAACTGTGCAACTGGAGAGCTACACGGCGGTTTTCTCACCCCCAGCCAGCACTCACAGAGTGCAAACTTCAAATCTGTTACTGGGCATGATGACACCTAGGTAGAATATATCTGTACAGAAAAGCTCAGCAATCACAAAATGGCTTGCATGAGGACATGAGATCATCCCAAAATGTTTCCCAGGAAATAAAGTACTTTTAATCCAGAGTCACAATAGTAATGAAGGAAAATGCGACAGCCAGTCTGAACACAATAAGGGTCCATAGACAGTAATGAGCTAATCTGTTTGTGGAAGAACTTTCTGACTCTTTAAATAATGTCATGGAATCCTTAACCCTTGACACTTGCTGTTAGAGGGCAAACAAAGGTTCAGTTTAATGTCTCATCAATAAAAAACAACTCCAACAGTGTAGCATTCCCCAATTGAACTTAAAACGTTCTGACACAGACTTGTATAGATTATATCTGGTGAGTTATTGGTATAATAAAACACGGCATGATAATATGAATAAAATGTTTAAGCAGTTACATAGTAATAATTTGAATGAATAACTTAGTGAAAATTACATTTCTCTAATTTTTTAATGAGAAGTTTTCCAATTCAGCAGTTCCAATGACTCAGTGCGTCAGTACACTGTGCCTCACTGTTGGATCTCAGTAATTCTCCACAGAGTCACTTCCTGGGTTTTCAATACAGCAAGGGCTAACTGGAGTAGTGGCAAATAGAGGAGACAATGCTTCCCATATAGAAGTGATGGACTATCTAATGACAGTTAAACCATGCCAATCTCATACTATCACGTGAAACTGGTGTTACAAGGATGATGATGTAAATTGTGAGGCTGATTCACTTGAATCCCATTGGGAGAGGGGAAGAGTGTGTGTTACACAGGGATTGGAGCTGAGAGAAAATTAACAGATTCTTTGAAATAATGAAATGAAATAATGTAATCGTTACTTTGAGCTTTGTTCACTTGGTAATGAAGCCCATTAATTGATACCTAAGCTTTTATTTAAAAATGTGCAATACTTACTTTTGAAACCACTGTGATTTTTTTTTGGCGTAACCTCAATTTATTTCCAAACCCTCTCAAACACGGATAGAGCACACATCTTTGAAGCCAGGCTGCCTACTACTGCCACCTGCAATTAACGTATAATGAAACCAGGATCCTGCTAAGATATCTTCCCTTCTTTTAGAGGTAACTACGTCATTTGCAAAAGGACCCCCAGCTGGCTGTCAAGTGCTATACAGAAGTATTTCCTCTACAGCAAAGATGTTCCACATTTTTCATTTATGAGAAGGCTCGACGCCAGTTGTTGAGCAGGTGACATTTATGACTTCCAAAACAAGGACAATTCATTTTTATGCTCCAGGTTTTGATGCCAAAATATTGTTTGAAGGATATTTTTAAGGCTCTAATCCAAAGTAAACATATAAATTCTTAAATGTTGGGGTATCAGTCAATGCATTTGACACTTAGATTTTTCATTTATAATATATGCTTTATTTTATTTTTACTCTCTGTGTTCTGAACACTGGCATTTGTTGTGGAACTGTTCCCTGAGTTATGGATATTGTCCAGACCCCCTGTTCCCTGAGTGATGAATACACTCCAGTCCGTGTCCCCTGAGTGATGAACACACTCCAGTCCCTTTCCCCGAGTGATGAATACACTCCAGTCCCTTTCCCCGACTGATGGACACTGTCCAATCCCCCTGTTAGAAGTCTCACAACACCAGGTTAAAGTCCAACAGATTTATTTGGTAGCAAATACTACAATCCCCCTGTTCCCAGGGTTTGAGACTGAAGGAAAGAACAGTAAAACTTGGAAATGATGGGTTCTGGCCAAACTATATCTAAACATGGAACTCCAGTAATACTGGTGCCAATGGTAATGGTTTTTGACAAGTTTTAACTGTTATTTCTTCCTGAGGGTTCAAGTGATCACTTGCCATGCATGTTTGTTACCAAGAATGGGGCTATCTTCAGTGAATTTGTGCCTATCTTTGTTCAATGTCCACACATATAAACTTCTTAATAGAAGTTACTGACTGCGATAAGAAGAGAGAACATTGATTGATTATTTTTTTTCCCCAGCCAAGCCCAATGGGACCAATTCTAGCACCACGACTGCTGTCTTGGTTAAGCTGAACTAACTCACAGGTGGTGTATTTAAACTAGTATTGGTATAGCTGAGTTGTAAATCATACAGTACATTAATTCATTGAGCTATTAGGGGAATCGTTCATGAAAAAAGAGCTTAGGAGCAGAGAAAGTGTTGAATGAAATGCAGTATAATTATGCCTGAGTTTTATATTAATCCTGTACCCAATATTGCATAATATAGTAATGATTGCATATCAAAACCAAAATTGGGGACACAGTGGCACAGTGATTAGCACTGCTGCCTCACAGCACCAACAACCCAGGTTTGATTCGGCTCGGGTGATATTGAGAGTGATTCTCCTCGTGTCTGCATGGGTTTCCTCCGGGTGCTCCGGTTCCCTCCCACAGTCCAAAGATGTGTAGGTTAGGTAGATTGGCCATGCTAAATTGTCCCTTGGTGTCCCAAGATGTGTAGATTAGGATTGGTGAGGTAAATATGTGAGGTTACGGGGATAGTGCGGAGGGTGAGCCTGGTTAGGATGTTGGAAGTATCTGTCGGAGAGTCAATGCAGACTCAATGGGCCGAGTGGCCTCCTCCTGAATTGTAGGAATTTCATGATTCTATGAAATTCTATGATTCCATGAAATATCTAAGTGTCTGACCTGGCTTGCCGTAGGCATGTGTGCTCTGCAATGAGGGAATGTCTGTGGGCAGCCATGTTACATTCAAGTCAGTAAAATACACTGTAGTTTTTATGGTGTCAGGAGTGCAGCTATGAATGAGTTTTGAAATTCTGGAAGAGAAGACACAGAAATGTTCTACAGGCTGCAAGTAAAATACCGGGGCAGATAAAAATGGCTGTAACTTCCACTCACAGCTCCCATCGAATTGAGAGGAGAAATAGTAACTTGTGGTTGATTCGGAAGATGTGGGCAGGGTTCTCAATGAGTACTTTATCCCCGTCCTCACTATGGAGAGGAATAATTCAGACGTTCTAGTTAAAGAGGAGCTGTGTGAAATATTAGATACAATAAGCACAGTGAGAGAAGAATTACTGGAGGGACGGGCATACTTGAAGGTAGATCAATCACCAGGGCCAGATGGATTGTATCCCAGGCTCTTGAAGGAAGCCAGGGAGGAAAGAGATGTTCTGAGAATCATTTTCCAATATTCACTAGATAGAGGTGAGGTACCAGCGGATTGGAGGTATGCGAATGTTGTACCACTATTTAAAAAGGGTGCGTGGGATAGGCCAGAAAACTATAGGCCAGTCAGTCTGACTTCAGTGGTGGAAAAATTATTGGAAATAATTCTGAGACAGAATAGACTTGGGAAGGCATGGATTGATCAGGGATAGTCAGCATTGTTCTGTTAGGGGAAGATGTCTTTCTAACTAAATAGAATTTTTTGAGGAAGTAACAAGGAGGATTGATGGGGGTAGTGCAGTGGAAATTGTCTATGTAGATTTCAGTAAGGCTAGTGACAAGATCCCACATGGCAGACTGGTCAGAAAAGTGAGATCTCATGGGACACAGGGGAAGGTTGGAGGTTGATCTTAAATTGGCTCAGTGACAGGAAATGAATGGTAATAGTGGATGGATGTTTTTGCGAATGGAAGACGGCTTCCACTGGTGTTCCACAGGGCTCACTGTGGGATCCTTGCTATTTATTGTATTTTTAGCGATTTAGACTTAAATGTAGGTGGCACAAAAATTGATTGTGTGGTTGATAGTGAAGAGGATAGCTGTCAATTCCAGAATGACATCAATGGTTTCGTTGAGTGGAATATCCAATAAGCGGAAAGATGTTGAGAGGGATTGAGGAAGTGAGAAACATTGGAGGTCCTTGAAAGTGGCAGATCAGATGGAAAAGGTGATCAAGAAAGCATATGGAATGCTTTCCTTTATTGGGTGAGGTTTTCAACACAAAAATAGGGATGTAATGATGGAACTGTATAAAATGCTGGTGAGGCCACAGCTGAAATGTTTTGTGCGCCTCTGGTCATCACATTACAGGAAGGACATAATTGCTCTGGAGAGAGTGTAGAGCAGATTTACAAGCATGTTGCCAGGTGTTGAAAATTGCAGCTATGAGGAGAGATTAGATAGGCTAAGGTTGTTGATCTAATTGAAGAATATAAAATTATGAGGGGCCTAGACAGGGTAGACTAGCTGAGGGGTCAATTAACAGTGGGCATAGATTTAAGGTAAAAGGATTAGAGGGGACATGAGGAAAAGGGTTTCCCAGTGGGTGATGGGTGTCTGGAATTCACTGTCTAAGTTGGGGGTTGAGGCAAAAATGCTCAACTCATTTAAAAGGTACCTGGATCTGCATCTGAATTGCTGTAAACTGCAAGCCAATGACTAGGTGCCGGAAAATGGGATTAAAATGAGCAGCTAGTTTCTTTTTTTGGCTGGCGCAGACACAATGGGCTGAACGGCCTCTTTCTGCTCGGTACCTTTTCTACTGTTGTACATGTGACAGAACTGGGAATTTTTCCACTTGCAATTGCAAAGCTATAGGACTGCAACAGATTTAACTAACAAGTCAGAATCGATACAAATAGAAACACTTTTAACAATGCTAGAGAGAGACTGCTACAAACTGTATTCCACCCAAAATCTATCTGAAGGACAGAAAAACAGTTTGTGGAAATTTTTAAAGATTTGAAGGCATGCTTTGAACCCCAAGTGAACGTAACTTATGAAAGGTATGTGTCCAACATTAGGGTTCAAGGTGAAAAAGAGTCTATTGATAAGTATGTGACCTCAGTAACACAGCTTGCAATATCTTGTGAATATGCACAACTAAAAAATGATCTTGTCAAAGATAGAATTGTCTTAGGCACAAGAGATCAGACAGTGAGAGCAAGTCCACTGAGAGAGGAGAAACCTACTCTCAGGAAAGCAATATATATGTGCAGAAACCTGGATGTTATAAAGTATTAGAGCGCATGTCTGGTAGCACAGACCAGGAGATCTGTTATGCTGAGAGATATTTCAGACCGAAAGCACAGAATAATCAAAGACAAAGGGCATGATATAAATACTGCAGGGGACATCATACAAAGGAAAAGATGGATTGCCCAGTCTGGAGAAAGCAGTATTGTAATTGCAAGAAGCCTAATAATTTTGCACACATGGTTTGCTGGAAAGAAGCGAAACAAGCTGGTACAGATGGCCGCTGGAGAGATATCAGCCAAAGATTCAGATGAAGCACTATATACCATACAGCAGGGTGGTTCCATCAAGTCAATAGGTGTTAAATAGTTTGGGACTGTTAGAATGCTGACCTCAAAAGGAGAACATCAAGTGACAATGAAATGTCAGATAGATGCTGGTGCATCATGCAACATCATGACCTTCACAGACCTGTGTGAAGTGGTTCAACATGATGATGCAAAAATGAAGGCCTTGAAACCAATGTTGAGGCTATATCACACTGCAAGGACAAATTAATCCAAGAGTCCAATGTAATGGCAAGAATGTAGATTTGGAGCTACAGATGATAGTCAGTGAGCAAAAACCACTCGTCTCAGCTGGAGCAAGTCTAAAGCTTGGACTGGTCACCCTAAAAGTGCCAACAGAGATTTACAATGTGTCACAGCATACAAAACTATTGACCGCCAAACAGATTCTCAAGGATTAGAAAGAGCTTAGAAATTTACCTGGAAAATATCAGCTCAAGTAAATGAAAGTGTAAGACCAATTCAGCATCAGTCGAGAAACCTCCTAGGCATTTAATTTGATTGTCATTACATTTACATGCAATAATTTAAACTGCCCCAAGGCTGTGCTGCCTCATGTCAAAGATACAGATTCCTATCTCACTCTTCAACGTACATTCACTAAAACATACTGAATCTTTTCGAAATATGCAATCTCTTTTTAATGATGTTCTATCTCTAAGTTTAAGTTTAAACACTTAAATATTTTATTCTTCCCATTTCTTTGGAAAATGATGTTTAAATTGATGTTTTGATGATTGCCTTTAAAAGGTGCTTCATTTGCAGGGGTAGGGAAAATAGATTTATTATTGTTTTACACGTGGAAGATATAAACTGCTTGTGGTTTAAAGAAAAATATTCCATTGGCATTTATTGAAATGTAAAAAGATACGCACCTTATTAAAATCAGCATGCATTCCATAACATTTCCCCCTTCTCAACATATCTTGCTTAGATTTATTTTTCCAATAAAGAAACCTCGCTGAAGCATCAATGTTAATGAAGCAGAAAATATTCAGAGCGGGATAGTGGTTGTTTGAGGCCAATCCTGAGTTTTGACAGCTTGTGGATTGCAGGAGAAAGGATAGACCAAGGAAGGTAAGGGGTGATATGGCTCAGCACTCCTGGTGGTAACCAACAATGGTTCACCACAAGGGGTTCCACAATGTGAAGCCTAAAGACAATAAAGCAATAACCAACGTGCAATTGCAATTGTACATTAAGATCATCAGCATCCAATTGAAAATTAATTGTTTGAGGAAGTACTGAATGTGATGGTAAGTTTATTTGAACCACATTCCTGAAGTTGCTGCCAAATAATGTTATTAATAAATGATGAGATAATTGATATTAATCAATAACAAAAGTAGCAACCGCTAATGGGCAAATGCTAGCAATTAGTTATTAAAGTGGAAGCTCAGCCTTGAAATTCCCCTGGTGTTCTTGTTTCCACCTTAATTCTGGAGTACCCGTTACTTCACTGCAGATTTTGGGATGGGAACTACTTTGAAATTTGGGGGCCTCTCTGTGACCTAGGTGAGTCATTGTTGTGTTTTACCTTCTTTGTCCTGATCCAGCTCGTTTTTAATTCTTTTAATCTCAGGGAATAGATCACAGCTATTGTTGTGAGCTCTGCAAAATGATTCCATCGTTAACATCGTCACTGCTGCTTCTTGTTCTGCCCCCCATTACCACAGCACATACTTGGCAGTGAGCTGGTGTAATGGTTCATACTCTGATAATAAATAAGGCAAAAGGTTTGCTAAGTAGTTCACAAATCCAACAAATCATTGCAATACTTTCATATCTGTGGTTGGAACATCGCTGCTCCAGCTCTCATCTTGTTAGGATCTGGGTGAAGACCTTTTGCTGCCAGGACATGACCTATGTACTTGACATCAAGCATCTTGTTGGTTTCAGGTTTATATGGCGAGCTCTCTCTTGCTCTTGTATTAAATTCTGATCATGGCCAACAATTGCTTCTTTCATTGAATCTCCATTTACATTGACTAGCAGGTCATCCAATATGTTGTGTAATCCGGGAAGATCACTGCTACCTCATGTTGTCTACGTTGATTTTCTTCTGGAGGTCTGTGACCAGTGGTGTTCCGCAGGGCTCTGTACTGGGACCTCTGCTATTTGTGATATATATAAATGATTTGGAAGAAGGTGTAACTGGTGTTATCAGCAAGTTTGTGGATGACACGAAGATGGCTGGACTTGCGGATAGCGATGAACATTGTCGGACAATACAGCAGGATATAGATAGGCTGGAAAATTGGGCGGAGAGGTGGCAGATGGAATTTAATCCGAATAAATGTGAAGTGATGCATTTTGGAAGAACTAATGTAGGGGGGAGTTATACAATAAATGGCAGAGCCATCTAGGTGTGCAAGTCCACAAATCCTTGAAGGTGGCAACACAGGTGGAGAAGGTGGTGAAGAAGGCATATGGTATGCTTGCCTTTATAGGACGGGGTATAGAGTATAAAAGCTGGAGTCTGATGTTGCAGCTGTATAGAGCGCTGGTCAGGCCACATTTGGAGTACTACGTCCAGTTCTGGTCGCCGCACTAGCAGAAGGACGTGGAGGCTTTAGAGAGAGTGCAGAGAAGGTTTACCAGGATGTTGCCTGGTATGGAGGGTCTTAGCTATGAGGAGAGATTGGGTAAACTGGGCTTGTTCTCCCTGGAAAGACTGAGAATGAGGGGAGACCTAATAGAGGTGTACAAAATTATGAAGGGTATAGATAGGGTGAACAGTGGGAAGCTTTTTCCCAGGTCGGAGGTGACGATCATGAGGGGTCACAGGCTCAAGGTGAGAGGGGCGAGGTATAACTCAGATATCAGAGGGACGTTTTTTACACAGAGAGTGGTGGGGGCCTGGAATGCGCTGCCAAGTAGGGTGGTGGAGGCAGACAAGCTGGCATCTTTTAAGACTTACCTGGATCGTCACATGAGCAGTCTGGGAATGGAGGGATACAAACAAATGGTCTAGTTGGACCAAGGGGCGGCACAGGCTTGGAGGGCCGAAGGGCCTGTTTCCTGTGCTGTACTGTTCTTTGTTCTTTGTTCTTTGAACTTCCAAACAGCATGTGTGACTATCTGTATCTCCCAAATCATGTCCAAAATGTAGTTAGAAAGCTGTTGCTTTCATCCAGCTTCACTTGCCAGTTACTATCCTTCATATTTAGGGTCATAAAGATCTTTGCCTTGGCAACATGTGGCAAAATCCCTTTGACTGGCATAGGTAGTGAGATCTCTTCAAAGCTATATTTAGATCATTTGGATCTAAGCATACTTGCAGCTTTCCGGGATGTTTCACTGCTAGCATGCTGCCAATCCTGTGTGGAGCAGTTTCACTTAACTTATTACTCTCCTCTTTTCCTGCTCTTCAAGCTTGTTTTTTAGATTGAATTTGAGGGCAACTGGAACTTTCCTGGGAAAGTGACCATGCCACCATTCAATTCCATGGATTGGACTTGGGGTTTTGCGACAGCGGAGGCAACCCGCCATTGGCTGGTGGTGGGATCTACTGGATTCCGCCATTGTCAACGCAGTTTCCCATTGAATGCACCCTTCAATTCCGGGAATCTCATGGCAGGAATGTACTATCGGCGGGACTAGAAGATCCTGTCGGCATGAATGGCTGGAAAGTTCCAGCCCCTTTTAGTTTCAAAAGTGACTCATTCCAATCACAAACAAAAATCTGAAATTAAACAAAGCCAATTACATTGATATGAGAAGAGAACTGGGTGAGTAGACTAAAAGGTATGCAGGTAAATGAACAGTGGGAAACATTTAAAGAAATAATTCAAAAGGTTCAACAAAAATATATTCCAGTGAAGAACAAACACTCAGCAAGAAGCACCCATCTGTAACACACTGAGGAAGTTAAAGATAATAGATTAATAATAGAGGCTTACACTGCGGCAAACAACATTAGCAAGTCTGAGCATTTGCAAAGGGTTGATAAAAAGGAAAAAAATTAATATGAGTAAACTAGCCAGAAATATAAAAACCAAATTGTAAGAGCTTTTATAAGTATATAAAAAGGAATTCAGTAGTTCATATTAACATTGGTCCATTAGAACCAGACACAGGAGAAATTATCATAGGGAACAAGGAAATGGCAGAGACATTGAACAACAATTGTGTGTCTGTCTTCACAGTAGAATGCACAGTTCAATTCCCAATATAGACAATAACCTAACAGCTAAAAAAAATGTGGAAATTAATATCAGCAGAGATGAAGGGCAGGATTCTCCAATCTCATCCTTGGCCGCCTCACTGCAAGTGAGAATAGAGAATTTGGCATTCCAGCCAAAACTCCGTTCACTTGCAGAACAGGAGAATCCTAGCGGAGAACAAGGATGGAGATTTTCAGCATAGGTATTGAAGCAACTGAAGGGACTAAAATCTGACAAATTCCTTGGACCTGATGGCCTACATCTCAGAGTTCTAAAAGAGATAGTGGATGTGTATTATAATAGTCCAGTCTAGAAATAACAAGCGCATGAATGAACATTTCAGCAGCCGATGAGTTGAGACAGGTAAAGTCAAGTGATGGTAGAGATGGAAATAGGCAGTTTTTAATGTAGGTATGTGGCTGGATGCTCATCTCAGGGTCAAATATGACACCAAGTTTGTGAACACTCTGGTTCAACCTTAGACAGTTGTGAATGCTACAAAAAAGCATATCAACTTCTCCACTTTTCTTGTTGCTGGATGGTTGAAGTGGACTTTTGAAATCTATCTAAAAACTTTCTGGAGACATTTTATGAAGATTTTATCAACACTCTATCAACATTTCTTCCTGAATTTCATCTAAATAGAGAGAATGCTGCGTTACTGTACCATTGAACACCTTACAGGAGCCACCAGGAGAACTGGAGAGCTTGACATTAATGTCTTGCCAGGAGTCTGCAGGGAAAATGGAAGGAAGACATGAGGCCAAGTAGAGTAAAACCAGTGGCTATGGAAGAGAAGGATAGGACGTCAAGGTGGGCTCCTACCCACTGCTGGTACATGACCGTTCATTCTCTGACCTCCTCCGCCAGTGCCACATCTGAGAATCTACTGCACTCTCAATCAATTCCTGGGCCATCTTGAAATGTGCTGCCCTGTGTCAGCCTGCTAGCAATCACCACCCCTTCATTGGAAATGGTTGTGCAGAGTCCTATATAGTCCTCCATGAAAATCATGTCTTACCAGCAGAGTGCTGTAGGCATCTGTTATAGCTGCTCGAGGCAAGTTTAAAGTCTGATCATCAGCGGTAGGGCCAAAATAAGGAGCTAAATCCAGCCTTTCATGCAGGTGGGTTTTATTAGCAGGCTACCCATTTTAGCACCTGTTTCATCCTTTCATCAAAGCAATCTCCAGTGTGCTTTATTAACACCATATGATTGCAATAAGAAAACAGAAACATGAGGAAAAACATTTTCATGCAAGTTATACGTTGGAATATACTGCCTGAAAAGGTGATGGAGACAGATTTAAAGGAAATTGGATAAGCATCTCAAGGGGAAAAAATAGCAGGGTACAGGGAAAGAGTGGGAATGTGGTATTTGTTACATTGCTCTAGCAGTGATCTAGCACAGGCTTGATGGACTGAATGGTCCCTTTCTGTGCTGTAACTATTCTGTAATTCTATTCCATGAAACAAATGCAAATCCCTATTTATGTTTCAACTCATTAACAACACTGAAAGGGCTGATCATTGAACATTGCAGTAAAGCTAGCAAAACATCCATTAAATAATGAAGGAATGGGCCACTGGAATCAATAAATTCATACAGCAACATGCACAAGCAAACTATTGAGATAACAGTGAATCCAATTAATTAATACAGCACCAATGAGCAAAATAGAGAACTGGGCAGTAATGAGTTAATAAATTCACAGAGCAATGAGTACAAATCAATAAATTAATAGAGCATTGAAAAATCCATAAAGCACCATGCATACTGACAAATCAATTTGCAGTGGGCAAGGGTTAATTAATATGTTAATAGAACTGTGGACACACAGAATCGTTGATTAATGAAGCAGTAGATACATCAATAAGTTCATGGAATTCAGTCTTATGTGCTCTGCTTGAAGGCTCACTGCCTGCTGATGCTTCATCTTGAACTGTTTTCTTGGCAGTTTTTGTCAATGGTGGTTTACCATTCCTTCTATTCTCACTGGCAGGGTGAGGAGGCAGGTCCCAAGTCTACTTCAACTGGAATGGGAATTGAAGCCATGTTGTTGATGTTATCCCGAAGTACAAGCTAGCCACCTAGCCAACTGAACTAACCACACCACCCAGCCAGATGATTGAATAATGGGCTCAGATTGATCAATTAATGGAGCTATGAGTTAATTACTCCGCTATACAAACCCTGTTGGCATTATTTCTGGCCTGCTCAGCTACAAACTGATTTTCACTGGCTCTTTGCTTTTCAAAGCAGTGTATGTGACCATCATGTGTTTCCTGACTTTAAAGGTAAGTTACAAAATGTTAAAGGCTCTTTAGTTTTGGTAAGGCACTTAATCAGTTAATACTAAAGAAGAGATTTCTTTGTGTCTCAATGAAAGGTTAGTCCATCTTCTGTAGGCAACATTATGAACATTTGACTTCCCTGTGTTCGAGCAATCCCGATGCAGAAAGATCTGATCAGTGCCAGGGCAAATTATGTTAAATCAACTCTGAAAGATTGTGTTCCAAAGCGCTCTGTTTTCTTACTGCAATAGCTTAAGGTGTGAAGGCCAGTGGTCAACAGCTCCACAAACATGTGACAAACTGCTCTTCAGATTGCTTGTTTAGGAAGGATAGACGCAGATAATAACACCAAAAAATAATTATATGGCACCTTTAATATAATAAAACATCCTAAGTTGCTTCAGAGGAAACAAAGTATGAAACTTTGGGGTGAATGTTATGGAGATGGCTTGCCCTGGGGGTGGTAGTGGGGCAGCTAGGGGGGTTGGGGTGATGGTTAGCTCAGTTGGGCTAGATGGCCAGCTAATACTTCAGGATAACACCAACCACGCAGCCCTAGTGTTTACATCATCACATCTGTCTCCAGTAATCTGGAACTCCAGTGAATGCTGAAATTGGCTTCCAGCCTGATGTTTCAGGAAACCTAATTAACCATTAATAACTAATTAAACTTGTTAAATGACCAATAGACCAAGATTTCACATTGCCCACACTATTTTTTGATGGACACATGGAAAAAGTGTTCAGAGAGAATTATGTTAGGTATGAGGAGATATTCCAAAGGCAGAGAGAAAGGTTACAAGCAGGACTATAGCTATCCTTCGCTGATATGTCTGCCAGTGAAGGTGGGAGAGGTTTTTTAAATTCATTTGTGGGACATGGGCGTCGTTGGCTGGCCAGCATTTATTGCCCATCCAAAGTTGCCCTTGAGAAGGTGGTGATGAGCTGCCTTCTTGAATCGTTACAGTCCATGTTCTCTGGGTTGACCCACAATGCCGTTAGGGAGGGAATTCCAGGATTTTGATCCAGCAACTGCGAAGGAACAGCAATATAGTTCCAAGTCAGGATGGTGAGTGGCTTGGAGGGGAACTTGCAGGTGGTGGTGTTCCCATTTATCTGCTGCCCTTATCCTTACAGATAGAAGTGGTCATGGGTTTGGAAGGTGCTGTCTAAGGACCTTTGGTGAATTGCTGCAGTGCATCTTGTAGATAGTACACACCGCTGCTTCTGAGCGTTGGTGGTGAAGAGATTGAGTGTTTGTAGATGTGGTGCCAATCAAGCGGGCTGTTTTGTCCTGGATGGTGTCAAGCATCTTGAGCGTTGTTGGAGCTGCACTCATCCAGGCAAGTGGGGAGTATTCCATCACACTCCTGACTTGTGCCTTGTAGATGGTGGATAGGCTTTGGGGAGTCAGGAGGTGAGTTACTCGCTGCAGTATTCCTAGCCTCTGACCTGCCCTTGTAGCCACTGTGTTTATGTGGTGAGTCCAGTTGAGTTTCTGGTCAATGGTATCCCCAAGGATGTTGATAGTGGAGGATTCAGTGATGGTAACACCATTGAATGTCAAGGGGCGGTGTTTAGCGTCTCTTATTGGTGATGGTCATTGCCTGGCATTTGTGTGGCACAAATGTTACTTGCCACTTGTCAGCCCAAGCCTGGATATTGTCCAGATCTTGTTGCATTTGAGCATGGACTGATTCAGTATCTGAGGAGTCACGAATGGTGCTGAACATTGTGCAATCATCAGCGAACATCGCCACTCCTGACCTTATGATGGAGGAAATGTCATTGATGAAGCAGATGAAGATTGTTGGGCCCAGGACACTACCCGAAGGGACTCCTGTGGAGATGTCCTGGAGCTGAGATGACTGACCCTCTACAACTACAACCATCTTCCTATGTACCAGGTATGTTTCCAACTAGCGGAGAGTTTGCCCCCTGATACCCATTGATTCCAGTTTTGCTGGGGCTCCTTGATGCCACACTCAGTCGAATGCAGCCTTGATGTCAAGGGCTGTCACTCACACCTCACATCTGAAATTCAGCTCTTTTGTCCATGTTTGAACCAAGGCTGTGATGAGGTCAGGAGCTGAGTGAACCTGGCGAAACCCAAACTGGGCGTCAGTGAGCAGGTTATTGCTGAGCAGGTGCTGCTTGATAGCACTGTTGATGACCCCTTCCATCACTTTACTGATGACCAAGAGTAGACTGATTGGGCAATAATTGGCCGGGTTGGATTTGTCCTGCTTTTTGTGTACAGGACATACCTGGGCAATTTTCTACATTGTTGGAGAGATGCCAATGCTGTAACTGTACTGGAAGAGCTTGGCTAAGGGAGTGGCAAGTTCTGGAGCACAAGTCTTCAGTACTATTGCCGGAATGTTATCAGGGCCCATTGCCTTTGCAGTATCCAGTGCCTCCAACCGTTTCTTGATATCACATGGAGTGAATCAAATTGGCTGGAGGCTGGCATCTGAGATGCGGGGGTCCACTGGAGGAGACCAAGATGGATCATGCACTTGGCACTTCTGGCTGAAGTATTCGCAGCATCTTTTGCACTGATGTGCTGGGAAAATCCATCATTGAGGATGGGGATATTTGTGGAGCCTCCTCCTCCAGTGAGTTGTTTAATTGTCCACCACCGGATGGATGTGGAAGGACTGCAGAGCTTAGATCTGATCCGTTGGTTGTGGGATCGCTTAGCTCTGTCTATCACTTGCTGTTTTTGCCATTTGGCATGCAAGTAGTCCTGTTTGGTAGCTTCACCAGGTTGACACCTCATTTTTAGGTATGCCTGGTGCTGCTCCTGGCATGCCTTCCTGCACTCTCCATTGAACCAGGGTTGATCCCCTGGCTTGATGGTAATGGTTGAGCGAGGGATATGCCAGACCATGAGGTTGCAGATTGTGCTGGAGTACAATTCCGCTGCTGTTGATGGCCTACAGCGCGTCATGGATGCCTAGGCTTGAGTTGCTGGATCTGTTCGAAGTCTGTCCCATTTAGCACGGTGATAGTGCCACACAACACGATGGAGGTTATTCTCAATGTGAAGGCGGGACTTCATCTCCACAAGGACTGTGTGGTGGTCACTCTTATCGATACTGTCATGGACAGATGCATCTGCAGCCGGCAGATGGGTAAGGAAGAGGTCAAGTATGTTATTTCCTCTTGTTGGTTCCTTCACCACTTGCTGCAGACCCAGTCTAGCAGTTATATCCTTTAGGACCCGACCAGTTCAATCAGTAGTGCTGGTACTGAGCCACTCTTGGTGGACATTGAAATCCCTCATCCAGAAGACATTTTGCGCCCTTGCCACCCTCCGTGCTTCCTCCAAGTGTAGTTCAACATGGAGGAATACTGATTCATCAGCCGAAGGAGGACGGTGCGTGGTAACCAGTAAGAGATTTCCTTGCCCATGTTTAACCTGAAGCTGTGAGACTTTGTGGGGCTCGGAGTCGATGTTAAGGACTCCCAGGGCAACTCCCTTCCTCTGTATACCACTGCGCCACCACCTCTGCTGGGTCTGTCCTGCCGGTGGGACAGGACATATCCAGAGATGGTAATGGTGGTATCTGGAGTGTTATCTGTAAGGTATGATTCCGTGAGAATGACTATGTCAGGCTGTTGCTTGACTAGTCTGTGAAACATCTCTCCCAATTTTGGCACTAGCCCCCAGATGTTAGTAAGGAGGACTTTGCAGGGTCGACAGGGCTGTTTGTTTTGCCGTTGTCTTTTCCGGTACCTAGGCCGATGCCAGGTGGTCCATCCGGTTTCATTTCTTTGTTGAGACTTTGTAGCGATTGTTACAACTGAGTGGCTTGCTAGGCCATTTCAGAGGGCAGTTGAGAGTCAACCACATTGCTGTGGCTCTGGAGTCACATGTAGGCCAGACCAGGTAAGGGCAGCAGATTTCCTTCTCTAAGAGACATTAGTGAACCAGATGGGTTTTTACAACAATCGACAATGGTTTCATGGTCATCAGTAGATTCTTAATTCCAGATATTTTTTATTAAATTCAAATTCCACCATCTTCCTTGGTGGGATTCGAACCCAGGTCCCCAGAACATTATCTGGGTTTCTGGATTAATAGCCGAGCAATAATACCACTAGGCCATTGCCTCCCTGAGCTTGCCAGGGTTGCGGGTTGCAAGTTGCTTTAGTAATCATTTGAGCCTTCAGTGGGAAATATTGTCAGGGAGGGGCATCTAGAGACAGGTAGTCCAGTATTAGACTCTGAGATCAGTGTCCCAATGGGCATTGTCTGTGAGGAGAGAAGCTGGGCCGGCAGAGTGCACCCGGTGGACCAGGTAGTTGAGGAAGCTGCTGCTGAGCAAAAAGCCTGTTGGAGGAGAGACACCAGCAGTCAGAAGGGAAACTGTCAACAAATTATAATGGTAATGAATGACATACTTCCAAACGTCAGAGAGCCAGTGCCCAAGAACACTGCATCTCTCCAGGGAGACTGCCACATTAGTGTATGATAGATTGCCTCAAATTGTGATGGTGGACACTCTATGCCTGTGGAGTTGAAGATAACAGTGGCCCTGAATTTGTTTCACTTCAGGATCCTCCGGAGACTGACCTGGAGACATTTGCGAGATCTCACAGCCAGCGGCTCTTCATTGCACATATGAGAATCGTGAATTTGTGGTTTCAAGTCACTGGACTGCTGCCTCTGTTACTTTAAAATTCAATGCGTGGTTTTGTGTTAGTAAATACAGAGTCATTTTTCATAAAGCATGGCTTCGTAACAGTTATCGGACAATCACTGCTGTCATTTGTAGAAGGCTGAGCTGGTGCAGCTGACCTTGTGTTGGATGGCCTTGTCAGTAGTGGATTTTTGAGAGAGGTGGCTGCCCAGGTATGGGAAGTGCTATTGGTTGCCATAGCACTGTAGTTATTGTATGCTGGTGCCTTCCCACATCCACTGAGAATGGAAGAATTGCACAATATTGACAGATCTTTGTGAGTTTGTTCTCTGAACATACCTTTTTTATTGGAGATATCTTACAGAAAATCACTTGGATTCACAATTTTGTATTTTTTTCCCTGTTTAAATAAACTTTATGAACAGTTTTTAAATGGAAAACAGGGTCACACTGATTTGCAACTTGTGCTTTGCAGATACATTTCCTGCTGATTGGGGCTGCACCTGTCAACATGCGTCAATGCGGCACATCTATTAAACTCAGTGCGCATCAATCCCCAAAACATATCCTGCTAACAAGTCCTTTCATTTTACAACTGAAACCTGTTAACCAGGATGGAAATGAAACCATCCAATTTGCCAGGCTGTGATCCTCATTAAAGAAACAAATCCATTCAGGTTCAAATAGCATACAATGAATCACTTCTGTTAACTACATCCCGAATGCCATCTGTGCCACTCGTGTATATATATTATCAGGTAACAGATCTTTAAAATGTGTTTATTAAGTTTAATAAATGAAGACAGCAGGCTTTCCCAAGATAATTGCATTGGAAGGTCAGAAATGAGGATCTGCACTGAAAATTTACTCCTAACCAGCAAATTGTCAATTTTAATTTCTATTTTCTTTTACTCAAGTGAGCACCCGTCACCCAGCCAAGACAGCATGAGGCACTGATTATTTTAGCTGCCAGGTCTCATCAGCTGCTCACAATGCAACAGGCAGGAAGCAGCAATTGCTGGTGGGTAAGACCCAAACTGAGGGCTGCTGGTCGGTGCCAATGGGCAGTTACTAATACCCAACTAAACAGTAAGGAGGGAGTATCGGGATCATGAAGGTGGAAGGAATCTAGAGCCTCCTTAAGGTGCCTGGAGCAAGTTTCCTGCTCCTGAATCTACAAGGAAGGTAAAATATCTTATCTGGCCTGATTTCCTCTGCCCTCTGATCTTTCTCGTGCTACCTGCACCGACTGGAAAACCAACATTCATTCCTCTGCATCTTTAAAGAAGGACCTCATTCAAGTAGGTGACTCTGCCACCCATTCAGAAGAGCAAATTCAAGAAAGCCGAGTCAATTCACCCTGCTGACTTTAACAGGAATGGAAATAGGCCATTCAGCCCCTTCAGCCTGTTCCACCATTCAATTCTAGCATAGCTGATGTGTATCTTAGATCCATTTACCTCTGAGCCACATCGCATGACATTCTTACCCACCAAAACTCTCAATCTTTAAACATTTTAATTAACCCAGCTTCAACAGTCTTTTGAGAAGAAACTTCTGATCATCATATCATAAGGTTTAGACGCAGAAGAGCAACAAAAGGAAGAACTGAAACTAAATGAATTCCTGTGCGGACAATGAAGTGAAATTGAAAAAATATGAAGGGATTGAATTGGAACATCTAAACTGGAATGTCTAATTTGGAAGAGGATTGATTCCAATGTGAAAAGAATAGACCTAGCCAGAATAAAATAGAACCAAACACTGACAGTAACTGTAATGGAACAATGGGTAATCTTCAAGGAAAAGATACTACAGGTACGAGTTAGGTATATTCTAATAAGTGCAATAGATAAGATAACAAACAAGAGGGTTAGAATGCATGTCAGGTGAATTCTTCAAGCAAGGACCAGGTCAAGTACAGTAGGTTGAGAGGGGAGTTGAAGAGGAAAGTAAGACTGGCAAAGGGTGAATGTGAGAATAGACTTTCAGTCAACATAAAACAGAACACAAAGTCTTCTGTAAATAATAAATGGGTCGCATTGTGATTGGTGAGGATTTGTGTCAGGACTCGGGCGTTCTTTACTTCTCCTTGATTGATTGTAACCGGGTTTTTAGGAATTAAAAAGGACAAAGGTATTAATTCAATGTTTGTATTTAACCATTTATGCACTGATTGCACGGAACTCAGTCTGACAGACTTCCTTGAGTCTAAACAAAAATGGGTTAGTTTTTTTGTGCTAAAACCCACCCAGGTAAAGAGTTAAAGGCATTTCAAAAAGGTAACCCCACATCCCGATCTTCGCAACACACACATACACATACACAAGCATGTAAATTTACAAATTATACAGTATAAAAGGTTAAACGTTTGTAGATATTAAGATTCAAAGATAAAAAGTAAATAAAAAAGTGAGTTAACTGTTTATGAGTCCTTAGCTGTTTGTTGTTGCTGAGGAAGCTTTTTCCACAGTGGTCTTGAAATTCCAGTGGGATTGAGGCTGATATAAACTGCAATTTCTGGAGACAGTCTCAAACTGTAATCTGTTTTTTCCAAAAGTTGATGCTATTGTATCCGAAGTCCCTTTCAGTTGAAATTCTCTGTCTCTATGAGGGATTCCATAATATAATGGACATAGAGCTCTGGACTTGAGCACAGGGGAGACAGATGGTGTTACTGCTCCATTCGCAGACTCCTTCCAGACCGTCCAAAAGCAGCCAGGGTGTTGTAATAAAAGACATTATAAAATGGTTATTCTGGTCACATGACCTTTTCTCCCATAATGAGTTCAATAATCCACAGAAGGTAATTGATTCGCTCCTATCTGAACAGACCTAGGCTTTTGTGTTACGTCCTAGGTGATTAATTTCTTTAATGTCCCAGCCATCAGTTCTGAATGGATCATTCTTTCCTGTAATGAGCTCGGGAGAACACCTTCTATGTAGCTATTCTCCAGCAGACTTTCTGTCTCTGCCTGAAAGCTAGTTTTATAAAAATGCAAATGTTGAGAGCCAGTTACAGTTTTGGTTCATCATTGAATAATTCCTGGCATCAGCATCTGTGAAATTCCATAGGAGGTTTGCCTTAGGGTGTCCTAATTGAAATTCACATTGGAAACTTCCAGAAACTGACCCAGCTGTAATACCAGATGTGTCAGGTGACCTCTGACAGCCATATCAAGCCATTGTTTTAAAAACTCCTTTTAAAAGGAGTTAAATATATATTTGACCAGCCGAAGAAATTTAAGATTAATATTATTAGTACGTCGTCATCATCATCATCATGACAGTAGTTAGAGGTGGAGTGGATCCTATTAGTGACAGTGAGGGTGATATATGCTGAGGGGTGCAGAGCAAGGCAAGAGCACTTAATGAATATTTTGTGTCAGTTTTTACTGAGAAGTGAAATCTGACAAAATACCAGTAAAGTGGAGGCAATAGTGGTAATGGATAGGGTGAAAATTGAGTGGTCGCAAGTACTGGAAAGGTTAGCTATACACCAAGTAGGTAAGTTACCTGGTTTACATGCCCGGTTGTGAAGGGACGAGGAGGTTGGGGAGGTCCCAGAAGATTAGAGAGTGACAAATGTGATACCCTTATTTAAGAAAGGGTGCAAGGACAGTCCTAGCAAAAACAGACCAGTTAATTTAACCTTAATGATGGGTAAAATTCTAGAAACAATAATCGGCAGGGACTTGGAAAGGTTTGAGTTAATTAAGGATAACCAGCATGGATTTGCCAGAGAGGAAAGGATACACTTTGATCAGCTCACAGAAGGGTGGGTAGTGCTCACAGCAGTGGGGCAGGAACCTGATCATTGCTGCACTGTTCATTGCCATGGTATTTATTAAAATTCATGACATTAGGGTTCAGGTTTCCAAACCAATCGCATGATGGCAATTGGAACCCATCAATGAAAGGAATTCTAGCTAACCAGAACCCACACACATCAGAATGGCTGCATCCTTCTTTGGTTCTTTCAGCTTCAGGATGGAAAAGGATAAAAGCAAGACATGGGAGGCTGACACTTCTGGTTCTTTGACTCTTCCCTGGAGGTCGTGTTGCAAACTCTGGGGGCCCAATCGGGAAGTGCTCTTTCTTCAGAAGAGGAAAGACATGCCTCTCAGGCCAACCAGGTGAGAATGGAAGTGGCCAAGTGGCTGAAGAACAGGACTGCAGTCCCTCAAACCTGGACACAATACCCCAAGAGGTTCATTGACCCCATGAAGGCAGGAAAGTTGAGTGGTGTCCAACTTTAGGTGCCCGCACTCACATTACGACTTTCCAGTGATCCGCTGCACAACACTCCTGACACACTTTGCAACTCCACTCATTCCCGTCTCCCCCAGCATCTCCTCAAATCCCTGCCTAGACACCCAACCATGACACTCACCCCCAGCTTTATGCTGCCTCATACCTAACCCTCAATCACTTTTCATAAATGTTGACTTCCATCCTCTAATCATTCCATTTGGCGCACTCATATCTCTGCTTTCTCTCCTTGAAGAAAACAGCACCGAACTCCTGGGAACACCAAGAATATGAACTGACCCTCAAGCTGTAGCCACCCTGCCCACTGCAGAGGAGGAGACCTTGGAGATCGACAGGGTAGAGGAGTCTTGGCATTGGTGATGCAAAAGTGGGGACCTTCTGAATAGAATTAGGTATGGCACTGCCCTGTGGCACATTGTATTCTCTTACTGTCACTTTGCTTTCACTGCAAACTGAAATGTGAACACCTCCACAATGGTGACACTGCAGCCTTTCCTCATCTCAGTTCTAATTCATGATGTTAATCACTCAAGGGTCCTTCAAAGCCAGAGCAAGGAGTAGGTTTACATCACGTGACTCCTGTGCCGCCTCCATCAGCTCAGATTTGGATCAGATGGAGGTGTTTACTCTTCGAGGCCCCTCACTTTTCATCCCTTGTCCCTGACTACCCACCACACACACAATCCCATATCCTGTCCCAATGACAGGTCTGCACATGTGCAGCAGGGCAGACTTTGATGGGGCTCTCATGGGCTCCAAAACCCAGAGAATGTCTCCCAAAATATCTCAGCTGTCAAAGCAGGAGAACAAGCAGCTTATTTCTAGCTCAGCTAAAGTAACAGGATTAATAGAAAGCTTAAGAGAAAAACTTCTAAGTTTCAAGGGAATTCACTTGGGTATTTATAACAATGCATTCTACAAGTATGTGAAGAGCAAGAGGATAAGACGCGAAAGAATAGGACCTATCAAGTGTGACGGTGGGAAAGTTTGTATGGAACCGGAAGAAATAGCAGAGGTACTTAATAAATACTTTACTTCAGTATTCACTATGGAAAAGGATCTTGGTGGTTGTAGTGCAGACTTGCAGCGGACTGAAAAGCTTGAGCATGTAGATATTAAGAAAGAGGATGTGTTGGAGCTTTTGAAAAGCATCAAGTTAGATAAGTCGCCGGGACTGGATGAGATGTACCCCAGGCTACTGTGGGAGGCGAGGGAGGAAATTGCTGAGCCTCTGGCGATGATCTTTGCATCATCAATGGAGATGGGAGAGGTTCCGCAGGATTGGAGAATTGCGGATGTTGTTCCTTTATTCAAGAAAGGGAGTAGAGATAGCCCTGGAAATTATAGACCAGTGAGTCTAACCTCAGTGGTTGGTAAGTTGATGGAGAAGATCCTGAGAGGCAGGATTTATGAACATTTGGAGAGGTATAATATGATTAAGAATAGTCAGCATGGCTTTGTCAAAGGCAGATCATGCCTTACGAGCCTGGTTGAATTTTTTGAGGATGTGACTAAACACATTGATGAAGGAAGAGCAGTAGATGTATATATGGACTTCAGCAAGGCATTTGATAAGGTGCCCATGCAAGGCTTATTGAGAAAGTGAGGGGGCATAGGATCCAAGGGGACACTGCTTTGTGGATCCAGAAGTGGCTTGCCCACAGAAGGCAAAGAGTGGTTATAGATGGGTCATATTCTGAATGGAGGTCGGTCACCAGTGGAGTGCCCCAGGGATCTGTTCTGGGACCATTACTCTTTGTGATTTTTATAAATGACCTGGATGAGGAAGTGGAGGGATGGGTTGGTAAGTTTGCTGATGACACAAAGGTTAGAGGTGTTGTGGATAGTGTGGAGGGATGTCAGAAGTTGCAGCGAGACATTGATAGGATGCAAGACTGGGCGGAGAAGTGACAGATGGAGTTAAACCCAGATAAGTGTGAGGTCGTTCATTTTGGCAGGTCAAATAGGATGGCGGAATATAATATTAATGGTAGGACTCTTGGCAGTGTGGAAGATCAGAAGTATCTTGGGGTCCGAGTTCATAGGACGCTCAAAGCAGCTGTGCATGTTGAGGCTGTGGTTAAGAAGGCGTATGGTGTACTGGCCTTGATCAATCGAGGAATTGAGTTTAGGAGTCGTGAGATAATGTTGCAGCTATATAGGACCCTGGTCAGACCACACTTGGAGTACTGTGCTCAGTTCTGGTCGCCTCATTACAGGAAGGATGTGGAACCCATAGAAAGAGTGCAGAAGAGATTTACAGGGATGTTGCCTGGGTTGGGGGAGCATGCCTTATGATGATAGGTTGAGTGAGCTTGGCCTTTTCTCCTTGGAGAGACAAAGGATAAGGGGTGACCTGATAGAGGTGTATAAGATGTTGAGAGGTATTGATCAAGTGGACAGTCAGAGGCTTTTTCCTAGGGCTGAAATGGTTGCCACGAGAGGACACAGGTTTAAGGTGCTGGGGAGTAGGTACAGAGGAGATGTTAGGGGTACGTTTTTCAATCAGAGGGTGGTGGGTGCGTGGAATGGACTGCCAGCAACGGTGGTGGAGGCAGATTCGATAGGGTCTTTTAAGAGACTTTTAGATAAGTACATGGAACTTAGTAAGATAGAGGGTTGTAGGTAAGCCTAGTAATCGCTAAGGGAGGGACATGTTAGGCACAACTTTGTGGGCTGAAGGGCCTGTATTGTGCTGTAGACTTTCTATGTTTCTATGTTTCTAATGCCAGTGTTGTCACGTATGTGAGTATTTCAAAGAACAAAGAAAAGTACAGCACAGGAACAGGCCCTTTGGCCCTTCAAGCCTGTGCCAATCATGATGCCCTAACTAAACTAAAAAAAAACCTTCTATCCTTACTCAGTCCATATCCCTCTATTCCCTTCCTATTCAGGTACCCATCCAGGTGCCTCTTAAATGTTGCTAATGTGTCTGCTTCCACCACCTCCTCGGCAGCGCATTCCAGGCACCCACTACTCTCTGCATGGAAAACCTCCCTCGCACATCTCCCCTAAACTTACCCCCTCTCACCATGAACCTGTGCCCACTTGTAATTGACATTTCCACTCTTGGAAAAAGCCTCCGACTATCCACCCTGTCTATGCCTCTCATAATTTTGTCGACCTCTGTCAGGTCTCCCCTCAGCCTCTGTCTTCCAGTGAAAACAATCCTAGTTTATTCAACCTCTCCGCATAGTCAACACCCTTGAGACCAGACAACATTCTGGTGAGCCCTCTTTGCACTCTCTCCAAAGCTTCCACATCCATCTGGTAGCGTGGTGATCAGAACTGCGCACAATACTCCAAATGCGACCTAACCAAGATTTTATATAGCTGCAACATGATGTCCCAACTCCTGTACTCAATGCCCGGCTGATGAAAGCAAGCATGACATATGCTTTCTTAATCACCTTGGCCACTTGTGTTGCCACTTTTAGGGAACTGCAGACCTGTACGCTCAGATCCCTCTGTATATTTATGTTCCTGAGTGTTCTGCCATTTACAGTATAATTCACACCGAAATTGGATCCTCCAAAATGCATCATCTCACATTTGTCTAGTTTAAACCCCATCCGCCATTTCTGTGCCCAAGTCCAATCTATCTATATCCTTTTGTATGCTCTGACAATCCCTGGCACTATCAGCAACTCCACCAATCTTCATGTCATCCACAAACTTACTAATCAGACCTACCCACATTTTCCTCCAAATCATTTATATATACAACAAACAACAGAGGTCTCGGCACTGGTCCCTGCGGAACATCACTAGCTCCAGTTCTCCATTCTACAAAACACCCTCCCACCACTACTCAGTGCCTCCTATAACCAAGCCAGTTCTGTATCCACCTAGCCAGCCCACCCCGAATCCCATGTTATTTTAGTTTTTGTACCAATCTGCCATGTGGGATCTTGTCAAACGCCATACTGAAGTCCATATAAACTACATCCACAGCCCTTGCCTCATCAGTTATCTTTGTCACCACTTCAGACACTCAATCAAGTTGGTGAGACATGACCTTCCCCGTACAAAGCCATGCTGCCTGTCACTAACGAATCCATTTTCTTCCAAATGTGCATATAATCCTGTCCCTCAGTATCTTCTCCAAAAGCTTCCCCACCAGTGACGTTAGGCTCACTGACCTATATTTTCCTGGATTATTCCTGCTTCCTTTCTTAAACCAGGGAACACATTGACTATTCTCCAGTCCTCTGGAACCTCACCTGTGGTCAAAGTTGATGTGAAGATATTTGTTAAGGCCCCAGCTATTTCTTCCCTTGCCTCCCACAGTAACCTGGGAACATATAAGCATACGAATTAAGAGCAGGAGTAGGCCATTTGGCCCTTCAGGCTTGATCTTCTATTTGGTAAGACCATGGTCGATCTCAAAATCCCTACAGTGCAGAAAGAGGTCATTCAGTCCAACAAGCCTGAACTGACAACATTCCCACCCAGGCCCTATCCCCGTAATCACATGGATTTACCCTTCTAATCCCTCTGACACTAGGGGCAATTTAGTATGGCCAATCCACCTAACCTACGCTCTGGGGCCTATTTGGGTACACTGAGGGAGAATTTAACATGGCCAATGTATCTAACCAGCACGTGGGAGAAAACCGGAGCACCCAGAGGAAACCCACACAGACACGGGAATAATGTGCAAACTCCACACGGACAGTTGCCCAAGGCCAGAATCGAACCCAGGTCCCTGGCACTGTGAGCCAGCAGTACTAACCACTATGCCACCATGCCACCCTGATCTGAATGAGGCCTCACCTCCACTTTCCTGTTTACCCCCTCTATCCTTCAACTCCCTTATCATTCAAGAATTTATCTAATTCAGTCTTAAAAACATTCAATGATCTGGCTACTGCTGCTGTCTGGGGGAAAGATTTCCACAGACCAATGACCTTCTGGAATAAAATAAATTCTCCTTATCTATGTCTGTTTATCTCTTATGGGCGGCACGGTAGCACTGTGATTAGCACTGCTGCCTCACAGCACTAGGGACCTGGGTTCGATTCCCAGCATGGGTCACTGTCTGTACGGAGTTTGCACATTCTCCCTGTGTCTGCGTGGGGTTTCCTCCAGGTGCTCCAGTTTCCTCCCACAGTCCAAACGATGTGCTCGTTAGGTGCATTGGCCATGCTAAATTCTCCCTCAGTGTATCCAAATAGGCCCCGGAGTGTGGCAACTAGAGAATTTTTGCAGTAACTTCATTGCAGTGTTAATGTAAGCCTACTTGTGACAAAATAAAATAAAACAAAATCTAAAATGGGGGAACCCCTAATTTTTAAATTGTGTGTACCATAATCTCTCTCATAAGGAAGAGCATATACCTTGTTAAGTCCCCTCAATATCTTCTATGTCTCAATAAGATCACCTCTCATTACTATAAACCTCAGTGGTTACAGGCCCAAACTGTCCAATCTTTCTTCATTAGATACTTCCTCCATCTCAGGAATCAGTCAAGTGAACTTTCTGAATTGCTTTTAATGCAATTATGTCCTTTCTTAAGTAAGGAGACCAAAATAGTACACAGTACTCCAGATGTGGTCTCACCAATGCCTTATGAAACTGTAGCAAACCTTCTCTACTTTTATATTCCATTCCTCTTGCAATAAGTGACAATATTCAACTTGCCTTCCTATTCGCCTACTGTACCTGGATACTAATATTTTTGTGATTTGTGTACCTATAGGGCACCCAGATCCCTTTTAGAGTTCTGAAATATCACTCCATTTAAATAATACATTTTATTTATTTATTAGTGTCACAAGTAGGCTTACATTAACACTGCAATGAAGTTACTGTGAAAATCCCCTACTCTGCTTTTTATTCTTCCTGCCAAAGTGGAGAATCTCATATTTTTCCAGCTTATACTTCATCTGTTAATTTTTTGTCCACACACTTAGGATAACTATGTGCTTTTGTAGCCTCCTTTCATCCTCTTCACAACTTACTTTCCTTCCTATGTTTGTGTTGTCAGCAAATTTAGTAACCATACCTTGAATCCCTTCATCCAAGTTATTTATACAGATGGAATAATTGAGGCCCAAGCACTGTATTTGAGGTCTCCATTGTCCTGCTATCTCTATTGTAACATCCTAATGGACATTTGCCTTGATGAGAATGGTATGACCACACTGGATCATGAGTAAAGGGCATCAATGTGATGGAGGGATTTTTGACTGTGTCATGAGCCCTTGTCTCCATGAAGCCACACATTCGCTGTGTTTGATCTGTGCGAGATGTTACTGTCACAGATTGAAATAATCATGGTAGCTTCCAGGATATTTCGCACAGGTAATGATGAAAACCTCCTGGTGATTGCTGACCAGCTGAATGTTGATGGAGCAGAATTCCTTTCAATGGGCAAAGACTACAGAATAATCTGAAGGCACCTTGACTACTTTATTTGAGCAGTCTGTGTGATGCTCTGGACCTGTGGGAATCCAGCCACATAAGCAAATGCAAAGAGTCCTTTGGTCCCTTCTCCTCTCATCTGCGTCAAAGTGGACCTAAGTGTCAGCCCTGGCAAACTTGACATCAATCACCTGGGAGATATATTCCTGGATAGCAATTTGTGAAATGCTGCATATTTCACCTGCAGATCCCCGGAAGGAACCGGAGGCAGAGAAATTCAGGGCTGTGCTGGCAATGTCTGCCCACCTGGCCCTCTGAGAATGAGGTCTTGTTGCAGATGTTGATAACAAAATAGCACAAAAGCCTGAACCTCATGTCAAGGAAGCTGATCCCCTGCCTGTATAATCTGTGCTGGGGCATCACCTCCTTCAGACTGGAGTTCTGCGCCCATCTCCCTGTCTATTGGAGCAACAAGGGGCCACAGAGAAGGCTGCAGCTGTAGCACTTACTCCTGCAGCTCCTGGTGATGCTGGTTCTGCTGCTGCTCATGTTCCTCAGCAAAGGTCCCTGGTTTTTGCTGCATAAGCTCTTCCCATCCTGCAGTGAGGCTGACAGCAGGAAGCTGCACAGATCAAAGTGAACAAAGTGTAAGACGGGTGAAATGGCTTCCAAAATTGCGGAAATCACCTATAAAAGCACATTCTTAGAGAACACAAGCCTTGCGCACGGGCAGGGCAGCGACTTTGCTGTTTCACTCTTTAAATCCTTTCAAGTCTGTTAGTTTCATTGAAAAATGATTCCCCTCTGTGCCTTTTTTTATTGATTCCTGAGATATGGGTGTTGCTGGCTGGGCCAGGATTTATTGCTCATCCATAATTACCCTTAACTGAGTGGCTTGCTAGGCTAATTCGGAGGGTATTTAAGAGTCAACCACATTGCTGTGGGTTTGGAATCATGTGTAGGCCAGACCGGGTAAGGATGGTAGATTTCTTTCCCTAAAAGTCATTAGTGAACGACATGGGTTTTTACAACAATTGATAATGGTTTCATGCCCATCATTTAATTCCAGATTTTTATTGAACTTAAATTCCACCATCTGCCACGGTGGGATCCAAGCCTGTGTCCCTAGAGAACATTACCCTGGATCTCTGGGTTACTAGTCCAGTGACAATACCATTGCAGCATCAGCTCCCTCGTCTTACCTTGTTGATCTGGCGAATTCCACACAGGTCTCAAAATCTACGCGTTGACTGTTAACGTCAGACTATTGGGTTGAAGGCAAAATTTATCAGCACTTTATATATTTAAATTACAGACCTGAAAACTTCAAATGGCTCCAAACGCACCCTCCGTCAGCTGGAAGTAAGCAGAAACATGTCAGATTTTCGACATGCCAGAACTCTTTGGGGACTTAACCCTCGTACACATCCAAATCTGCCCCACCATGACTGCTAAATTCTGCCCTATGGCTCTAGCATTAGACGTACATCAGTACAGCTGTGAATCCAGCATCAATCTGGCAGCGTTAAGGTCACATTAATCACTACTCAGTTTTTTAAAAATTTCGAATAATGATCTGAGGCTTTTGTGCAAGTTCTTCACCAAGGGCATGGATTAATTCTTGCTGGAGCCAATGCCCTAACTCGGTGTGAAAAATGCAGGAAGAGAAACATACTGTGCTGTGGTGATGTAAAAATGGAAAAATAAAATAAAGTTAGACATCCACTGTGTGCTTCTAGCCATCAAAGCCTGCAACACTCCAACTAGACTGGCTAATGATGTACTTTGAATTTCATTAACAAGCGCTGCAGCAGTCGTGAAGGTATCCTTAATCAGTGATTGAATGGACAGTCTGTTTGCCTTGTCCATTCTGGTTAGGTAATGAATAAAGTAATGCAATAGATTGTCATTCTGTAATCTGGGAACAACAGCAATGTCCTGGCAGATCATGAGTGGCTCAACTTGACCATTTTTTAAACCCTTTTCAGAGCTGCTCAGAGCTGCCTGACTTAATGAGTATTTCTGGCGTATTCTGTGTGTTTTGGTATTAAGCAAGGGTTTAGAACTCACAGTCTGCCACATCAGTAAGACAGAACTCTGGAGCCCCAGACTGCACACTCGTGCTTTCCACTGTACAAACGTCTGCTAGAATTTTACCGCCTTGCCCGCCCGAGGCCAACGGAGAATGCCGTTCTGCGAGCCTCACCCGCCCCGATTCTGGGGCGGGCGTGCCAGTAAAATTCTGGCCGTCACGTCTGTGAAGTTGCAGGTCCAGTTTGGTGAAAGGCAATGGCAAATAGCTCACTTCGCCATATATTACCTGTTTTCTATCCCACTCGGTGAGGCTCCTTGAGCTACTTGCATACTCTGTTCTCACTCTTACACACCAGCTAGAATATCGGCTGCTCATTGCATGTGTCTCTGTGCTGCTGTTTGTTTTGCATTTCTGGGGGAAGATAGCCCACTGCTTTTTGAAAGACAACCTAACCAGTATTACCAACCAACCTGCAATGCCTCTCCCATCATGAGAAACAAACATAATACATTATTGATCCGGGGTCGATTGTGACAGTCCTCACAAACCGCAAAACAGGGGCGGCACGATCTCGCAGTGTTTAGCACTGCTGTCTCACAGGCCAGGGACCCGGATTCGATTCCCGGCTTGGGTCACTGTCTGTGTGGAGTCTGCACATTCTCCCCATGTCTGCGTGGGTTTCCTCTGGGTGCTCTGGTTTCATCCCAAAATCCAAAAGATATGCTGGCCATGCTAAATTCTCCCTCAGTGTACCCAAACAGGCACCGGAGTGTGGCAACTAGGAGATTTTCACAGTAACTTCATTGCAGTGTTAATGTAAACTTAGTTGTGACACTAATAAATAAACTTAAACCCCTTACATAGCCCTAACAATTCAATCAGTGAGTAACAAGCACGCACGTCTGCTATCAGCAGCTATTGCCACTGCTGCAACAGTAAAAATAAACTTTAGAGATTCAGAGGTGAAACTTACGTTGATGAACTCTTAATGTTTGGTAAAGCAATGTTTGAAACATCAATGAGATTATCAAGCTTCTTGGCAAGAAACTATCAAAATTCAAAAAGATGGAGAGGATCATGAGAAATGTTTAAAAACTGATATTAAAAGAGATAAAATTGCACAAAGCTGGAATGTGAGGAATATTATTGTAGGAACGTCACTATCAGAAAGTGGATGTAACATTGCTGAGGAGGAGGTATTACGTTTCTTCGACGTGGAGAGAATAAGTTAGACAATAAATCTCCATTGGTGATTGTTTGTTCAGACATGTCTCTAAGGGGCAGTAGCTTACGGCTAACAAAGGCGTCACATTAATGGCCACAGGCTCAGTAGCAGAGCTGACAGAATGAGACTCTCAATCATTCCACTGATCTTGTCAGGCATGTTAATCAGAATTCACCAAACTCAGCCAAAAGCATTTAATACATTGCATGCTAGTTAAAGTTGGTCATTCAGATCATTCTTCTGAAACTCATTTGTTTCTTCAGCTTCTGCTTTCATTTTGTTAGTATCACGGACTAACATTCATATTCCGCCAACATTTATATGATTAACACTAGTTAACCAGACCTGGCCTGCTCAGACATTAATCCTGATAATGAAATACGTAGAAATGGAAATATTCTGAAGATGGGTTTGGAGGATTTCCAGTTAAGGGGTTCTGACTCTTTCCTTTGGCAGCTTGTTCCATTGTGACATTGACCTTGGGAAGAAAGCTTGTTGACATATTGCCTTGGAAACAAATGGGCCTGAATTTTCAGGGTGGTGGGGGCTCCTTGGAAACACATCCCCACTGACTCCAGCATCCCAATGCCACATTACACTCTTATGAGTATTGATTGGCGTAAGGCGGGACTTCTGCCTCTCATTCGGGAGCAAGGTCTGCTTTTGAGGGCTGCCAGCCAATCAGATTGACCAGCAGCTCTCCAGTCTCTCCAGGAACACTGCTGCAGTGGCTGGAAGAAGCACTGCAGGGAGCTGCCTGGCACTAAGTCAGAGGAACCAGAGGACAGATATGTGGCAGAGGCATCAGGAAAGGGAGGGTAGGGAAATCCTGGGAGGTTGCAATGGAGGGGCAGGTGGAGGCAGTCTTGAGGAATAGGCTGGGCAGCAAGGGAGGTCCATAATTCACCGAGCCTCAAGGGGGCTTCTGATGGAAACAGCCCACCCTTTTCCCATCAGCGATCCAGCCATGTTCATTTATGTATTTTCTCTCCCCGATCAGTCATCAAGGACTCAGGGCAAACCCGCTGGTTCTAGTCATAGCTGGCACAAAGGAAGATGGTTGTGCTGGTTGGAGTGGAGTCAATCATCTCAGCTCCAGGACATCACTGCAGGACATCACTGCAGGAGTTCCTCAGGGTAGTGTCCTAGGCCCAACTATCTTCAGTTGCTTCATCAATGATTTTCCTTCTATAATAAGATCAAAAGTAGGGATGTTTGCTGATGACTGCACAATGTTCCATACCAATCGCAACTCCTCAGATACTGAAGCAGTCCATGTCCAAACACAGCAAGACCCAGACAATATACAGGCTTGGGCTGACACCTGGCAAGTAACATTCACGCCACACAATTGCCAGGCAATGACCATCTCCAACAAGAGTGAATCTAACCATCTCTCCTTGACATTCAGTGGCATGAACATCACTAAATCCCCCACTATCAACGTCCTGGGGTTTACCATTGACCAGAAACTGAACTGGATCAGCCATATCAATATCTTAGGTACCACGTCAAATACTAGGAATCATGCAGTAAGTAGCTTACTTCTTGACTCTCCACAGTCTGTCCACCATCTACAAGGTACAGGTCAGGGGTGTGATTGAGTATTCTCCACTTGCCTGGATGAGTGCAGTTTCAACAACACTCAAGAAGCCCAATACCATCCAGAACAAAGCAGCCTGCTTGATTGGCACCACAAGTGGCAGAAGTGTAAAACATCTACAAGATGCACTGCACGAACACACCAAGGCTCCATAGAAGCACCTGCCAAAACTATGGCCATTACCATCTAGAAGGACAGGGATAGCAGACATCTGGGAATGCCACCACCTGGAGGTTTCCCTCCAAGTCACTAACTATCCTGACTTGGAAATATATTGCCGTTCCTTCACTATTGCTGAGTAGAAATCCTGGAATTCCCTCCCTAACAGCACTGTGGGTGTCCCTATACCTCAGGGACTGCAAGTCATTCTGGGTGGGAAGCTCATTTCCATACATAATAATAAATCTCCAACTACAGCCAAATGATCCCACCCCTCCAAATACTAAATATTCATTCCTCGCCGACAAGATGTCACATCGGCAAGGTTTGCAACAACAATAAAAGAATGGGAATCAGTTGAGGGTAATCTAAGTATAGCCCCTGGCAGGAGAGGGACATGCCTGGGCAGTGCCCCTTTTGTTTGGTGATGGAGGCAATACCTGTGAAGTGGAGAATGATGGCTGTGAAGGGGGCGACAATGGCTGTGAAGATGGGGGTGGGGGGGGATGGTGGTGAGTGCCTGCGATACTTGTGTGATGGTGGGGGAAGAGGTGGAAGCGTGCCCCCATTCCCCCCCCCCCAATACTTGTGTGGTGGTGGTGGGGGTTGGGAAAGAGGGGAGAGTTCCCCCAAACTTCCATGGTGGGGTCGCCCTGATGCTTGTGGGAGAGTCCTCCATGCTTGTAAAGGGAGCGGGGGGAAGGTATATTTATTTTTAGCACCAATCAGGGCACTCTTTAATGATGGCGCCCTGATCTCTGTGAAGGCTGCTCTATCAGCCCTCGCCCCGCCAGACTGACGCCGTAAACTATACCCCCTGATTTTCTGTGCACTGATTGCCAGAAAATTTGATCTGAAAACTCATCTGTGCCTCTGGTCTGAAACATTTGATCTGAAAACTCATCTGTACACACTGGTTTCCAGTCAGAGCCTGATACTGATAAATTTTGGGAAAATTCTGTTCTGTGTCTTTTCTTTAGCTATTTATAGTATTGTTCACACTTTTAATCAACTTGATCTGAAAACTGTCTGGAACAAATGATAAAACTATACATGGCAAATTGCACAGGTGACATATTTTCTTCTATAATGGTCCTTCTTTAATATCTCAAGTGGCTGCCAATTAAACCTCTAATCAGAATTAGCAAAGGCTTTCATCATGAAGTGAAAAATGCAAACTAGCCATAAATATGTTATCAGCATAATTACCAGATTTGCGGAGAATGAAATGCACCACCGTTGGCAGCAATGTCACCCACCAAGTGGAAAATCCCATCAGGCTCCCTGTTATCTTACCCAGCTCCTCATTCTCTCTCTCAATCTTCTGGTGTTAAACACTCCTATGTTTCTAGCTGGCCCTATCCGATAAAATTATAGCCTACAACACAGTCACCTTGTCCTGCAAAGCGATGGTAGGGAGGTAGAGATTGTGCCGCACTGCATTTGAGCAATGGACTTGCTAGTTTGTGTAGCACTGTTTTTCTTGCCCGTTCATGGGCTGTGGGCTTCCCTGGCTAGTCCAGCATGAATTGCCCAATGCTTATTGCTCTTCAGAAGGTGGTAGTGAGCACCTTCTTGACCACTGCAGTCCATGTGGTGTAGGTACACCCACAGTGCTGTTAGGGAGGCCGTTCCAGGATTTTAACTCAGCGACAGTGAAGGAACAGTGATGGAATTTCAACAAATCAGGATGATAAGGGACTTGGAAAGAACTTTCAGCTGGTGGTGCTCCCATGCACCTGCTGCCCTTGTCCCTCTAGGAGTTACAGGTCACTGGTTAGGAAGCTGCTGTCAAAGGAGCCTTGGTGAGTTGCTGCAGTGCATCTTGTAGATGGTAAACTGATTTACCATCTTGTAGATGGTAAATCAGAGAATCCTCACAGTGCAGAAGGAGGCCTTTTGGCCCATCAAGTCAGCACCGACTCCCCAACAGAGCATCTCATCCACGCCCTATCCCCGTAGTCCCAAGTATTTACCCCGCTAATCCCCCTAGCCTACACATCTTTGGACTCTGGGAGGAAACCGGAGCACCTGGAGGAAACCCATGCAGTCATGGGGAGAACGTACAAACTCCACACAGACAGTCACCCGAGGCCAGAATCAAACCCGGGTCCCTGGTGGTGTGAGGCAGCAGTGCTAGGTACTGTGCCACACCCACTGTGCCATCTTGCCTCCTGGGGTGCTAATCAAGCAGCTGCTTTGTCCTGGGTGGTGTCAAGCTTCTTGAGTGTTGTTGGAGCTGCGCTTATTCAGGCAAGTGGAGAATATTTTTACCTAGGTTCCACTCTCTGGAATTCCCTCTGTAAATCCCAACAGCTTTTGATCTATTTCTCCACCTTTAAAAGCCTCTTTAAAACCCACCTCTTCACCAAGTTTTGGTTAGTCCTCCGAATCTCTACCACTTCTTTGGCTTGGTGTGCGTATAGCTAACATCTTTGTGAAACGCTCAGGATATTTTATCTATCAAATGCACCATATAAATAGTTAATGATGGTGATCATTTTTCAAAATATTAGCCCAAAAAGACAATTTATTTAAAAAAAAGTCAAGGATGACTGAATCTCCACAGAGATAAAAGTCAGTAACTTCCAAGCAAGTAGGAATAAACTATTGCTCACAACTGTCATGTTACCACTCCTCCAGCACTCCACAGTCATTTTGTCAAATAAATAATTTAAAAATAAACTTTTGAACAAATCAATGTAAATTACCTGGAGAAATTATCTATTCCATCAAATGCATCTTAAGAAAATCCTTAACTGAACTTTTGCTTTAATTGCATTATGCTCTGGTGCACAATGACCCCTGGACTAATTAGTTTCACAGAGCCACATCTATTCAATTTAAATACCGTACCATGTTGCATGATAAGAGATCTAGCTGCTCCAATCACATTCTAGTGTTTGAACTGCGCATTTAGTTAACCTTCAGTCTTAACTCTTCAATTATTTTTTTTACATTGATGCCTCTATAATTCAATCAGTTTTTTGTGTTATGTTGAGATTTTAATTCTTCTCTATCCTTGTAAATTAAGTGGAAAGTCTTAATCAGCACAGCCGATAATTACTAAAAATGAATAATCATTCTCCTTATAACGAGTGTTAATTAATCTTTACTTTGTTTAATTTATTTCACTGACTAAAAACAATAGCGTTGTTGCTTCAAATCCTTGGAGACTAAATAGCATTTTTTCTGTCTTTGACAATAGGGATGTTTCATGATCTGCTCACACCAGTTACATTGGAAGTAGACAATACGTATTTTGTACTACTGCCCTAATAACCTACTAGTAGCGTGAGGCCAAATATCTCCCGAACTACTGATCACCTCAGTGCGTGGCAGGCTGTCTGTGCACTCAGCAGGAGGACGAGCAGCATTGTGCCAATAGCATGTGGTGCAGTCAGGCTTCTGCTTTTAAAGGCAGTCTTCCCCCTTCAACAGAAGCTAAATGGGGAAGCTAAACTGACTGACAAGTGGTTATTGCTGAATTCTACTGCTGCAATTCTAAGCAAGGAAAACTGATAACCTGGGCCAAGAAAGACCAATGAAGACCAAGGTGATCAGTCTGATTGAGAATGAAAGCTGTAATTGTGATGATCTGACCTCAATCCAGTCTGTCAGTATGGAGAGCAGTTCAGACACGGAGGATCCAAGTGAGGAGGGAGACACAGAGGAGAATCCTGTTTATTTGGCAGAACCACCAGAGACTTTGGTGATGAAAGTGAAGGAGGCACGCTCTGGTTGCTTGGGGTATCAAGAGGTTCCCAAGGACCACCCTTAGAAGGAAGTGGGAGGAGGTAGCCTGGGACAACCTAACCTAGAGGTTTTGAGAGCAGTACCTCAAGAAGTCCAATAACCTCACACAAAGATAGTGAATGCAATTTCATAAGACACCTTCTCCCCAGCACATCACCAAAGTCTCATGCTGCTTACCATACCCCCCATCATTCACCCAGACTGTCGTCGGGCCAAGAATAAAGGATGGTTTGTTTTCCAGCTCACTGGAGGTCCTTGGTACACAGGAGAATGTTGATGGGCACAGTGATATTCTGGCTGCATTGACTGACTTGCCAGAAAGCCTCCTGTCACCGTCCAGTAGCATGGAGGTGCTTGCTCCAAATTAATAGAGGCCATCGAACCGAGCTTACCTCCTCACAGCCTCTGCTCCATCTCGCTGTCGTGTTGCAGACCCAGAAGGCTGAATTTTATTCACAGTTAACAATTCCAATGCTGGGATCAAAAGCAGGAACCAACCCCACACCATGACCCAGGGGTGGGGCATTCTATCGGCAGTGGTCAGTTAAGAAGCTGTTGCCACAGCTATCATCCAAGTCAGATCAGTTGAACAGCCAACCCAATCTGAGGGCCAACAGCTTGGCATCGCTCCTCTTAATGATGATCACTGCTGAGGCTGCAGGATGAAGGAGATGTCACCTTCGCTGAGGCACCCTCAAAAACAAAGTGAGTTTATTTTAAGGAACCATGGTCAGTCAGACAGGCCCCGGCAAGGCAGTGGGTTGGGGGCACCTTAAAGCAGCGAGTGGCTCTGTAGATGTGGGGGCAAATACTAGGGCTGGGGTGAGCCTCTGTGGGTCATGGAGCAGCCATTAAGGACCCTACTGAACCCTTTGGGAGGCAGCAAGGATTTACCTGGCAGTCTCTCTGTGCACTGTTAGCCCTCCCCATTGCCTTTGCTGGCATTTTACCAACAATTGCTTGTCCATTGCTGGTAAAATGCCCACTAAGCAGCTTGCTACAGTTTTCCTGCAACTGGTAAAATGCCTTGGCAGCAGGAAGGCATCAAGCTTCCCTCCTGATATCTTCGCCACCATTTTACCAGCCCTCTCACTTGCCAGCCTGTCTCCACAGGCTAATAAAATCCATCCCAGAGGCACAGAAACAGCTTTTATTTAACTCATTCATGGGATGTGGATGTTGCTGGCAGACCTGTATTTATTGTCCATCCTAATTTGTCTTAAGGAGGTAATGGTGAGCCACCTTCTTGAACTGTTGCAGTCGGTTTGGTGTAGGGTATGCCCACAATACTGCTGTTAGGGAAATTCAGGAATTTGATCCAATGACAGTGAAGGAATGGTGATATAGTTCCAAGTCAGGATTGCCTGTGACCTGGAGGGAGAATTGCAGGTGGTGGTTTTCCCATGCACCTCCCCATCCTCGGCTTTCTAGGTGGTAGAGATTGTTGTTTTGGAAGGTGCTGACAAAGGAGCTTTGGCAAGTTGCTGCAGTGCATCTAGTAAATGGTACACACTGCTGCCATGATGCATCAATGGTGGAGGGAGGAAGTCTGGGACATTGACTGTAAGGGATTTATTTGATAAGTATGATTGTATCAGACTTGTGTTATGGACAGGATTGGGATTAATTTAAACAGCCCAATTTTGTCTCTTTCTACCCATCCATAAACAGAGTTTATGATTTCCCCTTTATAAGTGTTGCCATTTTATCCCCAGTCCTTCAGTTCCGAGGGATAACCCCGCAGCAAACTCGGAACAAGGTAAAATAAGAGGAGTTTCACAATATCCACCTCTTTAGCGCTCATACAATAAAAAAGCGATAAAGGAAAGAAAGGGGTACAGGGCAAGACCACAATAAAAAGAAGAGTTATCATTTTGCGTGAGTCCAGAATTCAGAATTCAAAGTTCAGTGGTGCATTCCTTCAGAGGTTAGCCACCTGAAACTGTGACAGGATGATTGTGGTGGACCTCAGTTGTGCCTTTGTCCTATTTGGACCACCGTTGTGTGTGCTTGTCATACCTGGACACATCCCCTTCCAGTTTGGGTCCTCCCCTCAGCACCTAGTATAAAGGTGGCTGTCTCCTCCCCCTTGTTCAGTCCAGGTTGGTTATATGTTGGGATCTGCTCCTGATTCTGTTGTGAATAAAAGCCTACACTTATATTGGCATATCGGTAGTCTTTCGCCTTATTGTGACAGTTGGTGTCTCACTGTGGGAGTGCTGCTCGGGCTGCAGTAGAGTAATTAATTTATTTAATTATTTTTCAGTTCAATTAGTGAAAAAAATCGGAGGTTTTTTTTTCTAAACAGGAAATAGGCCCAGCAGCAGCCTGGGAAGATTTTGGAGGGTTTAAAAGTAGGCCGCACCTTTGAGCGGGCAGCGTCGTTAGCGGGCAGTGGAGTGAGCAGGGGACAGAGTGAGAGCTAAAAGGGCTTTGGCTCACAGGGCTTCGGCGAGGAAGGTTGTTTGTTTGTTTTTCTTCGGTTACACCCCCTTTTTGTTTTATCCCCAAAACTAAAAAGGACATGGCTGGTATGAGTGGGAGGCCAGTATACTGCATTCGGTGTGGGATGTGGGAGTTCCTGGAGACAACTTGCCTCCCGGAAGTCCATATCTGTGCCAGATGTGTGGAACTACATCTCCTGAAGGATCGTGTAAGGGAGCTGGAGCTGAGGCTCGATGAACTCAGTTTAGTTAGGGAAAATGAGAGAGTCATAGATAAAAGTTATAGTCAGGTAGTGACACCAGGGTCTCGGAAGGAAGACACGTGGGTCACGGTTAGGAGGGGTAATAGTCAGAAGGGTGATGTGCCAGAAAGCACCCCAGTGGCAGTCTCCCATAAGAGAAAGGGATGGGCAACAGATGGGAGAAGGGAAGGGAGTGAGCAGTCTGTGGAGGGATCCCCTGTGGTTGTCCCCCTCCACAATAGGTATATTGTTTTGGATTCTGTGGAGGGGGATGACCCTCCAGGGGTAAGCCACGAGGACCAGATCGCCTCCACGGGGACAGGCTCAGGGGTCCGGAAGGGAAAGAAGGGGTTTAGGAGAGCGATAGTTGTGGGGGACGCAATAGTTAGAGATACGGACAGGCGCTTCTGTGGGACTGAACGAGAATCCAGGATGGTAGTCTGCCTCCCTGGTGCCGGGGTACTGGATGTCTCCGAGAGGGTAGGAAGCATATTTAAAAAGGAAGGTAGTCAAACGGATGTGATTGTACACATTGGGGGAAGTGATGTAGGTAGGAAGAGCAGGGGGGTCATACGAGAGAAATTCAGGGAGTTGGGTGCTAGGCTAAAAAGTAAGACCTCCAGTGTAGCAATCTCTGGACTGCTCCCGGTGCCTAGTGCAAGTGAGGCTCGGAACAGGGAGATTCTACAGTTGAACGCGTGGCTAAAGGACTGGTGCAAGAGGGAGGGTTTTAAATTCATAGATAACTGGGAAATCTTCAAGTCAGGATGGCAACTGTACAGAAAGGATGGGTTACACCTTAACTGGAAGGGAGCAAATATCCTGGCTGGGAGTTTTGCTCGAGTGTTTCGGCAGGATTTAAACTAGTGTGGCAGGGGGGTGGGGAACAAAACAGGAGGTCAGTAAATACTGAGGCTGGGGTCGAGCTGGGGGCCAGGGCAAGGCTAGCTAAGAAGAGGAGCACTCTGGAGGAGGAGGACCTGACTGGGCCTGGAGGTCTGGAGTGCATCTGCTTCAATGCGAGGAGTGTAACGGGTAAAACAGACGAACTTAGGGCCTTAATGCTTGTGCGGAATTTGGATGTGGTTGCGGTGACGGAAACTTGGTTAAAAGAAGGACAGGACTGGCAGCTGAATATTCCGGGGTATCAGTGTTTTAGGCGAGACAGAGGAGGGGCTAAAAAAGGTGGGGGAGTAGCGATATTAGTTAAGGAGCATATTACCGCGGTGCAGAGGGTAGACAACTTAGAGGGGTCATGTACTGAGTCGCTGTGGGTGGAACTCAGAAACAGGAAGGGTGCAGTCACTATGCTGGGGGTGTACTACAGACCACCCAACAGCCCACGGGAAGTGGAGGAAAGGATATGTCAGGAGATTCTGGATAGGTGCAGAAAACATAGGGTTGTTGTAGTGGGGGACTTTAATTTCCCTGGCACAGACTGGAAAGTGCTTAGAGCTGGGGGACCGGACGGGGAGGAATTTGTAAAATGCGTACTGGAAGGTTCTTTGGAACAGTATGTAGATAGCCCGACTAGAGAGGGGGCTATACTGGACCTAGTTCTGGGAAATGAGCCCGGTCAGGTCGTCAAAGTTTCGATAGGGGAACATGTGGCAAATAGTGACCACAACTCTGTTAACTTTAGGATAGTAATGGACAAGGATGAGTGCTGTCCTACGGGCAGGGTGCTAAATTGGGGGAAGGCTGACTATAGCCGGATTAGGCAGGAATTGGTGGATGTTGATTGGGAGAGGATGTTCGAGGGTAAGTCCGCGTCTGGCATGTGGGAGTCTTTTAAGGAACTATTGATAAGGCTGCAGGATAGGCATGTGCCTGTAAAAAGGAAAGATAGGAAAGGTAGGATTCGAGAGCCGTGGATAACCAGGGAAATTGAGGATCTGATTAAAATGAAAAGGGAGGCGTACGTTAAGTCCAGGCAACTGAAAACAGATGGAGCTCTGGAGGAATACAGAGAGAGTAGGAAAGATCTCAAACGGGGAGTTAGAAGGGCAAAAAGAGGGCACGAGATGTTCTTGGCAGGCAGGATTAAGGAGAATCCTAAGGCATTCTATTCATACGTTAGGAACAAAAGAGTTGTCAGGGAGAAAATTGGACCTCTCAGGGACAAAGGAGGGGAATTATGCTTAGAACCCAAGGGAATAGGGGAGATCCTAAATGAATACTTTGCATCGGTATTCACGAAGGAGAGGGGCGTGTTAACCGGGAGTGTCTCGGAGGGAGGTGTTGACCCGTTAGAGAAAATCTCCATTACGAGAGAGGAAGTGTTAGGTTTTTTAGGGAACATTAAAACTGACAAAGCCCCAGGGCCTGATGGCATCTATCCTCGACTGCTCAGGGAGACGAGAGAGGAAATTGTTGGGCCTCTGACGGAAATCTTTGTCGCTTCTTTGGACACGGGTGAGGTCCCTGAGGATTGGAGGATAGCGAATGTGGTCCCGTTGTTTAAGAAGGGTAGCAGGGATAACCCAGGAAATTATAGGCCGGTGAGCTTGACGTCCGTGGTAGGGAAGTTGTTGGAGAGGATTCTTAGAGACAGGATGTATGTGCATTTAGAACGGAACAATCTCATTAGTGACAGACAGCATGGTTTTGTAAGAGGGAGGTCGTGCCTTACAAATTTGGTGGAGTTTTTTGAGGAAGTGACAAAAACGGTTGATGAAGGAAGGGCCGTGGATGTCGTCTATATGGATTTCAGTAAGGCATTTGACAAAGTCCCACATGGCAGGTTGGTTAAGAAGGTTAAGGCTCATGGGATACAAGGAGAAGTGGCTCGATGGGTGGAGAACTGGCTTGGCCATAGGAGACAGAGGGTAGTGGTCGAAGGGTCTTTTTCCGGCTGGAGGTCTGTGACCAGTGGTGTTCCGCAGGGCTCTGTACTGGGACCTCTGCTATTTGTGATATATATAAATGATTTGGAAGAAGGTGTAACTGGTGTAATCAGCAAGTTTGCGGATGACACAAAGATGGCTGGAATTGCGGATAGCGAAGAGCATTGTCGGGCAATACAGCAGGATATAGATAGGCTGGAAAATTGGGCGGAGAGGTGGCAGATGGAATTTAATCCGGATAAATGCGAAGTGATGCATTTTGGAAGAAATAATGTAGGGAGGAGTTATGCAATAAATGGCAGAGTCATCAGGAGTATAGAAACACAGAGGGACCTAGGTGTGCAAGTCCACAAATCCTTGAAGGTGGCAACACAGGTGCAGAAGGTGGTGAAGAAGGCATGTGGTATGCTTGCCTTTATAGGACGGGGTATAGAGTATAAAAGCTGGAGTCTGATGATGCAGCTGTATAGAACGCTGGTTAGGCCACATTTGGAGTACTGCGTCCAGTTCTGGTCGCCGCACTACCAGAAGGACGTGGAGGCATTGGAGAGAGTGCAGAGAAGGTTTACCAGGATGTTGCCTGGTATGGAGGGTCTTAGCTATGAGGAGAGATTGGGTAGACTGGGGTTGTTCTCCTTGGAAAGACGGAGAATGAGGGGAGATCTAATAGAGGTATACAAGATTATGAAGGGTATAGGTAGGGTGAACAGTGGGAAGCTTTTTCCCAGGTCGGAGGTGACGATCACGAGGGGTCACGGGCTCAAGCTGAGAGGGGCGAAGTATAACTCAGACATCAGAGGGACATTTTTTACACAGAGGGTGGTGGGGGCCTGGAATGCGCTGCCAAGTAGGGTGGTGGAGGCAGGCACGCTGACATCGTTTAAGACTTACCTGGATAGTCACATGAGCAGCCTGGGAATGGAGGGATACAAACGATTGGTCTAGTTGGACCAAGGAGCGGCACAGGCTTGGAGGGCCGAAGGCCTGTTTCCTGTGCTGTACTGTTCTTTGTTCTTTGTTCTTTGAAGGGGGGGAGGTTTAACACAGATATCAGAAGGACATATTTCACACAGAGGGTCGTGGAGGCCTGGAATGTGTTGCCGGGCAAGGTGGTGGAGGCGGACACACTGGGAACGTTTAAGACTTATCTAGACAGCTATATGACCGGAGTGGGAATGGAGGGATACAAAAGAGTGGTCTAGTTTGGACCAGGGAGCGGCGCGGGCTAATTGTTCCTTGTTTCTCGTTTCAAGGCTTCATTCTATGATCATCTTGCTGGTGCCAGTACAGAGCGAGACTGCGGATAGTTGGGAACCTGTCTCGGGGGCAGGGAATTCATATGGTGTTCATGGAAGTGGAAATGACTAGGGTTGGGAAGCATTTTCCGATCAGGGCCATTGTGATCTCCTGGACTCGTTTCGATCGCCTCAGGGGGTCGGAGAGGAATTTCCCAGATTTTTTTTTTCCCCATATTGGCCCTGGGGTTTTTCACTCTGGGATTTCGCCTCTCCCTGGGGATCACATGGTCTGGAATAGGGGGGTGGGGGTGAGTTAATAGGTTGTAATGAACAAAGCATCGTAGCTGTGAGGGACAGCTCGGTGGATAGGATATTGGTATGTAGATAGGCTGGAAAATTGGGCGGGGATCCTGGATTCAGGATTCAATCCTGGACCGGGGAGCGGCGCGGGCTTGGAGGGCCGAAGGGCCTGTTCCTGTGCTGTATTGTTCTTTGTTCTTTGTTCTTTGTTCTATTGATAGCGCATCAATTTTATTCACAACAGTTACTAGCATGGAGCAGTTTCTAAAACCCGACAAGTTAGCATTAGACCCTCAAGATCACCCCCCCCCCCCCGTTATTTGATAACCTCACCCCGGATTGTAGGCCTATAGCCACCAAGAGTAGGCGCTATAGTGCGGATGACCGGGCCTTCATTCGGTCCGAGGTACAACGGCTGCTCCGGGAAGGGATTATCCAGGCCAGCACCAGCCCCTGGAGGGCGCAAGTGGTCGTAGTTAAATCGGGGGAGAAACACCGCATGGTGATTGACTACAGCCAGACCATAAATAGGTATACCCAACTAGATGCGTATCCTCTTCCCCGTATCGCGGACATAGTCAACTGCATCGCGCACTATAGGGTTTTCTCGACGATCGATTTGAAATCGGCTTACCACCAGCTCCCTATCCGCTCGGAGGATCGCCCATATACTGCCTTGGAGGCGGATGGCCGCCTCTACCAGTTCCTCCGAGTCCCCTTTGGTGTCACCAATGGGGTCTCAGTCTTCCAACGGGCCATGGATCAAATGGTGGACCAGCACGGATTACGGGCCACTTTCCCGTATCTGGATAACGTCACCATCTGCGGCCATGACCTGCAGGATCATGATGCCAACCTACAAAAATTCCTTCGTACGGCCACTCTCCTGAACCTCACATATAATGAGGCGAAGTGTGTTTTCCGGACACGCCGCCTTGCCATCCTTGGGTACGTGATAGAAAATGGTGTCCTTGGCCCCGACCCAGCCCGTATGCGTCCTCTTATGCAGCTTCCCCTCCCTACTACCCTCAAAGCACTGAGGAGATGCCTGGGCTTCTTCTCCTATTATGCCCAGTGGGTTCCCCGTTACGCAGATAAAGCCCGTCCGCTCCTAAAATCGACCTCTTTTCCCCTGGTGGAGGAGGCCCGTCGGGCCTTCGACGACATCAAAGCGGACATCGCGATGCACGCTGTGGACGAATCCATCCCATTCCAAGTGGAAAGTGATGCGTCTGACTTTGCCCTAGCTGCCACCCTTAACCAGAGGGGCCGTCCGGTGGCCTTCTTTTCCCGGACCTTACAAGGCCCTGAGATTCGACACTCCTCGGTCGAGAAGGAGGCCCAGGCCATCGTGGAAGCCGTCCGGCACTGGCACCATTATCTCGTGGGCCAACGATTCACCTTAATTACGGACCAGTGGTCAGTTGCCTTCCTGTTTAACACCAGGCAAAAGGGCAAGATTAAGAATGACAAGATCTTGCGGTGGAGGATTGAGCTCTCCACCTACAGATATGACATCATGGATCTGCTCCTGATTCTGTTGTGAATAAAAGCCTATACTTATATTGGCATATCGGTAGTCTTTCGCCTGATTGATAGCGCATCAATGATCCATCCTTTCCTTAGGTAAGGAGACCAAGACTATAAATAATATTCCAGGTGTGATCTCACCAAGGCTCCACAGAACTGCAGCAAGGCATCTTTACTCCTCTACTCCAATCCCCTTGTAATGAAGGTCAACAAGCCATTAGCTTTCCTAATTGCTTACTGCACCTGCTTACTAGCTTCTGTTGACTCATAAACATGGACATCCTGGTCCTTTTTGGGCATTAACACTTCCCAACCTCTCACCATTTAGGGGTGGCATGGTGGCTAGCTCTGCTGCCCCACAGGACCAGGGACCCAGATTCCAGCCTTGAGTGACTGTGGAGTTCGCACATTTGATTTATTTTTGTCACATGTATTAACATACACTGAAAAGTATTGTTTCTTGCATGCTATACAGACAAAACATACCGTTCATAGAGAAGGAAACGAGAGAGTGCAGAATGTAGTGTTACAGTCATAGCTAGGGTGTAGAGAAAGATCAACTTAATGCAAGGTAAGTCCATTCAAAAGTCTGACAGCAGCAGGGAAGAAGCTGTTCTTGAGTCAGTTGGTACGTGAACTCAGACTTTTGTATCCTTTTTCCGAAGGAAGAAGATGGAAGAGAGACAGACTGGGGTGCGTGGGGTCCTTAATTATGCTGGCTGCTTTGCCGAGGCAGCGGGAAGTGTAGACAGAGTCAATGGATGGGAGGCTGGTTTGTGTGATGGACTGGGCTACATTCATGACCTTTTGTAGTTATTTGCGGTGCCCATTTTCCCTGTGACTGCATGGATTTCCTCTGGGTGCTCCTTTGATTGTGAATCCTATTTTGTGCAAAAACTGGTCACTATCCTACTTAAGGAGGAGGCCAGTGGAGTCTCTTAGGGATTGAATTGGTTCCAAGAAAACGTATTGGATATATTCGAAGCCTGTAGTGTCACATTGGAACTATGTTCTAAGATCTGTATACTGGGTGTTGCTGCTTCATATTACAGAATCTCAGAATACACATATATCTTTATTGAGGACGAAATGAATGATTCTGTTGTTCCAGCGAAAACACCTACTTGACAATATCAATTTGTAACCATTAAATTCAGATGAGAAGAGAGGCTGCTGAACTCTTACAGCGCATTTAGGAAGAAATGGAACAAAAGCTGAAGTATGCAGAATGTGTCCTCTTTATTTGCTCATGGGGAGATGGAACTCTGGTTAGAATCTGCGCTTTCTGAGCTGAAACAGCAGGGACAATAATCTTTCTTTTTGAAACAGGGAAGTATCTGTTCTAAAATGTAATGATTATCTTTATTATGATATGACGGAGATAAGTAAATTACAGCATCTGCCTGCTCACAAATGTATTGCTGCATGATGGTGGGTTTTTTTTGTATTTTTAATCCAATTCAATCAAATCAAGTCCAATTCAGAGTCTCAACAAGTTGAGACATTCCCGATCCAAGCTGACAAGACAGGGCTCTCACCTCCTGTCTTGGGCTTGATCTACATGATCCAAGCTGATTGGAGTAGGCATTGCATCTCCTCCAAGGCTTGATCTCATTTGCATCTTAGCCAAAAGGCTGCGATGCTGCTTTTAAAAATTGCTTCAAATGAAGCTGAAATGTAACCTAATGACTTCAACCAAGCACAGCATGTCGATACTACACTTGATCTTAGCCAAAAGGCCGAGAAGCGATTGAGTGTGGCAGGGCAATACTTTTAACCTTAGTATGACAATAACAACCAGAGGAATTAAAAGGTACATTTTTCACTTCAATTAAAAAAAGAGTGCAGCTGTGCACACTGTCAAGTGGTCAGAAAACAGGGACAAGAGATTGAGACCATGAAATACACCCATGGTGTTGACTGGGAAGCTGGAGACCCTTAATATTCCTACACTCAAGTCTCATTAAAGTCTCAATCTTCTAGTAGAATTATTTCAGCAGGAACGAAGGTCAGCTCATAGTACTGCCGGTCAGCTTTGCTCCTACTTCAAGATACAAGAGCTTTAATTGCTCTGCAGTGAAGCATCAGCACTTAAAGTTTGACGCATTTTAGCAAATCTTGTCAAGACAGTTTTCTCAGCACTCTCTCAATACTACATCGAAATATAAACATCTAGGCAGATATTAGCAGGGCCATAGAGAGACACCATGGGCTCTGATGCTTCTCCTGTAAGAAGTCTCACAGTACCAGGTTAAAATGTGAGACTTGTGAGACTTCTTACTGTTTACCCCAGTCCAACGCCGGCATCTCCACATCATGGCTTCTCCTGTTTCCAGGCCCCTTATCTAACCATCCAACCCCCACCCAATTAGCACCAACCAATTCAAGTGCAGTAATGTGCTATTTCTATCCACACAAAAGGGTTTTGTGAACAGAAAAATTACACTTTGCATTGGGTGATAGATACTTTTTCATTTTAAATTGAAACTAACCGCATTTACAAAATCTCACCGTGACGCAGTTAATTGGAGAGCAAAGTATGGCAGATGTTGGAAATCTGAAATCTAACCAGGAAATACTGGAAATGCCCAGCGGACCAGGCAGCATCTATGGAGAGAGGAACAAAGTGAATGGGCGGAGTTTTACGACCTCATCGTGCCTGTTTTACGGCGGGAAAATTGGGCATGATGCAACTAGGAGAATGGCACCTGTTTTCACGCCTATTCCCGTTTTAACCAAGAAAAAGAAATCAGCGCGATCGGGACCCCGCCCAAAATGGGTGAAATGTCAATTTGCATTTTTTTGCATTCATCACAATGTAATTAGTGAACTACACTCCCAATCGTCCCAGCTCACCTGCCTTAACCACCTTGTTCAACGCAGCTGGATCGGTCAGGAAAACACCTCAAGTATAAAAGTTGGTTTCAGGCGCTTGATCAGTGAGGGTGAGCGAGGAGGCAGGTCTCCACATTCAAACTGCTCTGTGCTGCTCAGAGGGGGTTGTTTCTTGGTGGCCGTGTTGCATTTTGGGTCAGGTCAGGTCGGGGGGCGGGGTGGGGGGGGGGTAGCGGAGGTGCTGCTGTTGTTCATGGGGTCGAATCTCAGACTCTCAGCACGGACCCTGCTCAGAGCGCTGACCTCAGGTCTTAGCGCTGATCTAGGCAGCAGCAAGCACTGTTGCAAGTGACAGCATGGACACTGCTTCCCTGGACACAAGGTGGATGTGAGCTGCCTTCCTGAACCGCTGCAGCCCCTGGGGCGTAGGTACATCCACAGTGCTGGTAGGGAGGGAGATCCAGGATTTTGACCCAGCAGCAGTGAAGGAGTAGTGATATATTTCAAGTTTGCATGTTCTCCCCGTGTCTGCATGGGTTTCCACCGGGTGCTCCGGTTTCCTCCCACAGTCCAAAATGTGCAGGTTAGATGGATTGGCCATGATAAATTGCCCCTTAGTGTCTCAAGATGTGTACGTTAGGTGGATTAGCCGTGGTAAGTGTACGGGGTTGTGGGGTTAGGGCGGGGAGTGGGCCTAGGTAAAAATGCTCAATGCCTCCTTCTGCACTGTAGGGATTCAATGTTTCTATAATAATAATGAAACTTAGCTATGATTTGGAATTGTCAACTCTTTTCTCTTGACTCGTAGGTATGGACTGACAATTATCTTGCACTCGAGTGTTGTGTGTGTCATCTCCATTAATTCCACTCTCAAAAATTGAATGTGTATTTGTTCTTGAGGCTACGAGAGTGTTAGGTATGATGCTGTGGGGTTACTCTTTCAACTGATATCTAACCCTCCTGAACGTCACTCCATTCATGCTTTGACCATAGCTCCTTACAGAATTTTGACACTGCCGCATGTCCTCTCTTGTGAGTAAATCATTCTGACCTTCTGCCCAACATGAAGAGGAAGCAACTCCACACGTGCATGTTTGTCATGTGACCTGTGAAAAGGATAATGATAGACTTCAAGAGGACAGGATCAATCTGGTGAAATGGGCAGACACCTGGTGGATGCAATTTAGTGCAGAGAATTGTGAAGTGATGCATTTTGGTAAGAAGAATGAAGAGAAACAGTATATTATAAAATAAAGGATATAATTCTGAAGGGGGTGATAGAACAAGGAGACCTTAGGGGCTACATGCACAAATCAGCAACCCACCTATGGGAGCTAGTGGCCCAGAGGGCAATGTTTGCTGGCAGTGGCCAATTCTGAGGCTGCATGACAAGGGTGAGAGATCCTCCGTTCTGAGGAACCCTGGTAGGCGAGGAAAGGTTTGTTGAGTGAGCCGGGGTCAGGCAGGCAACCACCAATACAATTATCTTCTAGGTCAGAGTCTAGCCCCATTTCAACCAAACTCTCCCTTATAAACAAAGGAACCAGTATAAATTGGGGAGTGGGGGGCATATTTCAGCCACTGTGCTTTGGTCACAGGGGCAGCCATTGCCACTGAGGGACTGACTCCCTCTATGGGTAATTAAAGATGGCTCGCCCAGAAACCCACCGAGAGGCCGCCAGGCTTTACCTGGCTGTCTCTCCAAGCAATGGCAGCCCCTACCATGCCAGTAAAATACTGGCGGAAGGTGGCTGTTAATTGGACAATTAATTGCCTCACTTGGCCACCCATGGGCAGCTGTGCCACTGAGATTGCTGCCACTGGTAACATGCCACAGGCTCGCCTTTCTCTGCCATACCCGCAGCCCTTCTACCCACCAGCCTGTCTCTAAAAGGGGCTGGTAAAATCCAGCTCAATCTGTGGAAAATATTTCAATATTTACAGCAGAAATCACTCAAAAAGCTTTGCAAATTCTTCAAAAGTGACAATTTCCGCAGTTTGGTTTTTATCTGGTGACACAGACACTTAACTGCACCTCTTACATTTCAACCTAGCCTACTCAAAGGGGTAAACTCAGAAAATTCTTGTCCTCAGAATCCTACTGTGGGGACGGTGTGAAGGGTCACAAAGCAAAGAAACTTGGGAGAATCATTTCAAAGGTGCACAGTTGTTGCAAATCACTTCCATCCAATTTTCCATGCAAAATTCAAATCATCCAGCGTTCTAGCAGGTTAATGGATTTCTACATCAGGGTGGCACAGTGGTTAGCACTGATACCTCACAGTGCCAGGGACCTGGGTTTGATTCCCGGCTTGGGTCACCGTCTGTGCGGAGCCTGCATGTTCTCCCCATGTCTGCGTGGGTTTCCTCTGGGTGCTCCGGTTTCCTCCCACAGTCCAAAGATGTGCAGGTTAGGTGGATTGGCCATGCTAAATTGCCTCTTCATGCCAGAGGACTAGCTAGGTAAATGCATGGGGTTATGGGGATGGGGCCTGGGTGGGATTGTGGTTGGTGCAGATTCGATGGGCTGATTCACCTCCTTCTGCACTGTAGGGTTCTATGATTCTGGACTATCTGAGCTGATATATATGTGTGCTGTCCATGTACATGTAGGAGTTTTGGGATGAGTCCGAATTCTCATATTTTTAACCCATTATATAAAGGTAGTTTTTCTGATGCTGTCATAGCATAGTGGTATTGTTGATGGGCTAGTAATCCCAAGCAATAGGGTAATTCTCTAACCAAAAGAGAAAATGCTGGAAAATCTCAACAGGTCTGGCAGCATCTGTAAGGAGAGAAAAGAGCTGACGTTTCAAGTCCAGATGACCCTTGGTCAGTTTGACTTTTGGTTTCAGATTCCAGCATCTGCAGTAATTTGCTTTTATATAGGGTAATTCTCTAGGTTTAAATCCCACCAGGGCATTTGAATTCAATACAAATCTGCAATTTAAAGGGCCTAATGATGACCATGAAACAACTATCATAAAAACCCATCTGGTTCACTCATCATCTTCAGGGATGGAAATCTGCCAACTTTACCTGGTCTGGCTCTGGACCCACAGCAACGTGATTGATCCTTATCTTCCTTGAAAATAGCCTAGTAAGCCACTCTGTTTGAGTGAATGAATAAAATAAAGATTGATATTTTTCTATCTGTAACACAAAGTATATTGTTCTGAACTGGATTTCTATAATCTGTCAGTTGTTAAATGGAAGTATTATTGCAGTGATTTATTTTATGGCTGTTCTGCTGCTAAATCAAAATGAATGTCTAGCGATTACCTCTGCCTTTCATTTCAAATTGAATATTGTGCTGAAATTAATAAATAGATCATTGGACAAGGATTAATGCATGATCATCCCATGGTGAATTTGAACAATGGCATGCACTGGGGTTTAAGGAGACGGTAGACACAGTTCCAGCAGCACTCTCTCACCCGCCCCCAGTCTATAGTCAGGATCTCAAATATTATTAGATATGTCTTTCCGCCTGCTATTGACTTAGTTAAAATGAAACCCTTTCACTGCACAAACTGTACACAGACTTCAATGGACTTCATTAGCCCACAGATCTATTTGCATTGTTGTCTTGGCTTTTTCCATAAGTGATCATTGTTGAGATCTGTGTGGTATTTTGTGGGCAAATTGGATGAAATCCATTAAGAATTTCAGCAATATGAACATAGCAATTATTACATATGAAGAGACAGAAAAGTCATTTGCAGAGATTTTCTACATTGTAAATCCAAGCACTGGAGCAGAAACTAAGGTATTTTTAGTTACTACAGGAAAATTTGCCAAAGCGTTTTGTAATTTGTGCCCCTCACCGCTTGAGGAGGAGGAGAAAGTGGATTTAAAAGAAGGATACAGAAAGGATACCAGAGGCAGGCTGCTCACACGCTTCATTACCTCCTAGACATGCTTACCCAGGCACACGTACCTGGGAATGTCTGGAAAGAACTATCTTTGCAGGCTGAGATTTATCAGGGGGACAATGTCAGAGCCTTACCATCTCCTGCATCCGGCCTCTCAGACAGTTAGGGCCCAATTTTTATCATCAAGTTGCACCCGTTTTCAGGCGCGAGAACTTGATAAAGTCAGGTGTGGGGCAAGTAGCGAGATCCACGCCCGCCTCCACACCCGTTCCCCTTTTACCCAGGTCCAAAAATGGCTGCCGTCGGGACCACGCCCAAAATGGGCGCAATGGGCTGCATGCCCAAACTTACCGGCACGTCCCCCTTTACCACTGCATTCGCCTGTCCAGATTCGGCACAAAACAGACATGGTCTACAAAGGTCCGATTCGGACACTCCAGCTTCTGAGGAGGTAAGTTCCGAGCTTCTGGCGGTTCTCTGACTCAGATTGGTGGTGTGGGGGTGGGGGGAGGGGGGGAGGGTGGCGGGTCAGATGGTTCTCTGGTTGGGTGGGGAGGAGGTTGGTGTGTCAGATGCCTCTCTGGTGGAGGGTGGGAGGGAGGTGGGTCAGATGACTCTCCGGTGGGAGGGGAGGCAGTTCAGATGGCTCCCTGGTCGGGGGGAGGAAGGAGGTGGATCAGATGCCTCTCTGTTGCGGGTTGGGAGGGAGGCAGGTCAGATGACTCTCTGGTGGTGGGGGGAGAAGGGAGGTGGGTCAGAAGCCTCTCTGCCTCAGATTGAGGAGGCAGGGGTGTCTGCTGCCACTCTGCGTCTGATCGGTGGGAGGAAGGGAGAGGGGCATGATCAGTCTGGGTGGCAGGAGAGTGGGAGGATAAGGGGTCAGTTTTGTTGTGGGGGTGGGACAATGTCTGTGGGGACCAGGGGGGAGGCATTATCCGCTCTGGGAGCAATGTAGCAGGGGAGCATTTCTCCATCTGTTTTTTCTGCGCATGTGCAGTTGGAGGTGCCAATCGGAGCTGCAGTGTTTTGGGTGCGATAAGCCACAACCACAAGCTTCTGCAACACGATTCAGAATCACTGCTATCTTTTCAGGCAGAGTGCGTATTGGGGCGCCTGAGAACGGGTCTAAAAGTCGGATCTGAAACACTCCCAGTTTCAGGTCCGCCAGCACTTAGAATTAAAATGGTAAAATAGGGCCCCTTCTGTCAAAGGGGCAGCAACACCCACAGCAACAAGATCATCACTGCCTTAGATGTTCATGACTCTGGGTCCTTCCAATCTATAACAGGGGTATCTACAACATCTTACAGAGAGTGGTGGAAAGCTGGATTACAGCTGCCTTGTTCACCACAAAAAGCATTTTCACCACCTTCCTGAGGGGTAGAAAACAACAGAATTGGAGGAAATGACAGGATTCCTAACGGCACCTCCCTGTGCTTATGCTGAGATGCTCCATCTTTCCACATATCTTCTCAGCAACAGACAAGCCCCGCCTCAACCAGACTTTCATTTATAAAAAGGAATCAAGATAAATGAATGATTTTTGAGGTCAGATCATAATTATTGATACCTTAAGAACATGCCCAGCTGGTGTACAGGCCCTTAGAACCTAAGGTACCTTTCCAATAGCATCTAGCACTATGCAACAAAGGCACACAGCAAACCTCGGTGATAATAGGGTCTGCCTGCCTCTGATCCCATTACTGGTGATTATATGCGAAGAACTTTGAGAGGAATGATGAGATACTGCATAAACACACGTTTTCTTTCCTGGGAGACCAAGATTAGTGATCCCAGCTTCACATCAACCAGAAATTTGATCACAGGAACTCAAGATTGAGGTACCACAGCATTGAAAAAACTGAAGGGCACAAGGAATCAGAATCATTGTAGATTATCTTGACAAAAATAACTCAGTAACTCATTAAGGGCGGCACAGTGGCAAAGTGGTTATCACTGCTGCCTCATAGCACCAGGGGCCTGGGTTTGATTTCTGGCTTGGGTCACTGTCTGTATGAAGGTTGCACATTCTCCCCATGTCTGCGTGGTTTCCTCCAGGTGCTCCGGTTTCCTCCCACAGTCCAAGGATGTGTGGGGTTAGGTGGATTGGCCATGCTAAATTGCCCCTTAGTGTCAGGGAGACTTGCTAGGGTAAATGCATGGGGTTATGGGGATAGGGTCTGGTTGGGATTGTGGTTGGCGCAGACTTGATGGGCTGAATGACCTCCATCTGCACTGTAAGATTCTATGATTCTATGTATGGCACAAACTTCCATATAAACTGCATCAAGTGCTGCTTTATGTTTAAATACCTAGAGTACTGTGTCTCTATGCATTCAGAGGCACTGGAGAGGATGCAAAAAAATTCACAAGGATGATACCAGAACTGAGAGGTTATAACTACCAGGAAGTCTGACCAAACTGGGGCTCTTTTCTTGAGAAAAGTGAGGGCTGAAATGTGACCAAATGCAGGTCTTTAAAATTATAAAGGGGATCAATAGAGTAGGAGGGAGAGAAGATGCTTTCACTTAGGAGGGCATCCAAAACTAAGAATTACAAATATAAAATAGTCACCCATAAATCCAACAAAGGAATTAGGAGAAACTTCTTTACCAAGAGAGTGATTAGAATGTGGAACTCACTCCAACAAGTCACTACCTGCAGGGCTACACATCAGTGGAAGTGGGATTAAGTTACAAAGCTCTTTTGGAACAGCACAGGCATGATGGGCCGAATAGTCTCCTTCTGTGCTGTAGAATTTTCTATGTTTCATCGGGAGTCGTTAAAATGCAGTTGAGGAGAATCTAAATAAGCTCATGAAGGAGAAAGGAGTAGGGTATGTTGATAGAGTGAGAGAAAGCAAGATGGAAGGAAGCTTGTGTGGGGAGTGAACAATGGCTAGATCTGTTGGGCCAAATGGCCTGTTTCTGTGCCGCAAATGCTAAGCAATAGCAGGAGATGCAATACGAACAGCAGATAAAGCAGACAGTATCAGTCTCGCCTCATCACAGAAGAAACATATGTTGCTTTTCACGCTGCACTCCAGTGCATCAATAAAATTCAGCTTGCTGAGACAGGCAGATTCGAGATCCTGCCAGATCCTTTAAAATATAAATATACCAGGTGGCAGTGCACAATCAAGGTGACCCAAGAGAGGTTTCATTATCAATCACTTCTGACAATATTCTTGAAGTCCTATCCTATTTCTTTCTCTCACATATGTTTTTGGTAGCATTTAAAGTGCTCATAAAATTATTCCTATCAATTTTTCACATTTGGCATCTGTGACATTCTTGCAGCTCTGATACTAAAACTGCAACAGAACAAATCCTCTCTGCTAATCCATCATGGTTACTTATTCATCCAGTAAATGGGTTTGCTGTGACAAAATTGCATTAAAATGCATGATAAAGGCCTACAATTGCAAATTAATACAGAATTAATATCTGATTATTCTTCCACATCAAAAAATGGGATAGGAGAATGATCTGGAATATGAATGAAGGAGATGTACAATGCTAGCTGCTATTGAATAATGTGGTTCTCAAGTGGAAATCCTATTATTTATTCATCATTCTTTCGTGACTACAGAAACCTCTGTGTTGCTGCTTGACACCGACTAGAAGCTATGAGCTTCCAAGCACTATAGTTCAGTATAATAACGCAAATATTAATGCAATGGATTTCATCCGAGCAACGTCGAACCTGTTGGAAGTTTAAAAGCTTTCCTAGTATGTAACGCTAGGAAAGTGGATGATCCACATCAATGCCAACAGCAGAATCATTCATTTCTGAACTTTGAGATCACTACCTCATAAAGAGGTGTTGTAGTGGATGGATTGGGCTCCTCTTCAAACATTTTTAACTTTAAATCTGTGAGACCTAATTCGCCCACGATTCTTATATTGCCTGTATAGATCAACCGTACAAATGAAAGTAATGCTGTCTGAGTCCCATATCACTCTCATTTTATTCTTGATCTACCCAATCCAGAAAGTTTCATAAGATTAACAAAGTTATAGGGCAAACTTCAGATTAGGAGCTAAAATCTGGACATACTCTCTTTCACCACTTTCTTCCATTGGGGAAAAGATACAAAAGTCTGTGGTTGCAAACCAACTGACTCAAGAACAGATTCTTCCCTGCTGCCATCAGACTTTTCATAGAATCCTACAGTGCAGAAGGAGGCCTTTTGGCCCATCAAGTCTGCACCGACCACAATCCCACCCAGGCCCTATCCCCATAATCCCATGCATTTACCCTAGCTAGTCCCCCTGACGCTAAGGGGCAATTTAGCATGGCCAATCCACCTAACCTACACATCTTTGGACCTTTTGAATGGACCTACTTTATATTACGTTAATCTTCCTCTACCGCCTAGCTATGACTGTAACACTGCATTCTGCACCCTCTCCTTTCCTTCTCTATGAACGGTATGCTTTGTCTGTCTGGCATGCAAGAAATAATACTTTTTACTGCATACCAATACATGTGACAATAATAAATCAAATCAAATCAAAATTGTAAATCTGCTAAGACATTAGTGTTTTATGAGACTCAAAAGCTACAAAGAAATGTTGACTAACCCAAAGGGTAAACCTATGGATTTACTCCCAAATACTGTCCAAATCATAAGTATGAAAGTCTCTTCTTCTGATTCAAGTAACCTGACTTTCAGGTTCTGAATGAGCAAAGGTATGTTGAAAGTTGGAGTACTCACATGGGTGTGCAAATCATCAACATGAGGACTTGTGACTCAGTAGGTTAGTGCCCTGCCTCTGAGCCAGGAAGTCTGAGGTCAATTCCAAAGTAAGAAGTTTAACAACACCAGGTTAAAGTCCAACAGGTTTATTTGGTAGCAAAAGCCACACAAGCTTTCGGAGCTTTAAGCCCCTTCTTCAGGTGAGTGGGAATTCTGTTCACAAACAGAGCTTATAAAGACACAAACTCAATTTACATGATTTACAACACAGGTTGCATTATCACATGTGTGAACAAACAAATGGGAAACAAGTTCTCCCCTGTTGTGCCCTTTAAATGTCCTCTGCTGCAATGTTTGTCATTACTTTAGTAAGAAGTCTCACAACACCAGGTTAAAGTCCAACAGGTTTATTTGGTAACAAATACCATAAGCTTTCGGAGCACTGCTCCTTCGTCAGATGGAGTGGATATCTGTTCTCAAACAGTGCACAGACACAGAAATTTGATTTTCGGGGTCTGTGCCCTGTTTGAGAACAGATATCCACTCCATCTGACGAAGGAGCAGTGCTCCGAAAGCTTATGGTATTTGCTACCAAATAAACCTGTTGGACTTTAACCTGGTGTTGTGAGACTTCTTACTGTGCCTACCCCAGTCCAACGCCGGCATCTCCACATCATGTCATTACTTTAATCAGAGTACAAAGGCTGATTGCAGATTAAACAGATGAGCTGATTTTATGATCCCAACATTTGGGTCAGCATGGTGGCACTGCTGCTTCACAGCGCCAGGGATCCGGGTTCGATTCCCAGTTTGGGTCACTGTCTATGTGGAGTTTGCATGTTCTCCCCATGTCTGTGTGGGTTTCCTCCGGGTGCTCCAGTTTCCTCCCACAGCCCAAAGATGTGCGGGTTAGGTAGATTGGCCTTAGTGTCAGGGGGACAAGCTAGGGTAAGTGCATGGGGTTATGGGGATAGGGCCTGGGTGGGATTGTGGTCGGTGCGGACTCGATGGCACTACAGTGCCTCCTTCTGCACTGTAGTGATTCTATTCTATTCTAACATTTTGGTGGCAGGAATACTGCTTATTTGATGTATTGTGCTCACATGTTCAGGGCCCGACCTAGCTTAAGGTTTCTGCGCTCAAGATTGTTTACATAATTGGAATCGATTCCCTATACATATTGAGCCAGATTCACCGACGTGCACAGTGGAATTCACCACTTGGATGTAAAATTGGTATCGATGATTGAACACCCATTTTAGGAATCGCTCAATTTACCTTTCCATTGATTTCAAGTTGAAAATCACCCCTGCGATATCTATCTAATACTTAACGAGTTGCAAAGGAAATTTAACGCTATGCGGCTTCATAAATGTGACTGCACATGAGGCCAAAATATCCCAGCCTTTAAACTAACTGAGGACTGTATACCCTCAGTGGTATACTGCTGTGTTGATTTGCAAAGAAAGGGATGAGAAAAAATTATCTGCAGCAGTACAAGATTAATATTTGGCTTAATTCTTGCACGAGGGACTGCCAGAAGTGCTATTGTAGTTCCCGAGACAATGGTTGGATTGCTGAAGGGCTAATTTGGAGAAAGTGTGAAAACAGTGCTAAATGGGTGCTATGGTAATAGGCTACACCTATCTAAAAGTCTGGAGCTATTTACTGATAATCGTGATTTAAATGTGCCTAGAAATGCTAAACTAGATGCCTGCATATTTAGTACTCCATTCTGATTAAGAGCAATTGTTTGGGAACAGTGCATTTAGCATCCACACACACAATCAGACAATGGGGATGAGAAAGAGGACTCTGGTTCTCAGCATTAACGTTGGCGATCCTGACAGAGGGGGTTACAACAGAGAAAGCATGTCCCATATCCACAGTGGGTGTGGGAGGAGATCAGTGAGGAGTTCACAGCCAGGAGCCTTTCTCATAAAACATAGCTTCAGAACTGCCAATGATTCAATGGTATGACATGAATATGCAAGGTAAGATCCCACAAACACATTTCTCAGTAACTGCACCACCACAAGCATTACAACCTCAAGCTATTGCATCCGCCATCTAAACGCACACTGCCATTCAAACACCTCACACAATTGCATGCTTCACAGTCACTACTCATACTTCAGGTACAACTCGCAGCTCTTCAACCATGTGAGGAATCAGACATGCCTAAGCACACTTAGTAATTCACTCATTTACAATTACCATTCTTTCTCTGCCAGGACAAGGCAGCACATAATGGACACCAGCAGTACCTGACCAAGGGAGAGGAAACATGGTTTCATGCGGCACTGCTGCCCATAGCACCAGGGACCCGAGTTTGATTCCACCGTGTGGAGTTTTCACGTTCTCCCTGCATCTGCGTGGGTTTCCTCCCAGTGCTCTGGTTTCCTCCTACAGTAAGAAGTTTAACAACACCAGGTTAAAGTCCAACAGGTTTATTTGGTAGCAAAAGCCACACAAGCTTTCGAGGCTCTGAGCCCCTTCTTCAGGTGAGTGGGAATTCTGTTCACAAACAGAACTTATAAGACACAGACTCAATTTACATGAATAATGGTTGGAATGCGAATACTTACAACTAATCCAGTCTTTAAGAAACAAAACAATGGGAGTGGAGAGAGCATCAAGACAGGCTAAAAAGATGTGTATTGTCTCCAGACAAGACAGCCAGTGAAACTCTGCAGGTCCACGCAACTGTGGGAGTTACAAATAGTGTGACATAAATTCTGATTCTAGGATCGCATGATAAAGACTCAGGAGGAAAAAAGCAGAAATATTTATGTGAAATAGTGTGACATAAACCCAATATCCCGGTTGAGGCCGTCCTTGTGTGTGCGGAACCTGGCTATCAGTTTCTGCTCCGCGACTCTGCGCTGTCGTGTGTCGCGAAGGCCGCCTTGGAGAACGCTTACCCGAATATCAGAGGCCGAATGCCCGTGACCGCTGAAGTGCTCCCCAACAGGAAGAGAACAGTCTTGCCTGGTGATTGTCGAGCGGTGTTCATTCATCCGTTGTCGCAGCGTCTGCATAGTTTCCCCAATGTACCATGCCTCGGGACATCCTTTCTTGCCCAAAGATGTCCAGGTTAGATGGATTGGCCATGCCAAATTGTCCCTTAGTGTCTTTCTGTCGAAGAGTTAGTGCAGACTTGATGGGCCAAATGGCCTCCTTCTGCACTGTGGAGATTCTATGATCCTATATGATCTCACTATCCTGAGGAGGTAGAGCTGGTAGTAATCAGGAGGGGTGTAGGAGATGCCCTGAACATAGGCAAAACAGGAGGCATATCACCTGAAGGTATGTGGGTAATTCAGCTTCCTTACAAATTCACAAATATTCCTGATCTTAATTCTCAATCCTCACTCCCAAATTAAGCCCTTGCAATTTCCTCCCTCACCTCATCTCCCACAGCCTGGGATGCAATTCATGTGGACCTGGAGATTGGCCATTTTTAAGACCATCAAAGCCTCCAACACCTCTTCACTTCCTGTGTCAAATTGTTCAAGGTCTGCACTGCCCCTTTTTCCTGAATTCTGTACCTACGTTCTCCTTTTCCTGAGTGAAGACCGATAAGAGATTCATTTAACACCCTTCCAATGTCCTGTGTCTTCACTCAGGATTCTCCCCTTGGTCCTAATGGGCCCTACTCTTTCCCTGGTTAACCTCTTTCTCTTAATGTATTTATAGAATATATTAGGATTCTGCCTAATCTTGTTGGCAAGCCTTTTTTCACACCCCTTTTTGCTCTTCCAATTGCTTTCTTAAGTTCCCTCTTGCACTCCCTATATTCCTTTGGACTTGCTTAAAGCCTTTCTCTTCTTCCTTATCCAGTCCTGAATTATCCTAGACATCCAAGATTCCCTGAACTTATTGCTCCTACATTTACATGTTGGACCTGTGCTCTTCCTATTTCCTTTTTGAATGCTCCCCACTGCTCCACTGTAGATTTTCCCACAAGGAGCTGTTCCCAGTCAACTTTGACCAGATACTGCCTTATTTTATTACAATCTTTTTCCTTGTCCATAACAAACCTGGAATGTACCGGGTTGTGGTCGCTATCACTAAAATGCTTCCCCGCTGCCACATTGAATACTTGTCCGGCTTCGTTCCCCAGAACCAGCTCTGCTCCATCCCTTGTTGGACCTTTTACATATCGATACAAAAACTCCCCTGAATATATTTCAAGCAATCCACACACCCCTCCCCCCACCCAAGCCCTTTACTCTATGACTATCCCAATTTATGTTGGGAAAGTTGAAATCCCCTAATATAATTACCTGATTATTATTCTTACACACTTCATCTGCTCCTCTATTTCCCGTTGACTCTTTGCGTGCCTATAATACACTCCCAGTAATATGGCTGCCCCCTTTTATTCCTAAGTTCTACCCACAAAGTCTCGTTTGAAGACCTTCCCAAGATATCATCTCTCTTTATTGCAGTAATTGACTCCTTAATAAATAATGTTACACCACCTCCCTTTTCATACCCTCCTCTGACTCGCCTAAAGAGTCTATACCCTGAAATGGTGAGTTGCCAGTCCTGCCCTTCCCTCAAACATGTTTCTGTGATGGAAATGTCACTCTTCCATGTGTCAATCCATGCCCTTAACTCATCAGTCTTACCTATTATGCTCATAGCATTAAAAACCATCCTTACAACTCTTGACACTCAACATAGCTGAACTCACTCTGACTTGCTTCCTATACCACAGCATGATGTGTCTCTATTTTACTAATGTTCTGGGTCCCCTCCCCCGTCAAACAAGTTTAAACTCTTCCTAATAGCACTAGCAAGCCTACCCACAAGGGATGTTGGCCACAATATGGTTCAGGGGCAGTTTGTATATAGAGTCATAGAGGTTTACAACATGGAAACAGGCCCTTCGGCCCAACTTATCCATGCCGCCCTTTTTTTTAAAACCCCTAAGCTAGTCCCAATTGCCCGGATTTGGCCCATATCCCTCTGTACCCATCTTACCCATGTAACTGTCTAAATGCTTTTTAAAAGACAAAATTGTACCTGCCTCTACTACTATCTCTGGCAGCTTGTTCCAGACACTCAGCACCCTCTGTGTGAAAAAATTGCCCCTCTGGACACTTTTGTGTCTCTCCCCTCTCACCTTAAACCTATGCCCTCTAGTTTTAGACTCCCTCACTTTTGGGAAAAGATATTGACTATCTAGCTGATCTATGCCCCTCATTATTTTATAGACTTCTATAAGATCACCCCTCAGCCTTCTAAGCTCCAGAGAAAAAAGTCCCAGTCTATCCAGCTCTCCTTATAACTCAATCCATCAAGTCCCGGTAGCATCCTAGTAAATCTTTTCTGCACTCTTTCTAGTTTAATAATATCCTTTTTTATAATAGGCTGACCAGAACTGTACACAGTAATCCAAGTGTGGCCTTACCAATATCTTGTACAACTTCAACAAGACGTGCCAATTCCTGTATTCAGTGTTCCAACCAATGAAACCAAGCATGCTGAATGCCTTCTTCACCACTCTGTCCACTTGTGACTCCACTTTCAAGGAGCTATGAACTTGTACCCCTAGATCTCTTTGTTCTGTAACTCTCCCCAATGCCCTATCATTAACTGAGTAAGTCCTGCCCTGGTTCAATCTACCAAAATGCATCACCTTGCATTTATTTAAATTAAACTCCATCTGCCATTCGTCAGCCCACTGGCCAATTGATCAAGATCCCGTTGCAATCCGAGATAACTTTCTTCACTGTCTACTATGCCACCAATCTTGGTGTCATCTGCAAACATACTAACCATGCCTCCTATATTCTCATCCAAATTATTAATATAAATGACAAATAACAGTGAACCCAGCACTGATCCCTGAGGCATACCGCTGGTCACAGGTCTCCAGTTTGAAAAACAACCCTCTACAACCACCCTCTGGCTTCTATCATCAAGTCAATTTTGTATCCATTTAGCTACCTCACCCTGGATCCCGTGATATTTAACCTTATGCAACAACACTTTGGTACCTTGTCAAAGTCCTTGCTAAAGTCCATGTAGACAACATCAACTGCATTGCCCTCATCTACCTTCTTGGTTACCCCTTCAAAAAACTCAATCAAATTTGTGAGACATGATTTTCCACTCACAAAGCCATGCTGACTGTCGCTAATCAGTTTTTGCGTCTCTAAATGCCTGTAGATCCTGTCTCTCAAAATACCTTCCAACAACTTACCCACCACAGATGTGAGGCTCACTGGTCTGTAGTTCCCAGGCTTTTCCCTGCAGCCCTTTTTAAACAAAGGCACAACATTTACCACCCTCCAATCTTCAGGCACCTCACCTGTGGCTGTCCATGATTCAAATATCTTGGCAAGGGGACCCGCAATTTCCTCCCGAGCTCCCACAATGTCCTGGGATACACTTCATCAGGTCCCGGGGATTTTTCTATCTTGATGCGCTTTAAGACTTCCAGCACCTCCTTCTCTGTAATATGTACACTCCTCAAGACATACGTCCCAGGAGTCTCCCTCCTGCACCAACTCTTGGGCCACACATTCATCTGCCCTAATTTTCTGTTTCTGTACTCGCTAGCATTTGGCACCGGGAGTAATCCAGAGATTATAACCTTGGATGTCCTGCTTTTCAATCTGCTGCCTAGCTCCCTGAACTTTTGATGCAAGACCTCATTCTTCAGTTTACCTATATCAATAATACCAACATGTGCCACCACCTCTAACTCATCACCCTCCCCTTTCAAGATGCCCTGCAACCTTTCAGTGACATCCATGACCCTCACATCAGGGAGGCAATACACCATACTGGACTCACTTCTGCAGCCGCAGAAACATTGGTCTGCTCCCCTGACAAATGAATCCCCTATCACTATTTCTCTTCCTTTCTTCTTCCTCCCTTGTACAGTCAAGCCACTTGTGGTGCCAAAATCTTGGCTCTGACTGCACTCCTCTGAGGTATAAGCACCTTTATCAGCTTCCAAAATGGATTACTGATTTGTGAATGGGACCCCAGGGCACTACATGTCTGTTCTTCCTAGACTGCCTGGTAGTCATCCATGCCCTTCTTTCCTCTAGCCCCCTGAGTTGTGGTGTGACCACCTCTCTAAACATGCTATCCAGTTAACTCTTAGCCTCCCAGATACGCCTCAGTGTCTCCAGCACTGCTCAAGCTTCAAAACCCGGAGCTCCAGTTTCTGCAGTTGGGCGCACTTCCTGCATATGTGGTCACTTAAGTCAACGGGAGCGCCCACAACTCCCCAGATGTGACAAACCACATATTCCACTCAGCTATCCTCACCTGACATGTCTTAAATGTAAAATTTATTCCTTAGACTAGGACAAATCTGGATACAGATAATAAATGATAATTTTCCCAATAATACGTTTCTTTTAGCTTCAGCTATTTAAACACAGCGCCCAATGTGAGTTTCTCACCAAACAGTGGCATCACTGTTGGATTATTTTCAAACTCAGTGCATTGTCTGAAAGTGGTTGTCCCGGTAAAGTGTGTCCCTCACAGGCCCAGTGCTCTCCACTGCCTGAGGGCGAGTGAAGGCCTCGACCCCGCACTCTCTTATATTACTATCCCAGTAAAGTGTGTCCCTCACAGGCCCAGTGCTCTCCCCTGCCTGAGGGTGAGTGAAGGCCTCGACCCCACACTCTCTTATATTACTGTCCCAGTAAAGTGTGTCCCTCACAGTCCCAGTGCTCTCCACTGCCTGAGGGTGAATGAAGGCCTCAATCCCACATTCTCTTATATTACTGTCCCAGTATATTATGTCTCTCACAGGCCCAGTGCTCTCCCCTGCCTGAGGATGAATGAAGGCCTCAACCCCGCACTCCCTTATATTACTGTCCCAGTATATTGTGTCTCTCACAGGCCCAGTGCTCTCCCCTGCCTGAGGATGAATGAAGGCCTCGATCCCGCACTCTCTTAAATTACTGCCCCGGGAAAGTGTGTCCCTCACAGGCCCAGTGCTCTCCACTGCCTGAGGGTGAGTGAAGGCCTCGAACCTCATGCTCCCTTATAGCGTTGTCCTGGTGAAGTGTGTTCCTCACAGGTCTGGTGCTCACCGCTGCCCTGAGGTGCACTGAATCTTCAATGATGTTCCACCTAAACACGAACATTCCATATCATAGCGTGCAATATAAAATGAGCAGTTTTTTTCATTTTTTGAGATGTTGAAGTGGTTATTTTAAGAAGTGACAATGATGCTTGTGGTTTCCAGGATGTGTTTGGTGGATTTTAATTATTCAGAACCAAAGTGATGAATCAGCATCAGGATCACAAGGTCATGAAGGTGGGGAGGGCGATGATACGATTGCAGCAACAGGGCAGCCTCTATCCAGCGGAAAGCACCCATCCTGTCAGAAGAGTGCTCATTACGTGTGACTGAATCTCCTCTGCTCTGGAGTGGCAGGCTTGGAGTCTGGGAGCCAGGAAGATCACACAAATCTGCAGCGGGAACATTCCCGCCACCAGGGAAGTTTCCCAGTGGCGGGCTGGAATATGGATTGGCTGTTCTCTTAACAGAAACAGTAAGAAGTCTCACAACACCAGGTTAAGTTCAACAGGTTTATTTGGTAGCACGAGCTTTCGGAGCACCGCTCCTTCATCAGGTGAGTGATGTCTGTGTCGATGTGCGCGAACTTCTTGGAGATCCTCTCCACTTTGAGCCGGCAGTTTGCAGTGTTATTGGTAGCCATGATGTGGAGATACTGGTGTTGGACTGGGGTGGGCACAATAAGAAGTCTCACAACACCAGGTTAAAGTCCAACAGGTTTATTTGGTAGCATGAGCTTTCAGAGCGTTGCTCCTTCATCAGATGAGTTAACAAAAACAGGCCACCAATTGAAATAATGAAAGCCCCAATTAGGGGCAATTGTTTGGGCTCATTGGCATTTCGCCCACCACTGAGCATTCCTTCAAGATATGTAGAGGTCATTGACCTAATGTGTGCTCTCTAGCAGTCCAGAAAGTCATCAGGCATGGAGGCTCTGTCCCCAAAGGAGGAGTGGTCAGCATGAAAGGCAGCTTTGGCGGACCCGTCGATGTCTATGGAGAGATTTCCCCTCCTGTCCGAGTGGCCCGTCTGCTTGGTTCCTGAGATTTATTAACTTAATTTTACACCTACAAATACGCATCCATTTTGAGGAGCCCTCCCAATTGCTGACCTGCCTCAGCAACACCTACCTCTCCCGGTGGGGTGCCAAGGCCCAGAGCTGCCAGCCCTCTGATTAGACCAGCAGCATCAGCAGTCTGCCTGCCAACTTTATTCGGACAGTGAGAGGAGGCGGCCAATTTGGTCTGAGATTTGGGGTCCCAAAGCAACAGTAAAACTCTGTCCTATATGCCTGTTTTCCACATTGTCAGCATCAAACTCACAGCTTATCTCACTTCCCCACACCTCCACCCCTGCACTTCCTAAGAAGGGTAAATTAGGATAGGGGAAAATAATGGAGGTAAGATAATTAGCAGACCATCTGTTTATAAGACTGGTGTATGTACATTTGTGTATGTGTACATATACATCATCAATATGTACTATTGTTTATGTTTTAAGACATGTAGACTTCTATATGGCTGTTATATAAAAATGTCTTAACCCCTCTCATAACTGCATGTGATCAAAATGTTTAAAAATCATTCAAAGCCTCACGCATTCCAATACCATGGATAACACATAAGACTTTAAGGTTAAACATTTGTTTGAAGAGTGATATTATATGTAGTTATGAGTATGAATTCATTGGCTGCAATGACATTCAAGTACTCTGCAATCTCTCTACCCTACCAGAGAGTTTCACGAATGTGCAGCCTTGCGCTAGTTAATAGCCATTCACTACTAATGTCAGGATTAAATTTCCTCCAATTGCTTGTCTTTAATTTTCTTGATTTTGTTTCGGGTAATATGCACATTATAAGTGAATAAGTATTTGCAATGTTTGCAGTGAATGAATGCTCATCAGTCCGTGTGTTATGAAGTTAATAAATGAATCATTCTCTTATTCTGCAGACAGAGGTTGAGGCAGCATTATGTGAAGGACAGATCAGAGAACCTCAGCAACTGAGTGAAGGTTACAGAGAAACATCCCAAGGAGGCCTTTGTGAAAATTTCTAGGGAAAAGTGTGTTCTTTGTTTCTGAATTTTATGCAGACTTTATCTTTTCCCGTACCTTTGAAAAGTTAAGCTAACAATCTTGATAAGATTAATTAATGAATTTTTCATGGAAACTGTATTTAAAGGATTCATTCATCCAGAGAAAGTCTCAAGTGAAAAATACACGATTATAGGATTCACAGATTAAAGAAGCTAAAAGTGATATAAACTGATTCACATCCATAAAGTGACTTTTTTATGGGAATACCAATCTGTTAATGAATCATTTTCCACAGAATGCACAATGTCACAGTTAATTATATTTGCCAACATTCTCTGCAATGCTTCGCCTCGTTATTAATGTGTCTCCCAGTACCCTACTGATAGAGCAAATGTAGGGAATTTAGCTTTTATTGTTTCAACTGCAAAGCTTAATGAAGTCGACCAAGAGCACCTCAGGACAGAAATAAATTAAAATGCCTGATGTGTGTCCATTAATTCCAACTCGAAGATTTGATTTTCTTTGAGTCCAGGCCTGCAATTAAATATCAATAATCGAGCACAAGGTTTAGTGCAGTAACCTTTCATCTCTCAATTGAATGCAGCCCAGCCTCATCAAGAGGAGGTTTTCTCTTTCTGAGCTGTAAGGGTTGTAAATGAAATAAGTGTTGGCAATCTCAACTTCCCAGTGGGTGTGAGTCGACAGTTTAAAATGGCCCAGAATTCAAAATCAATTAGTAGTCCTCCTTCAAAGGCTATGAGGGTGGTTGGCAGTAACAATGATGTCGAGTGGGATTCTCCCAAATACAATTCTAAGTGCCAAATTCGTGTAAAAACTGGAATAAATCCTTCTGCTTTTTTCAGTGGGATTTTTAAAATGAATCTCCCACACTCTGTGCACCACAGAGAGCCCGAGCATGAATCACGCAGAAAACTGCACAGAGCCTATTCCCAATGGAGAGGCCAATAACATAGCACTGAGTGGGGCACTGCGCATGTGCCGATCTGTCAGCGCCGAGATTAGTGCATACACAGTAGCCCCGCACTGCCAGCATCCCGATCATCGGCCAGCCCTGCGATCCTGCAACGCTGGCTGTGTGACCCCCACATGCCCCAATCACTGGCCTCCAAGACGTGTCCAGGCCACCCCAACCACCCCACCACCCTGGCCTGCCTCAATTTCCTCCACCCACCCCGGCAGTCTCAATCTCCCGATTCCACTCCCCCACCCCCGCCACACCGGCAGCCCCAACCCCCTGCCCCCCTGCAGTCCTGAACCTACCCTCCAACCTGATGGCCAGGCCCAATTGCTGGCCTCCCTCCCTGTGTCTATGATCCCAAATGCAGAGTGGCAGCAGGGAACCATACCCCCACCAATCACCCCCCCCGAGGCCCTGCCCACTCTGGGCCCACCCCCTGGGCACTGCCCAGTGCCAGTAGACAGTGCCAAGGTGCCCCTGGGCCCTGCCACTTTGCCCCTTTGGCAGTGCCAGGGGGTCAGGCTGGCACTGCCAAGTTGGCAATGCCTGGACATGGAGGCCCTCCTTACCCCCGACCTTCTGGGGGGGCCTCCATGGTGGGGGGAGACGCCAGTAGGCCTGGAGACTTCAGTCCTGGGCCTGCTAACAATATTAAAATGCTCATTGTAATATTTAAATCAGCTCCGCGCCGATTTCTGGCACAGAGCTGATGACGCCAGAAATCCAACGTGCGATGTCCGTGGCGTCCAACAGGAAGCCCACTAAACAGCTCCGCTTTAGTCTCCATAGAGAAGCACCTCCGTATCGGAGGTTGATGCTAACGCACATCAGGATAAGAATTCCTTTGATTGGTAAGTGTTGGAACTTTGTAAATATGTATCTTTATTATTCTTTCACTAGGTGTCCCTGGCCAGGCCAGCATTTGTTGCCCATCTCTACTTGCCCCTGAACTGAATGGCTTGCTCGGCCATTTCAGAGAGCAATTAATTGTCAACCACATTGTTGTGGGTCTGGAGTCACATGTAGACCAGACTAGGTAAGGATGGTAGGTTTCCTTCCCTAAAGGACATTAGTGAACCCAGATGGGATTTTATGACAATCGATGATCGTTTCATGGTCACAATTACTGAGACTAGCTTTTAAAAAATTGAATTTAAACTCCACAGGCTGTCTTGTTGGGTTTTGAACCCATATCTTCAAAGCACGGGCCTGGGCTTTCTGGTGACATTACCATTGCACAACCATCTCTCCCTCTTTGAATACAGCATTCTAGCTTTGTTTTAAAAAAAATAAGACTACTATGCCCTATTCCTAATCCATCATATACATCCACCCATCCACCTTTGATTATACACTCTTGACGCCTGTTCTACTGGCACTGGGGTTGGGGGTGGGGGTGGGGAGGGGGGGGAGGGGGGGGGGGTAATGAGGGCAGAAGCCGGGGCTGGGGCGGGGGAGCGGGTGGATGTTGATAAGATATTGAGTAACCATGCCAGGCTAGCTCGCGGAGGAAGTTTCTCAGTGCCAAGTGTTTTGTGTTGTCATTGTGTTTTGGTGAGGTTTTACTATGTCCATGCTTCATTGCCATACTGTAACTTGATGAAAGTTTGCTTATACTACAGGAGACTTGAGATAGTCGGCAGATAGTTTTTCTTAAAACGATTTATTGAGAATTATTTACAATGATCTCAGGATAAGCAGGTGCTTTCCATGACTATTCTGCGCCCTGTTCTCTTGGTCAGCTGACTCCTGATGTCACACTTGTATCAATGACATCATCATGGTCTCATTAACATCACGATTAACCCATTACTCTACATTTCCCTCCAAATATCATCTCAAACTGTTACATTCTTTTGTTAACCTTACATTCCAATGGCTGCAAACCTCCTGTACTGTTTGCAGTCTCTATACAACTCTTACACTTCGCACCCCCACCCCCCTCACCCCACCCCCCTGCCCCCCCACCCCGTCACTCCCCCCAAGTCACTGTCACCCAAATCTTCAATACCTGGGCTGTGACCTTTACGACGACCTGACAGTAAAGGATGTGAAACCCATTCAATGAAAAGCTGATTCAAGATAGAAATCATCTGGACATGAAGAGAACAAATTGTTATTCTCTCTGTAATCTTCTGCTTCTGCTTTGCACACTGGGAAAGGACTGAGAAGATGAAGTATTTGCAACTTCAATGAAGAACTCCACATCTGTACCATTCGCTGCTGCAGTGACAATCAAAGAAGAGATTTGAATAAATTGTGCAATGAGAAACAGAATGAAGCACATCGTTGTGACATAAGGTCTTCATGGACAAAGTGGCAAATGTGAGATACCACACCCCTAGACAAGCCAAGACAACTGTGGCACTGTCTTTTGCTCATTTCCATGTGTGAGCTGCATCTTTCTTAAATCCTTGGTTGAGCCAGATGTCTTTGTGAACTTTCCCCCGCCTCAGGAACATCTCGGACTTCCCTGGGACCCCTGTACTTCTTGCTCTGGGCAATGTTCCTCCCGGTCCTGTGCCAATCGGTGACGGGACCCTCTCCTCCTCATTCAAATCACAACCACCAAGAAGGCAGCATTGTCTGCAGCCCACATTCTCCACTCCTTCCAGTATCTGTGAATATATAGAATTGAGATATCATTGCAAATTCCTCTTGAATGCTTTCCCTCCATCTTCAAGCAGGAATCCAATATCAAGACCTTGGCCTGCTTTCAGTCTAGTCATAGCATCCCCAGTCCAGCCCTTGCAGGTAAATAACATCCTGGAGGTCCACCGGTGGCTGGGTAGCCCCTCAGTCATGAGTGGCCATTCACAACAAGGGTCTGGATTAGGGTGATATAATCCTCAGTCACATTATTGTCAGTTCACCTCCTGTAGCCTAGACACTATTGATTACCATGTACTTATGTCATGCTTGTAAGCATGGTGCCTTGTTAGCCAAGGCCATTACAATGGGAATATTGCATTTTGTAATGTGTGTATAGCTTCTATGGCCCTTGATTATTTGATCTTCCTTCCCTTTTAGCATGCTTCTATCAGGAATAGAGTATATACAGACTAACTGTGTTGCGGTGCCTAAACATGATGGATTCTTGTCAGAATATGCACTATTAGTAAAGGAGCTAAGATTATTCATTGGCTATTGACCCTGGAAACCAGTACTCAGCTGAGCCTCATGCATTGAGCAGGCCCCATCAGGCAAGCCAAAATAGTAGCGCTGAATTCCTCCCTTGAGACCCCACCCATGTCATTTTCTTCAAACAACTTCTTCCAACTGTGTCATTGATCACTGAAGGTGAACATGGTGCTCCTTACCTACATGAGTGTGACCACTTTCCAATTTCCCCCATCACCCACCAGGTTCCTCCCATCCTCCTCCAAGTCGCCGCCTCCTAATTCTCATCCCCCCCTGTAAATATCCAGCCTGCCCCATTACCATTGACCCCATCATTGCCCATGTTGATATTCCTGTTCTCCCCCCACCACAATCCCTTCAATACTATTGTCCCCATCCCCTTTGGTGATTCTCACCCCTCTCCTTCTCGAGGCCACATGCACCATTACTTCCTGAGACCCCACCACGAGACCATCCAATGAGCCCCATGACTTTTCAATTGCCAACCTACAGAATCCAGATGCACCCCTGAATGTTACTGAGTAACTATGCCCTCTGCTTCCAATCCCCAGGACTAAATGCCTTAGTCCACAGTCTTTTAAACTTTAGCCCTGGATAGACTATCACTCTTCCCCTGTGACCCTTGCACCTTCTTCCCCCACCCCAACCCCAACCCCATGCTCCCCAACTGGTCCTGCCTCCTTCTCACCTTCACTCTCTCCCCCCCCCCCCCCCCCGGCAACCCTGGTCATGCCTCCCATGTCCAGCCTTGGCGTAGCTTGTGCTACAGACACCTGATCTATCTCAGTGACAGAGCGAAAGGAAAGCAGAGCAATGTCTACTGATCTCCAAGTCAAGGGGCAGCACGGTGACACAGTGGTTAGCACTGTTGCCTCACAGCGCCAAGGACCCGCTTTGATTCCCAGCTTGGGTCACTGTCTGTGCAGAGTCTGTACGTTCTCCCCGTGCCTGCATGGGTCTCCTCCGGGTGCTCCAGTTCCCTCCCACGGTCGGAAAGACGTGCTGATTGGGTGCATTGGCCATGCTAAATTTTCCCTCTGTGTACCCAAACAGGTGCCTGAGTGTAGAGACTAGGGGATTTTCACAGTAACTTCATTGCAGTGTTAATATTTAAAATTAATAAACTGAATAAAATGAAGCCCATTAGGTGCATACCACTTATATACACAGTCATAAAACAGATTGTTCTAATTATCCAGGCATTTAATTTGGAGGGGGAATGTGATTCTAATGAGTTGACCTTTTAATGAGAATTCATGAGATGCTAATGAATGCAAATGGGGTGCCTGCCATTGTTCAGCATAAATTTGACCCACCTTTAACCTGCCTTCAAAATCGGGAGAACAAAGTGCTATTTCTCTGCCAGCGGGAAACAGATTTTTTCATTCATGCCAAATCAAGCCCAGCATGACTCCCACCTGCTGGAGGGAGCGGAAGATTCTGCCCATCATATTTATACTTGGCAATCTGTGCCTATAACCCACCAATCTCATTTCGTACACTCTGTACATCCATATTCTTTTTTTTGTTGAAATGCAACGTTGCTGTGGCTGTTGCTGTGGTTCCAGGTCTGCTCCTGTCTCCACAGATGTCTAGGCAACTAAAGGCACAGCCACCAATGGTGGAGCAATTATAATTGGTAAACCACAAGTGGCAGAATTAGAGGACACAGCTATCTCAGAATGTTGTGGGGCTTGGAGAGATTACTGAGATAGGGAGGGGCAAGGCCATGGAGGGATTTTAAAACATAGATGGAGAATTTTAAAATTGAGGCACTGCTTGCCAGGGATCCAACGTAGGTCACTGAGCAAAAGGGCTGAAGGGAAAAAATTTAATGTTTATTACTGTCACAAGTAGGCTTACATTAATGCTGCAATGAAGTTACTGTGAGAATCCCCTAGTCGCCACACTCCAGCGCCTGTTCAGGTACACTGAGGGAGAATTTAGCATGACCAATGCACCTAATCAGCACATCTTTCGGACTGTATGAGGAAACCAGAAGACCTGGAGGAAACCCATGGGGAGAACATGCAGACTCCGCACAGACAGTAACCTAAGCCGGGAATCGAAACCGGGTCCCTGATGCTGTGAGGCAGCAGTGCTAACCACTGTGCCACCATGCTGTCCTTGGGAAGGCACCGAGGCACAAAAATGGGACTTGCTTTGAGTTAAGACAGAGAGTGAAGGAATTTGTGGTTTCAAAGCTTGTATTAGTTGTATCTGCCATTTAATGTGTAATTTATAATTTATAATCAGCTTCAATTTGCCTGTTAATTCATATTTAACTTTTGCTGATTCTAGGCGTTAGAGTTAAAATCTTGGTGGTTACTCAAGATAGTATTTAATGTCTGTTCTGTTTGACTCTTGTATAATAAAATTATTTTGTTTTAAACCATGGAATTTTTAGCTCCATTCTTTCAGTAAATAACTGGGATTAAATTTTAAAATGCTCCTGGACTCAATCAAGATCATTACTAGACAGTAGAGTTTTGGATGGCTTTAAGTTTACAGAAGTTACAATGGGCAGCATTGCAACAGTTAAGTCCAGATGTAACAAAAGCATGTATGATGACTTCGGCATCAGATGAGCTTAGGCAGGGATTAAGTCAGGCAACGTTACAGAGGTGCAAACAGTTAATCTTAACTATGGTACAGATATGAGATAGAATTGGTAGCTTGGGAATGAATACAACCAATATACCAAAATAATTTAGGAAAAGAACCAAGTCTTTTGTGTCTACTGATCCTTGGTATTCAACATTGCTACATGTTGCAGACAGGGTTATATAAATTACTACGGGGGATACTATGCATGAAGTCTATAACAGAAAAATCAGCTGCCATTTAAAAACACAATAACCCCTGATTTTGCAGCGGTAGCAATGGTAACACTGTTTGTGTTCACCATCATTACTCCACTAAAACTGATGACAAGTTCAGGGGTCTTCATATATAATAATAATCCAGAAATTGCGGCCAGAGATTCAACATTTCTTCAAAGGGTGCACTGTTCAGGTCTTCTCAGAGTGCAGTCCCTAAGCAACCAGCAAATGTCAAAAACTTCCCTACTTACACTATTAGATGCTCCGTAAAAGCTCTCAGATTATTAAGTCATGTTGAATGAGTGATTCATGCCATTTGAATGTATTCTGTCACACAACTGGACACCACATTATGCTCATCACAGTAACACATATAGCAACAATATCATCACATTATTCCTCACTGTAGTTTTTCTTTCCATCATAATTTCTAAGGCTAACAGAGTACCTGAAGAGGAAACTACAAACGCACAAGTCTTAATTACAATGGCCTCAACTCCAGTAGCAAAACCAAGCTGTGGTCCTTCTGGGATTAAGTTTCTCGTCTTTTTGAAACCAAAAATGTTTAAAAATATAGACAACAAACAAAGCAAAAGGCAGGATAAGAATTTGGTTGAATTAGACAAATAAGAACAATTAGATCAATTAATTAGATGTGTTTAGCACATTTTACTCAATTAAAATTCCATTATAATCTATTCTAAATAGGAGTAGCATTGAGCCATTTGTTGCTAATTCATTTCTCTAGTTCAACACCAGCTTCTTTATGAACAACCCTCCACTGTTTAAGAGCTAAATAATATTATCACGGCCTGAATCGTCCGTTCATGGTCAGAACATCTATTTCCAACTCTAATCAGATAATTAAATACACGTTTACCTTCCTTCTATTTTTCTGGCAATCTTCTGATGGAGGATCCTGCAGCTCTCACTCAGTATGGCAAACCTCAGAGGGTGCAGCAGATAGAATCCGCACATTCCTTTATTACAGTTCCATCTGCCATGTTCCGGGAAGTAAGGTTCAACCATCCCAAAGTTTATTTGAAAAGCTACAGAGAGAAGGTAAATGCATAAGTGCGTAAGGTAGATGAAGGGGTAGGATGGGTAAGGGGTTAGGGTGGGTAGGGCAAGTAGACAATGGGGTAGGGTGGCGAGTTGGGTAAGTTGGTGAGGTTGGGTCTGAAGGGAGTCGGGTGGTCAGGTCAGATGTGGGGGAAGAGTTGGGAGGGTGATGCGCGACAATCAAGCACGTGGAACAAGGCTTCAGTATCGAAGGCTTTTATTGTCTAACAATGAAACTACTAACACGAATACACCAGTTCAGACTGAAGGGGTCCTGCCGGAGCAGAGGGTCTTATACCTCTCCTCCGGAGGCGGGGCCCCACTGGGATGTGCCATAATAACATTAACAACAGGTAAACACCCTAACCCAACAACATTGTACAACCCCCACAGTGACAACGCCCTAACCCAACAGTAACCTAAGAACAACCCCCAGTGGTAACCAACGATGGTTCACCACAGAGGGTCAAAGGGAAGTCAGAAGGTGGAGGGGCCAAGGGCAGTAGTAGGAGGGTCAGGGGGACTTGAGGGGTCAGAGCGGTAGTTAGTGGGGTCAAGAGGGTAGTTGCGAGGCGGAAAGTGAGAGTGATTAGGGGTCAGTTGTATAGCTACCCAGGAATAATTTTGATGTTGCACACAGTGTAAAATGAGAAATAGTGAATGGAATCAATGGAAATAAAAATTGGGGGAAATGTAAATAGGCTACCAATTATCATTATCTCTCATTTCACTTCATCACACTGAGTCAAAATCACTGCCCAACAGTTTGACAGCACATTGCACTTTCTGTGGTATTTTCGTTAGCACCTGAGTTCCTTGGAGAACAGGCTGTGCATTATGTTGTGGCTAAGAAACCCACACAGCTGAGGCAAGTGCTTTGCTGAATTGTCAGCATTATGGACGTATAGCAGTTTCTCCACATCACAAGTCAAGTCTCCAATTCATGTTTCTGTCTTCTGCTGTCGCCTGTTCTCTAACAATCATTGTGTGGAATTTTCCGGTCAGGAATCTAAGTGCGGTGCTGGGTGAGGTAAGCGGTGCGTTGCCTGTAATGTGGCAGGGCGGTTTCTCGCGCCTGATTGTACATTTGGATTAATTTTGCATCAGCAAGCTCCTCACTGAATTCCATGGCAGGGTGGGCACTGATTCATCTGCCCTGCCATCACTTTATGGGGTCAAAGGTCCTGGTACCATATTTAAATGCCTGGGAGAGCAGCTTTGGCAGTGGTGATGAGTGGGAGCAGAGCTGTTTGCAGGTTGGCTTTCAGTGTTGCATGCATCTCAAAGTCGCAAGTGAAATGAAGGTGGGCAGCTGTTGTGAATCAGACTGGTCAGATTTCCTGCTGGTGTGGCATGTAAATAGGAGGGAAAGAGTGATTCTGGCAAGTCGAGCTTTAAGTGATCATTCAGACATGCTAATGTATGCAAATAGGGTTCCGGACATTGGTCAGTGGGACAGTCAACCCGTCATTAGGCTTCCATGAAAGATCTCAGGGGAGAATTTCTACTTGTATTCCTGTCGGCAAAAATCCAACTCAAATTATCCACCATTGCCTGCCCTGACTCCCACCAGGTAGCGGGAAAATTGCACACTCTGTTCCCACGAATTCCTGGTAAAATATTTCAGGTCCCAAAGGGTTAAAAATTAAAGTAAATAAAATTCACAGCTAAGGATTGGAAACAGCGTTTGTACTGAACCAGCGCTAACTCACTGCACACTGCAGAGATGCCTGACCTCCCACTACCACTTGACTAATCTTATCTGTACATTGCTGCAAAAATTATAATTTGAAATATACAATGCCTCTGCCCTCGAGCAATGCTGTCATGGCAAGGGCAACTTCAGATTTTTAAGTAGAATATATAATGTGAACTGCACAATTTTATTAATGGCACATGAATATGAAAAAAAATTTAGCCTTTGAAAAAATAATCATTTTCATTAAACATTTATTTTCTTCATAGTTAGTCACCTCTGAGTTCAATGGTCTGCAGATGGAACATCAGGACATAGTACATTTCTAAGCCCAGGAATGGGAGGAACCCTCTTTTCTCCTGTGCTGAGAGAGAACCGTTTGTGTGCAACATACATCTACTCTTGATGCCCTGGGCATGCATCACTGTCTTAACTGCACATGCAGCAAAGCATTCATTTGTGATATTCATCTGAATGTATGTGGAGGAAAGGTGTTATAAGACCAGATGGATTCAATGGTAGTGACTGCAGACAACACCTTTTCTACATCCCAAACATTTTCTCATTCATTGACCACTGTTTGAGCCTGCCTTGTTCCTTCTGTTTTAGTTTCTGTGGTTGTATACGATGGGATTTGGGATTTCCACCTTTGACACCCCCAACAGAATTCTTATGCTTGCAAATTGAATAAAAACACCAAAATGGCATCTGGAAAGAAGAGGTGAGTGTTCATTCACCACACAGCCATGTCGAAGACTTTTCACTTTGAAGTTTGCAGCTTTCCTTATGATGTGACTGGCAGGTAATCATTCCTCACATGCAAAGCACAGCACCAACTACCAGCGCAAGTTGGTATTAATGTGCCAACTTCATGAATGTGTACCACCAGAAATTGGAACAGATATTGGAAAATGGCAGGCATGCTTTCTGCAATATTCCATCCATTAAAATGAACATTAAAGTTAATGAGTGGAAAGTCATGGGAGCTGTTGCCACAATGTCTCGATATAAACTGGTGACTGCTGAAGCTCCCCACCAGGTATGTAATTCTATTAATTCAACTCTAAAACCTGCAATACAAACAGGTTTGCATATGCATACTGACAACAAATAGTATTTGCTGGAAACTAATTCTACTTTAAAATACTTTCAAGAAAATCCTTTTCCTCAGTATTTACTTTCGAATGTGTTAACAATTCTGTTAGAATTCTAGAACAGAGTCATATTTCATCAAGTTGGTCACAAAACTACTACACATAATGGATGGAGGAATGTCCCGTGGTGTAAAAGCATCCCACCACATCACCCACCTCTGCACTTAATTACTATTTGGCACAAAGTTCACAAGCACTTCAAGACCACAGCTTTCCATTATATTTACACTGTATATGCTTCAAATCAGGCACAGATTCATTTTATAGCTGTTGTTTATTGAAGGCAGATTCAATCTCTTGGACTGCGATTATTACATATATTTTATAACTGTGAATCTGTTATAAAATGCTGAAATATTTTTTTACACCAAATAAATGGAGGTGATGGTACAAGCCCAACCAGCTGAATGTTATAGGGTGCTAAGAAAATGTTTGAGTTCTCATCCATTCCCCAAAATCCTTTTCAATTCTTTCGAAAGTATAAGAATAATAATCCAAGAGACAATCTGATCTTAATTTTAAAAAATCTGTGTCTGATTTAAAATTGCATGAAATGGAAAGTCCTTTGATCAGCAGGCCATCTGTGTGGTCTTAACTCTTAATTTGGTCAGAATTCTGATCCTTCCATGAGGAAGATAGTTAAAGGATGAAGTGAACCATTCTGAATGAACATCACTGCAGATATTGAGCCAAGCAGTTCAGAAACAACAGTTGAACATTGACCTGGATTGATTCTTCAGATTACTCTTGTTACCTCATTTCTTTATAAATGATAATACATTAGAACCATTGAATCCCTACAGTGCAGAAAGAGGCCATTTGGTCCATCGAGTCTGCACTGGCCTTATGGAGGTCTATAAAATAATGAGGGGCATAGACAAGGTAGGTAGTCAATATCTTTTCCCAAAGGTAGGGGAGTCTAAAACTAGAGGGCATAGGTTTAAGGTGAGAGGAGAGAGATACAAAAGTGTCCAGAGGGGCAATTTTTTCACAGAGGGTGGTGAGTGTCTGGAACAAGCTGCCAGAGGTAGTAGTAGAGGCGGGTACAATTTTATCTTTTAAAAAGCATTTAAATAGTTACATGGGTACGATGGGTATAGAGGGATATGGGCCAAATGTGGGCAATTGGGATTAGCTTAGGGGTTTTAAAAAAAAATAAGGGCGGCATGGACAAGTTGGGCCAAAGGGCCTGTTTCCATGCTGTAAACCTCTATGACTCCATGGCTCTCTGAAAGAGCATCCCACCCAGGCCCTCCCTTCCGCCTTATCCCCGTAACAGCACACATTTCCCATGGTTAATCCACCTAACCTGCACATCTTTGGACTGTGGGAGAAAACATGAGCACCCGGAGGAAACCCACAGAGACACAGGGAGAACATGCAAACTCCACACAGACTGTGACCCGAAGATAGAATCGAATCCGGGTCCCTGGCCCTGTGCGGCAGCAGTGCTAATCGCTGTGCCACAGTGCTGCCCATAATACATTCCTAATACATTGTTCAAGAGGGTGGACAACCTCATCAAATTGATCCTCTTTTATGAACAGCCAAGTTGAGAGGGAAAAGGGCAATCGATTGCATGTATAAATCCACCAAGGCACCCAAGGGACAGCTAGGGGAGTTTGTCAAACTCAAGGAATTTGATCTCTGAATGTGCAGACTGTATACGACCACTGTGGATGGCTGCTGCAGCTGCGTGCATGGTGTCCCAGGAGTGGCCATTGTGTTTATACCTCACACACTCCCACAGGGCTTGTGCCACCTGTGCAACTGGATGGTTGCCTACTTGGAGATAAGGGCTATCCGTTAAAGGAGCATTTCATAAGGCTGGTCGGACATTTGTGCTCTGATGCAGAGGAACTGTACAACACAAGTCCCGCTTCCACCAGTGCAATGTCTGACAAGACCCTTGGTTTTCTAAAGAGGAGATTCCACTGCCTGAATGGATCTGCTGGCTCCCTACAGTTTGTCCTGACTCAGTCAGGTCTTTGGCATTTGCTGCACATTACACAATTTGACATTGCAGATGGAGGGGGTTGAACTGGCAAATGAGGATCTTTCATTGTCAGGCTTCCTCAGATGAGGAATCAAATGATGACTCAGATGAGGAAGATCAGGGTGCAGACCAGCATTCTCCACCGCATGGTCTTGCTGTCCTTATCACTATCAAATAAGTGTGAAACCCCCTGACAAAGATAACACAATCATAACAGCACACAACCATTCCATAAAGTGGATTAAAACAGGAGACCACCCAGTCTAACACATCAACCAAGCAGTTGTGATGATCCATGTGTGTTTGCCGTGATTTCTTCATTTGTTTCTGGGTGTTTCTCCATGGTGCTCCCCAATCGCTGGCTCCTGACCTGGAAGTTCCATTAGCCTGGATTACGTTGATGGTCATCCTCTGATCACCTGAGGGCATGAGGACTCCAGCATTGTGAGAGACTCCTTCCTACCTGACGGCAGATGCTTCCTCTGTTGAGGCAACACCTAGAGATACTGCTATCACTGACAGAGGGGCAGAGGAGACACGGCCACCAGCAGGAGCACCCTGAAAGGAACCCCCAAATGCAGACAACTTCCGCTTATCTACTATCGTGAGGTCCAACTGGCCCTCCCTGATTACCTGAGGGAAACAAGGACTTTGGCGGAGAGTCTAGGTACCTCATCCCTTTTTGCATTGGCACTTCCTGATTGAGCTCAGAGGCTTGTAGGTCTGTATCTAACCCCAATATCCCCTGCCTGGTCTCCATGGAAATCATTAACCCCAGCAGAGGAAGAGACATGTCCTGCAAGAGGCTAATTGCACCATTCATAGCCTGGATGGACTATTCTACTGTCCTTGCCAGGATGTGCATACCTTCTAAAAATGTTGCCAGATCTTTCTCCCATTGAACATCTAATATCTACCACTCATGGGCCATTCCAGAGGCTCGCTCTCTGCCTGCAGCTCAGCATAGTCCTGGTTTCCCACAGTCCTCTGAGTGTCAAAGGCCTGGACTGTCACAGCTTTCAACAGCTGGTCCGGCGCTTGTGTGATGTTCGAACCAGTTGGTACTACTGTACTCGCCATCGCATGCCTACCCACCAAGGTGCAAGTATGGAGCTGGGCTGGAACAGTACACCCTCTGAGATCCATTCTTCCTCAGAGCTCAATGCCACTCCCTTGAGGATAGCAGCTGTTGGGCCAATGATCAGTCTGTTGAAGAGAGAATAAGGATGAGTACCACTCACTGAATCTCAGACAGAGAAGTTCCACCATTGACGCTTGTAACAGAAGTGCTCATCTCCAGCCATTGCCATACACACATCCTTCCGTTTCCCCATCCCAAACACACTCCTTCACCTCAGATTTCCTTGTCTTCCCATCACCCCCGAACTCTATGCTCTTCTCGTCCAACTGATCTGCCACCCTGTTCACTGGTCTGATCCAGAATGTCCTCCTCCATCTTTGTCCGCATTGTGAGGTTTGGTCCTCATCTTCCCACACATATTCTTTTCTGCAAAAGCAATGGAGCAATCATTAGTTCCATTTCTTAAGCTCAGGTGTTTTCCCCTCCCATATGGGGTTGTTTTTCCCTTGCTCCATGTAAACTTTCCTAATCCCATGTTGCAGTCCCTGAACACCTGGCAGGGTGCCAATGCTCCTTTTTTAAAAAAAGTTTATTTATTAGTCACAAGTAAGGCTTACATTAACACCGCAATGAAGTTACTGTGAAATTCCCCTCGTCGCCACACTCCGGCGCCTGTTCGGGTCAATGCACCTAACCAGTACGTCTTTCAGACTGTGGGAGGAAACTGGAGCACCCGGAGGAAACCCATGCAGACACGGAGAGAATGTGCAAACTCCACACAGACAGTGACCCAAGCCGGGAATTGAACTCGGGTCCCTGGCGCTGTGAGGCAGCAGTGCTAACCACCGTGCCAGCATGCTGCCCTTGAGTAGTCATTGCAGATGCACAGTGATCGCTCATTCACTCTTTTGGCTAACAACTCCAAGCACTATGGATGTATGCCCTTCCATTGGTATGCACCCACTTCGAGTTTTGGATGCCCACTTATGCTCGAAGCATAGGGAAGGTCCTTCAACCTTTCATGACACTACAGCCAGGTCCTACTGACAATCCCACATCCATGGCTATGCTCGTTGGTTATTGGCCATTCCACTAAGGAGAAATGTTTCTGCCTAGCCACCCTATGTCCCTCATAATTTTCCTTTCAGCCTTCTTTGCTCTAAAGAAAACAACCCCAGCCTAACCAGCCTCACTTCATAGTTGAAATGCTCCAGCCCAGGCAACATCCTCTGTACCCTCTCTACTGCAATCATAACCCTCCCATAGTGTGGTGACCAAAACTGAATACAGTACTAGCTGTGGCCTAACAAGTATTTTATACTGCTGCAGCATGACATCCCTGCTCTTATATTCTAAGTAAGAAGTTTAACAACACCAGGTTAAAGTCCAACAGTTTATTTGGCAGCAAAAGCCACACAAGCTTTCGGACTTATATCCTAAGCCTTGGCTAATAAATGCCTTCTTAAATAGTTTATCTACCTGTCCTGCTGCCGTCAGGGATCTTTGGACATACATTCCAAGGTCCCTCTGGCCCTCTGTACTTCCTAGTGTCCTACCATTCATTGTGTATTCCTGATGCAGTCCCACCATTGGTCTGCTGCAGACTTCCCTGTAACCTGCAGGGCAGCAGCTGCACCCTGGTTACCCACCACCTGCACCTTCACCATCTGCACCCCATCTTGAGCCTCTAATTTGCCAGTGGTCCAAAGGTTCAGCTGTTAGTTGACTGCCCAGCGCACAATCACAGGGGGACCACAGATTGGGCAGGAGGGAGTGCACTGCCCCCTTCCATTTCCATTACTGTCAATGTCACCAATCCATCCAGCATAAAAATTCCTCCCTATATATTAACTTCAATTAATACCAAATTCTAGATTATTAATGGGGGAAAATTCAAATTGAACACATCTTACATTTCTAGCATTCAAATAATTGATGTGGAGGTGTTAGATAACAAAATATTAATAGAATTACAAAGATATAGGTTTAAGCTGCTAAAGGTCGAGATAATGTTTGTGGTGTAGAATTAATCAGCACACAAGATAAAGTATAAACCAATTCAGTATGAAATTGTAAAAAGTCACTCCTTGATGTCAATAAGGTTTACAGTAACAAACTACACAGACTCCAACCAGTGATGACCAGGAGGTAGATACTCAATAAGTGCAGCTTGCTCAAATGTTACAGACTGATCCTTTGCTTGAAATGGGTACCTCTAGGCCATATTAGGTAATCAAGTAGTTGAAAACTCTGTTTTAATTAAAGTGAAAGATTTATTTCCAGTGATAGATCAGCTGGCAGTCAGGGTTACGGGGGTGGTGGGGAATAGCTAACCTAATATTGGAAAATCATTTCCTTTTTGTCATTGGAGACATGATGAATCACCAAGCATTTTTCTGCTTGAATTGACAATAAAATCATGGATCATCCAACAACCGAAAGGGCAGGAAGATGTCGACTCGGGATGAAATAGTGGATGGTGTTTATATACCGATGGAAGCTAACAAATGGGCAAATTTATGAGACATTTAATACACGAAATTATTTGAAAACTTTGTGAAAAATTATGGCCCATTACATTATCCCTGCAGCTCAGTGCTTGAGATAGAGTCATAGAGGTTTACAGCATGGAAACAGGCCCTTCGGCCCAGCTTGTCCATGCTGCCCTTTTTTAAAAACCCCTAAACTAATCCCAATTGCCCGCATTTGGCCCATATCCCGCTATACCCATCGTACCCATGTAACTATCTAAATGCTTTTTAAAAGATAAAATTGTACCCACTTCTACTACTACCTCTGGCAGCTTGTTCCAGACACTCACCACCCTCTGTGTGAAAAAATTGCCCCTTTGGATACTTTTGTATCTCTCCCCTCTCACCTTAAACCTTAAAGATGAAAAGACAATGGGGTAAATGTTGATTTTGGGGGCTCACAGTGCTGGTTGGTTGTCCATTCCAGTGGCACATAAACTCCAAAGTGCCACTTGGGGGTGACTTTGAGCCCGTACTCTCCATCTGTGGGAATGGCGGTACCTTCTCAAAGTTCAGAGAACGCAATTTGAGCCGGCGAGTTTCCAAGTCCCGATCCTATCGGCTCCTTGCCAGTGGAGTGGTAAGAAACATGCCACAGAACGCTCATTTTAATACATTAGCAGGTGATTAGCTCTCATTGGGACTTCCCCCTTACCGGATATTCAGAGCACCGGCATGATTTACAACAGGTTCACCTAGACATGAACCAGTTGTGGACGTCTCCCGGGGTTGTAAAGGTAAGTATAGCCCCTGGGAGAGAGGGATATGGCCAGGCAGTGGCAATGGCCATTAGGGGAGTTGGGCAGAGGTGGGTGCCAGCTCAGACTGTTGGGAGAGGCAAGGAGGTTGAAGTGCTAATGATGGGAGGAGGGATTAGAGAAGTGCCAACTCTGATCGGGATGGGACGGGATCTCCTGAGACCTCCGTGGTGGGCTAGGGGGGAGGTTGACACAGTTCTGATCAAGGCGTCCTTTAAAGATGGCACCCCGGTCTCTAAGCAGCCGGGTTTTGCTGGCATATTGAGGCCCCGTCCCCTGTATGACAACATGAAACATGCCCCCTTGATTTTCATACGCAGAGTGCTGTAAGATCTGGAGAGAAAACCAACTAGTTTTTCTGGAGTGAAAAACACCGCTTTTCTCACTGGAAACAACACTCGGCCATTTTTTGGGAAGATTGGATCGGAACTTCAAGATGGAACAGTCACCACCAAAGTCCATTGCTGGGTTCAGAGGGGGTATTTAAAATCCCAGAGAATGTGGATGAGAGGGCAGCAGTGATCCAGATGTGGGCTGTGGAGATATGCCAGCAAAAATACCCCAACACCTACCTTGACAAGTCTCTTTGGTGTCATTTATCTGGGGAAGCTGTCAATGTATACACAGCCAAAGCTAACATACCAATCAATGGCCTATATCTGTCATAGAAGACTGTTTTAATGAGAAAGATTGACTGGATTTATATGGCATCTTTCATGATCTCAGAATGTCCAAAAGCAATTGACAGTTTAATGAAGTACTTTCAACGTGAAGCCACTCTTATAGTATAGGAATTGCAGCAACCAATTTGCGCACAGCAACTTGAGAGGAGGCGATGGCCTAGTAGTATTATCACTAGACTATTAATCCAGAAACTCAGCTAATGTTCTGGGGACCCAGTCACGGCAGATGGTGGAATTCGAATTCAATAAAAAATATCTGGAATTAAGAATCTAATGATGACCATGAAACCAATGTCAATTGTTGGAAAAACCCATCTGGTTCACTAATGTCCTTTAGGGAAGGAAATCTGCCGTCCTTTCCTGGTCTGGCCTACATGTGACTCCAGAGCCACAGCAATGTGGTTGACTCTCAACTGCCCTCCAAGGCCAACTAGGGATGGGCAATAAAAGCTGGCCAGCCAGCGATGCCCATATCCCACGAATGAATAAAAGAAAAATCCCACAAACAGTAATTTGACACTGAACAAATAATCTGTTGTTTTAGTGATGTTGGCTAAGGGATAAATATTGACCAGGACATTACAGAAAAATGCATGTTTTTCCCCAAGATAGCCATAGGATCCCCCACTTCCGCTTGAGAGGACAGATATTGAAAGCAGACGTGTGGCAAATTCTTTTCAAATTGAAGTCAGCGTTAGCAGGCAGTAAAGTTGCCAACCCCATTTTGAAACCATTACTGTCCTATTAACACCAGGCTGCAGCAGTGAATATTGATCCCTTTATTTCTCCAGTCTCTCAGGAATAGAGAGAAATGACTGCCAATGTTTTATCCATATAGGGCAATGCTTGCTGTAATCCCAGATCTAGCTGCACTGTTATTAAGGAGCAAATAATATATATAGGATTTGCTTGGTTGTTTAGATACTAATTTATCCTTCTAAATCACCCTGACATCAAATGTGAAATGTTATCTGTAGCAATAAAGTAAGACAATCAGGAGAGTAGGACTAGCTAAGATGCTTTTGCAGAAAGCCGGCACAAGCAAGGCTGGCCAAATGGTCTCCTCCTGTGCTGTAACCGTTCTATGATTCTATAATTCTGAGTCAGATACATTCACTCTGGAAAGGTAAACATTATTAAATGGAGCAAAAGTGTGACGTCACATAGATCGGTAAAATCAGACAGCACAGAAGGAGGCCATTTAGCCCATTGTACGTGTACTGGCTGCTTGATAGAGGTATCCAAGTTGGTCCCATTCCTTCATTCCCTTCGTCTATTTATCCAATTCCATTTGAAAGTTTTAATGATTCTGCTTTCACCGCTCTTTCAGGCATTCCTAATCATAACTATATGGATTGCAGGACATGTAATGCTTATGTTTTAATCCCTATTCACTCAATGGATGCAGCTGCTCGGAGTTACTTGTGACTAAAAGAAGAGTTTTCGGTGGCAATCACAGGGTGATTTGATCAAACAAGGAGAGTTCAGGATATGGTAAAGTTATGGGTATGGAGCCTCATCACCCAAGATAATCATGAACAATTCTTACCACCTTTGAAAATATGCATATTATTTTAGAGATTCATTGTAATTCATGTAACGTCAACATGCTATCATGTGGAATCCATGGATCTGTGTCTAGTATGAATGGCTTTGGGTTTCTTGGGGAGCAAGAACGTCTATCATTTCCATTCTCTTGGCAAGGCCTCACTCTTCGCTTTTGATAGACCTTAAATGTGGATTGCTGAACTGACTAGCTGGATTGGTATCCTGAAAGACAACTTTGGTTGACATGTTCAATACTTTGATATTTTGCAGACTGGAAGGAAACATTTGGGTTTTCGATCATCTTGTTGAAAACATTAATTTTCAGGTTCTCAATGAACTAACAGGCATGGGGACATTAAATGTACGTTACAATCAATAGACTTCACCAAATCCTGGAAGTTCATCCATGCTGATGACATGCTGCCCTCACCATTAGATAAGAAAGTAGGGCCCTCACAAGTGATTACTGGACTTACTTCTGGAGCCTCCATCCAAATCCAGAGAAGACAGCTGTTTCGATGTTCCATCTGAAACCATGTGGCCAGGAAAGAATCCAACCTTTCCTTCTGTGAAAGAGAGAGAGAGAATGAGACAGGGAGAGAGAGAGAGAATGAGACAGGGAGAGAGAAAGAGAGAATGAGACAGGGAGACATAGAGAGCGAATGAGACAGGGAGAGAAAGAGAGAATGAGACAGGGCGAGAGAGATAGAATGAGACAGGGAGAGAGAGAGAGCGAATGAGAGAGGGAGAGAGAGAGATTTATCCATGATCCCTCCAATACCCAACCTCCGGCATCGAAAATACCTGAGCATCACTGTGAACAGGGCTTTCACCTCTCAGCCTCACATCATCAACACTGGCCAAAAACGAAAAAGAAAACAGGGTGAATCTGGCCTGGAAACCAACTGGAACCTCATGCGAGAGTGTAGCTTGAACGCTTTGCATCACAACAGTGACCCTAGGCCACTCTGCCGCTGAACTCTGCCTCAACGTTCTACATCCCCCATGGACATACAGCTATACACCGCCATGAGGACAGTGTCAGTATGTTTAAGACCATTCCAGCTGAGTGGCTCCTGGTGCTGTCCCACAATTCCCTGCCTCCCATTCACCATGGTGCCAATGTGCTGCAGGAGATTGTAAAAACCATGAACAGTTAATCTCCTCAGTCACAGAACTTGAAAACCCCACCACAAAAGTGCTTAAAATCAGGCCTCTGCGAAACAGCAGGTAATATTCAGACAGCTGGAATCAACCCACTGTCCACATGGTCAAAGTCATGGAATTCTTGCAGCACAAAGAAGCAACACCACATCAGTGACCCAGCATGTTCCTGCTTTCAACCTGCCTCGATGACACTTGACAGCCTTTAACCCAATCCACACAGGACACAGACACCTGCTCCACAAGTAGAAGATGTGCAATTGTTGACCATGGAACGCATCATCATCATGCCACTAAGATCTATTGTGGAAGGCACTTCACTGCATCATTTGGCATCTCAGGAAGACATTGAAGGAATAACCAAAATAGACATCCCATTCTAACCTATCATAGAAAATGATAAGATTCTAACAGGACTAAACAGGGTAGATGCAGAAAGGATGTTCCCGGTGGCCATGGAGCCCAGAACCAGGGGTCATAGGCTAAGGATGCGGGGTAAACATTATAGGACTGAAATGAGGAGAAATGTCTTCACCCAGAGAGTGGTGAGCCTGTGGAATTCTCTACCAAGCACAGTCCTTCTTCCACATTCATCAGGCCAGATAAACGCCTTATAATTATTAATTTATGGGATCCGTATGTCGCTGGCTGGGCCAGTATTTATTGCCCATCTCTAGCTGGTCTCTATTTCAGAGCTCATGATGGTCTATGGGTGCAGCAGCACAGTGCTGTCTATGAAGGTTAGCTCAGCATGGAGATGGAGGCTGGGAGTGGTCTGCCCCAGCAGAGTGGTGAACAGAGTTTCAAGAACAGCGCAGCATCATGGCAGTGTACTAATTGGCCAGCACGATGGGTAATGAGGGAGGGTGGGGGAGGGACACTAGCAGGAGAGAATGCAGCTCACAATCCTGCCGGCAAGTCATTTTATTTAATCAGCCATGGCCTGGGCTTTGTGCGGAGCCCACTTGTTGACTGGAAAATTCCAGTTGCCGAGGGAGAGAATCGACCCTTTAATTCCCTTAGTTGTCTCCCTGTTTCCTGCAAGGGGGTAACTGTTCTACCACTGACATCTCAAAAATTGGGAGCAGGGTGGTGCTGGCAAAATGGCACGCCAGCAGGTGGTGCAAAATTACAAACCAATTAGTTTCCAAAATCCAAAAGCAAATTACAAGCAACTGTGCCATGTCTCAATACATTGGCTTGGACATAGTGTTGAATTTAAGAACCATTATTCAACATTCCACTTTGCAGTCAGGCATCTGAAGTTGACAGAGGCACAGGTAGGTACAGTGTTTTACCCTTGGTGTGGCAAACTTGCATCTATCAGTGGCTAAGCATAATAATGCAAAGCACAAGCAATCTTTAAATTGGTAGACTTGCAAACTTTAAGAGATTCTATTTTGGATCACTGCACTGCAATGTGCTTGCTATTATTAAGTGCGTCTGTATTAATCATTGCCGGGATAGCTTATACTGACAGCAAAGAAAAACTAAATGCTGTCTGATTGTTAGCAGCCACTGACCCATGTGGACCTTGTTATACAGCAGTACAGTGCGATTTCAACAGTTCATGGAATGAAAAGCTAGACATGCAAATGTAGCCCATTGTTGCTTGGAATTTGAATGTTCACCGAAGAAACAGCACATAACATGCAGATACATGCAGAAAGAAAACACTTCCCTCCCATCTACATTTCTTCACAAAATATGTGTCAACATGGCTGGGCTAAACCATCTCCAAAATACGGCCACTTCTGTGGTTTGACTGGTAAACGTTAGAAACAGAAAATAGGAGCAGTAGTAGATTCAAGGTTGTTATGGAAGAGAAAAAGGATGGGGCAGAAATCAAGGCCGCGATTCTCCCAAAAGTGCTGAATTGGCAGGAAAACTGTTCTAGATCCCAATTGTTAGTTCAGCTTCTCACCTGAATCTCCGCACTCTGTGCACTGCAGAGGTCCCATATTTAATGAATATCACTAAAAACCCAGGGGGGCGGGGCCTATTCACACCGGAGTCTGACAGTTCTGGAACTCTGCGCATGCGCAGTGATCCTGATCTGTCAGTCTCCCCGTTTGCTGGCCAGCTCGATCACTGGCCAGCCCAGGACCCCTGCAGTGCTGCCCCTCCAACCCCTCCTCCCCCCAACGTGGGGAGTTAGTCTAAACCCCGCCGGAATGAAGTACTCCTGGCGGGGTGGGAGATTCAATCGGGACCCAAAAGTTCCCGATAATCTCATTTAAAACATATTTAAAATACATTTCAAAAAGATTCAAATTACTTACCTGCCTTCTCGTCGGTTTCCAGTGCGGTCTGACCGGCGACTGCTCGCTGGCTCTGGGAGATGCGCATGTGTTCCCGGCGTATGCACAAATCCCGGGACAAGGCCGGCAACGTGCATCTCCCACCGCGACCCACCAGAAAGGTTGCGGGTCGCGATGGGAGAATCGCGGTCCAAAGTTCTAAACTGGCACAAGACAGATTTTAATAAGGTTAGATATGATTTGGCCAGAGTAGAAGGGAGCAGACACTTTTAGGTAAATCTGTGACAAAACAGTGAGATATATTCATGAAGGAAATAGGAAGAGGACAGGACCAGCATGTTCCAATAAAGAAAGAGGTGGCACCAACAAATCCGCTGAACTCTGAATATCAAGGAATACACAGCATCGGATAAAGATAAGAAGGGAGGCTTATGGCAGACATCGAAGGCTCAAAGCAGCAGAATCCCCAGAGGAGTATAGAATGTGCAAGAGGGAAACTTAGAAAGGAAATTAGGAAAGCAAAAAGGAGACATGAAAATTACTGACCGGTAGAGGAAAGTAAATACTAAGTTGCTTTATAAGTACATTAAGGGCAAAAGGCTAACCAAGAAAAGAGTAGGGCCCATTAAGGGCCACACTGTAATTTATGTGTGGAGCTGGAGGGCATAGGTAGGGCTCCAAATGAATACTTTGTGTCAGTGTTCACTAAGGACAATGTGGGTATAGAAATCAGGGAGAAGTATTGTGATACTATTAAAGAAATTAACATAGACAGAGGGGAAGTTCTGAGTGGTCTGACAGTCTTAAAAGTAGATAAACCTCCAGAGCCAGATGAAATGTATCCCAGGCTATTGAGTGAGGCAATGGAGGAAAAAGCAGGGTCACTGGCAATAATTTTCAGCTCCCCTCTGGCCAAAGGAGAGGTGCTGGAGGACTGCCAGTGAGGTACCATTATATTCAAGAAGATAGGAAGGGATAAACCAGAGATGTACAGGCCAATCAGTCTAACCTCAGTAGTGGGGAAACTATTGGAAGCAATTCTGAGAACAGAATGAATCTGCATTTGGAGAGGCAGACACTAATCAAGAACAGCATGATTTTGTTAAGGGAATGTCATGTCTGACCAATTTGATTAAAGTTTTCAAAAAGATGACCAGGTGTGTGGATGAGGGCATTGCATTTGACATTGTCTTCTTGGACTTCAGCAAGGCTTTTGACAAGGCCCCACATGGGAGACTGACAGCAAAGATAAGAGCCCACGGGATCCAAGGAAATTTGCCAAATTAGATCCAGAATTGGCTGAGTGGCAGGAAGCAGAGGGTAATGGTTGAAGGATGTTTTTCAGATTAGAAGACTGTATCCAGTGGGGTCCTGCAGGCATCAGTGCAAGGGTTGGATAGAGAGAAATTTGTTGAGTGTATTCAGGAGGAATTTCTCATTCAGTATGTGGATGGCCCGACTAGAGAGGGGGCAAAACTTGACCTCCTCTTGGGAAATAAGGGAGGGCAGGTGACAGAAGTGTTAGTGAGGGATCTCTTTGGGACCAGTGGCCATAATTCTATTAGTTTTAAGATAGCTATGGAGAATGATAGGTCTGTCCCAAAAGTTAATATTCTAAATTGGGGCAAGGCCAATTTTGATGGTATCAGGCAGGAACTTTCAAAAGTTAATTGGGGGAGTCTGTGGGAAGGCAAAGGGACATCTGGTAAGTGGCATGCTTTCAAAAGTGTGTTAACCAGGGTTCAGGGTAAGCACATTCCTCTTAGAGTGAAGGGCAAGGCTGGCAGAAGTAGGGAACCCTGGATGACTCAGGATATTGAGGCCCTGGTCAAGAAGAAGAAAGGGGCACATGACGTGCATAGGCAGCTGGGATCAAGTTAATCCCTTGAAGAGTATAGGGGGTGGAGGAGTAGAGTTAAGAGAGAAATCAGGAGGGCAAAAAGGGGACACGAAATTGTTTTGGCAGATAAGGCAAAGGAGAATCCAAAGAGCTTCTACAAATACATAAAGGGCAAAAGAATAACAAGGGAGAGAGTAGGGCCTCTTAAGGATCAACGAGGTAATCTATGTGCGGATCCACAAGAGATGGGTGAGATCCTAAATGAATATTTCTCATCAGTATTTACTGTTGAGAAAAGCATGGATGTTAGGGAACTTGGGGAAATAAATATTGATGTCTTGAGGAGTGTACATATTACAGAGAAAGAGGTGCTGGAAGTCTTAAAGCGCATCAAGGTAGATAAATCTGCAGGACCTGATGAGGTGTATCCGAGGAGGTTGTGGGAGGCTAGGGAGGAAATTGCGGGTTCCCTCGCCAAGATATTTGAATCAACGATAGTCACGGGTGAGATGCCTGAAGATTGGAGAGTGGCAAATGTTGTGCCTTTGCTTAAAACGGCTGCAGGGAAAAGCCTGGGAACTACAGGCCAGTGAGCCTCACATCTGTGGTGGGTAAATTGTTGGAAGGTATTTTGAGAGACAGGATCTACAGGCATTTAGAGATGCAAGGACTGATTAGGGACAGTCAGCATGGCTTTGTGAGTGGAAAATCATGTCTCACAAATTTAATTGAGTTTTTTGAAGGGGTAACCAAGAAGGTAGATGAGGACAGTGCAGTTGATGTTGTCTACATGGACTTTAGCAAGGCCTTTGACAAGGTACCGCATGGTAGGTTGTTGCATAAAGTTAAATCTCACGGGATCCAGGGTGAGGTATCTAAATGGAATCAAAATTGGCTTCTTAACAGAAGCCAGAGCGTGGTTGTAGAGGGTTGTTTTTCAAACTGGAGGCCTGTGACCAGCGGTGTGCCTCAGGGATCAGTGCTGGGCCCACTGTTATTTGACATTTATATTAATGATTTGGATGAGAATATAGGGGGCATGGTTAGTAAGTTTGCAGATGACACCAAGATTGGTGGCATGGTGGACAGTGAGGAAGGTTATCTCCAATTGCAATGGGATCTTGACCAATTGGGCCAGTGGGCTGACGAATGGCAGATGGAGTTTGATTTAGACAAATGCGAGGTGATGCATTTTGGTAGATTGAACCAGGGCAGGACTTACTCAGTTAATGCTAGGGCGTTAGGGAGAGTTACAGAACAAAGAGATCTCGGGGTACATGTTCATCGCTCCTTGAAAGTGGAGTCACAGGTGGACAGAGTGGTGAGGAAGGCATTTGGCATGCTTGGTTTCATCGGTCAGAACATTGAATACAGGAGTTGGGACGTCTTGTTAAAGTTGTACAAGACATTGGTAAGGCCACACTTGGAATACTGTGTGCAATTCTGGTCACCCTATTATAGAAAGGATATTATTAAACTATAAAGAGTGCAGAAAAGATTTACTAGGATGCTACCGGGACTTGATGGATTGAGTTATAAGGAGAGGCTGAATAGACTGGGACTTTTTTCTCTGGAGCGTAGGAGGCTGAGGGGTGACCTTATAGAGGTCTATAAAATAATGAGGGGCATAGACAAGGTAGATAGTCAATATATTTTCCCAAAGGTAGGGGAGTCTAAAACTAGAGGGCATAGGTTCAAGGTGAGAGGGGGGAGATACAAAAGTGTCCATAGGGGCAATTCTTTCACACAGAGGGTGGTGAGTGTCTGGAACAAGCTGCCAGAGGCAGTAGTAGAGGCGGGTACAATTTTATCTTTTAAAAAGCATTTAGATAGCTATATGGGTACGATGGGTATAAAGGGATATGGACCAAATGCGGGCAATTGGGATTAGCTTAGGGGTTTTTTAAAAAAAAGGGCGCATGGACAAGTTGGGCCGAAGGGCTTGTTTCCATGCTGTAAACCTCTATGACCCTATGACCCTTGCTGTTTGTGGTTTATATAAATGATTTACCTGAATGTACGACGGTTGATCAGTAAGTTTGCGGATGATACAAAAATTGATCGGGTGGTAAATAATGAGATGGATAGCTTTGGATTACAGGAGGATTACAGACAGGTAGGTCAGAGGGGCTGATCAGTGGCAAATGGAGTTCAGTCCGGATAAGTGTGAGTTCATGCACCTGGCCAGGACAAACAAGACAAGGGAATTCATGATGATCAGCAGGACTCTGGGAAGAAACAAGGATCAGGAGGACTTTGTAGTGCATGTACACCGGTCTCTTCAGATATCAGGACTGGTGGATAAATTGGTTATGAAGGCATATGAAATACTTGCCTTTATTAGCTGAGGCATAAAGTTTGAGAACAGGGAAGTCTTGCTGCAACTGTACAGAATGTTAGGCAACAGCTAGAGTATTGTGTGCAGTTCTAGAATCCACATTATGGGAGGGGTGTGATAGCACTGGAAAGGATGCAGAGGAGATTTACCAGGATGTTGCCTGGGCTGGAGAGTTTTAGTTATGGAAAGAGATTGGATAGACTGGGGTTGTTTTCCTTGGCGCAGAGGACTCTGAGTGGGACATGATTGAGATGCATAAAATTATGAGGGGCATAAATAAGAGTGAACAAAAAGAAACATTTCCCCCTGGTGGAGATATCAATGACCGGGGGCAGAAATTTAAGGTGAGGATCAGGAGATTTAGAAGAGATGTGAGGTAAATCTTTTTCACCCAAAGGGTGGTGGGAATCTGGAATTCACTGTCTGAAAGAGTGGTGGAGGCAGAGACCCTCATAGCATTTCAGAAGCATTTAGATATGCACTTGCGATGCCAAAACATGCAAAGTATACAAACACACACAGAGAGACACATAGACACAGACACCCACATAGACATACAACACACACTCGCATACACAAACGCACGCGCACACTGACAAACACATACACAGACACATGCATACACAGACACAAACACAGACATGCGCAGAGACACAACCACACAGATACACATGCAGATATGTTCTTCATGTCACAGATGCACCTTTGTCCTCAACCTTTACTTGTTTGGATGCCAGTTTCTTCTTTCTGAGTTTGGCTCATTCCACCAAACACAGAATGTTTGTTGATACACTGATTATTTTCATCAAACCAATCCTGATGTTTCCTGACGGAAAATCCAAGAGTCTCTCTGCTGCCATTGATGTTTTTGACTTAAGGACATCCTGAGCACTGTGGACATTTCTTCTGTTCTTAATTCAAGTTTGAAAGGTTTCCAAAGGCATTGTTGGAATCGGTCTTTTCTGATTGGATCCTTCAGTGTTTTGATGCTGACCTCTCTCCAGTTTGATGGACATAATTGGACAACATTGGGCCAGCAGTCATTTGCCCCTGTCATTAGTTAGTTAATTAAGAAAACTTCCTGTCGTGACTCTACTTTCAGGGAAATAAATGTAAGCCTCCGAGTGCGACTTTGAACAAGAGTGCCGGGGGTTAAACAAGTGAGGGAGTTGGAGTTGGGTGAGTGAGGGAGTTGGAGTTGGGCGAGTGAGGGAGTTGGGCGAGTGATGGAGTTGGAGTTGGGCGAGTGAGGGAGTTGGAGTTGGGCGAGTGAGGGAGTTGGAGTTGGGCGAGTGAGGGAGTTGGAGTTGGGCGAGTGAGGGAGTTGGAGTTGGGCGAGTGAGGGAGTTGGAGTTGGGCGAGTGAGGGAGTTGGAGTTGGGCGAGTGAGGGAGTTGGAGTTGGGCGAGTGAGGGAGTTCATAGAAATCATAGAAACCCTACAGTGCAGAAGGAGGCCATTCGGCCCATCGAGTCTACACCGACCACAATCCCACCCAGGCCCTACCCCCACATATTTTACCTGCTAATCCCGCTAACCTACGCATCTCAGGACTCTAAGGGGCAATTTTTAACCTGGCCAATCAACCTAACCCGCACATCTTTGGAGTTGGGCGAGTGAGGGCGTTGGAGTTGGCAAGTGAGGGAGTTGGAGTGGGTGATTGAGGGAGTTGGAGTTGGGCGAGTGAGGGAGTTGGAGTTGGGCGAGTGAGGGAGTTGGGCAAGTGAGGGAGTTAGGTGAGTGAGGGAGTTGGGTGAGTGAGGGAGTTGGGCGAGTGAGGGAGTTGGAGTTGGGCGAGTGAGGGAGTTGGAGTTGGGCGAGTGAGGGAGTTGGAGTTGGGCGAGTGAGGGAGTTGGAGTTGGGCGAGTAAGGGAGTTGGGCGAGTGAGGGAGTTGGGCGAGTGAGGGAGTTGGGCGCGTGAGGGAGTTGGGCGCGTGAGGGAGTTGAGCGAGTGAGGGAGTTGGGCGAGTGAGGGAGTTGGGCGAGTGAGGGAGTTGAGCGAGTGAGGGAGTGAGGGAGTTGAGCGAGGGAGTTGAGCGAGTGAGGGAGTTGGGCGAGTGAGGGAGTTGAGCGAGTGAGGGAGTTGGGCGAGTGAGGGAGTTGAGCGAGTGAGGGAGTTGGGCGAGTGACGGAGTTGGGCAAGTGAGGGAGTTGAGCGAGTGAGGGAGTTGGAGTTGGGCGAGTGAAGGAGTTGGAGTTGGAGTTGGGCGAGTGAGGGAGTTGGAGTTGGGCGAATGAGGGAGTTAGAGTTGGGCGAGTGAGGGCGTTGGGCGAGTGAGGGAGTTGAGCGAGTGAGGGAGTTGGAGTTGGGCAAGTGAGCGAGTTGGAGTTGGGCGAGGGAGTTGGAGTTGGGCGAGTGAGGGAGTTGGAGTTGGGCGAGTGAGGGAGTTGAGCGAGTGAGGGAGTTAGGAGAAGAGGGGAAGGAGGTGCTCCTTTGCTTTTTCTAATTTTTTCATCTTGTGGGATTTGATTCTTGCTCTATTACAGGGGAAGAAGTTGGAGTTGGGCGAGTGAGGGAGTTGGGCGAGTGAGGGAGTTGGAGTTGGGCGAGTGAGAGAGTTGGAGTTGGGCGAGTGAGGGAGTTGGGCGAGTGAGGGAGTTGGGCGAGTGAGAGAGTTGGAGTTGGGCGAGTGAGGGAGTTGGATTTGGGCGAGTGAGAGAGTTGGAGTTGGGCGAGTGAGGGAGTTGGCTGCTTCATGAGTTGCTGGTGGTAAGTGGTTAAGTTCTATTGTATTCCCTAGGTTTAAAATAGTATAAGATCTGGTAAATAATTTACATCAAAAAGAAAAATAATTAATTGAATAACATAATTAAAATGCACTAAGGGTGGCAGGACAGGTGATGTGTCAAGGCTGCAGCATATGGGAGCTCCTGGATAGCATTGTGATCCAGGGTAAACATGTGGTTTGAGGAGGTCGGACTCAAAGTTACTGTGCCGAAGGCTGATCTGCAGACACTGATACATCATCGAGGGGGGAAAGCTCCCTGGACGCTTTGTACCTGGAGGCAGTCACACCCCTTGGAATAGAGCTTTCTGATTTGGTCAGTGGTCAGGGACAGGAGAGTGTGACTACAAGTCAGGCAGGTAAGAGGATCCAGGGGGCGGGGGGGGGGGGGGGGGGGGGGGGCGCGGGGTGGGTGGGGGGGGGGTGGTGGACCTGGGTGTGATGCTCTTTCAGCAAGTAAATTGAATGAGCTCCTTCTGCACTGTAAAGATTCTATAGTTTTATGATTCTATGGTTGTTCAGTTACAGTTATAGCTTCTGAGACAACCATCTTGTAACTGCCAGGTCCATGCCAGATCATGACCAAAAGCTTCCAGAAGACAAAATCCTATTCCCGTCACCATTTTCTAATCGCTGAGGACTTGGCAGATGTGTTTGTAAAGAAAGATGCAGCCATTGCAGTATTCCAGAGGACTCTGAAGACATGTTTCCCAGAACCCCAGCTGCTGAGTATTTCTCAGGTTGCTAACAGATCTTCCCAACAACCAAAGCAGCTCAGGACAAAAGGAATTACATCAGAATTCACCCTGTTTTGATCAACCCTTTCTTACTCATTGCCCAGGTGCTGTGGCAAAGACAAGGGGGTGGACTTCAAAACACACACAGGTACATATATATGCATACACACATACATATACATACACACACACACACACACACACATGTATGCACACAGATAGACATAGACACATACACAAATATACACCCAGGCATAGAGACACACACACACACCCATGAATTGAATAGGCTGAACACTGAACGAGGAAAGGAATTGAAAGGGAAGCGGTGGGCTTGGGTATTTTGAAATGATGGGAAAGGGAGCAGTTAAGTGAAAAGGGCTGAATAAAAATCAAAACACAACTGGATTGTTAATTTTAAAATTTAAACTCTTCAAGGTTTTTAAAAAACGCTCAACCAAAAGGCATGCTGTGTCTGGAGCAAGAGGCTGCAACTTACCAGGTTAAATGCGGCTATAGCCAGGAGTGGGAGTGGGAATTTGGCAATTTTTAATGACCAGGGTGGCAGGCTCATCTGAAAACACCCTCACATTATCCACAGAGGTAGTATTTAGCGCTCTCAATCCTGTCATTATATCCTACAGACATTTCTGCTGCACTTGAAATGATTTTTTGTAGATTTATTCAATTAAAGTGGCACTTGCAATGAAAGGTTATTTCCTAATTCAGATCCTGCATCACCTGTGGTTCCTGTTAGCCAACATGAAGCAGTCCACACTCTTACATACAGGAACCAGCGGGGACTGTGCCAAAGCATTGGAGGCCACAAGGGGGCTGGAACAGCTGAAACCCAGGGGTGACTGGGTGGAAGAGGCTTATGGAGGCAAAATCTTAAAATAAGCGCATTTAAGTAGTGTTGGCACTTACCTAACAAACCATATACACGTGGAACTTTTAAGGTTGAACAGGTGAGAGATTCTGTGCAGCACCACAAGTGGTAGCAGGCCTAACAACGTCAGTTCAATACAATTTCAATGACTTTTTTTATCATTCTTTCATGGGATGTAAGCGTCGCTGGCTATAGGACAGCAATTGTTACTCATCTGTAATTGTTTTGAGAAGGTGTTGCAGTGAGCCACCTTCTTGAACCGCTGCAGTCCACCTGGTGTTGTCAGGAGTGTTACAGGTCAGTTCTGAGATTAACACCTCAAATCGGACTAGAATGCCACATACTGGCATCACAAAGAATTGTTAGATAAGTGTGGGCATTTTAACATTAAAATGTCCACAGGAATGCTCACATACAAGTTTTCTACAGAGCATGGAATACAAATGATTATGGTGCTGGTGGAAATTTACCAGCACTATGTACAGGAAATGTTGTGGTTTCAATGTGATAACCCAATCAAAGGAAATCTCCTGAAGTTTGGTTTGTCTTTAAATTTGGTTAGCTTTATTCTGACTTGTAACCTGTCAGCTGGCAGAGCGAAGGTTCAAAAGTATGTTTAAATCTTTCAATGCTTAAAAATGCAATGCTTTAAACAGAAGGGTTTTCCTTCTCTGATATCGCCAAACCCGTCATTTCAATTTATTTTGGCAACCCCGCCTTTTCACTTAAAGAAACAATGGTTAGAAGAATTGTTCTGGTTGCCATCGGGACTGTGTTCATGAGCAGTCCCTCTCTTCAGCAGTATTTTGGAATGTGTTTACAATTTATTAGTAATACCTGAGGGAATCTTAACGAACACACTTACAATCTCGCCACAACGCCAGTGACCAGAGGAATTCTTATCTCATGTTTTTAAAATTAAAAGAACAAACCATTTTCTTTCCCACTCCCAGTGAAAAGATTTGAAGGAAAGTTAATACAGATGAACTTGGAGCAGTGTCAATATGAGGCAGCAGCAGCTTGCGTGTCCCAAGGCTGAGCTATTTTGGAACTCTGTTGTTGAATAATGGCAATTAAAAGCCACTGAGAACGTCTTTGCACAAATGTAATAGGAGCTTTGATGAAAGAAATGTGTCAACATCGGCAGCTTTAAAAAATAAACAGAGTATCGAAACCCTTTCTTTTTCTCCAGTCTCTGTTTGATAATTGTTTAAAATATTTGTCTTTAAAACAGCAAGCCCATGCAGCGTATGTGTGGAAACGGACTGTGAAAGAGTGGTTGAGTGTTCAGGCGGCACCGACCCAGCAAGTGTCAGCTTCATTCATGTGCATCTATTTTTGCACAAGCCTGTGTAAAAATAACACATCTAGGAATGTGCTAGGACTATATTCAGCCAGCGTGCAACTCTCAAATCAGAACTTCTGGGATAAAGTTTGAAATCAGCCAGTAAGTGGGCACAGGAATTGTGATGAATGCTGCCTGCCCATCAATATGATTGTGATGTGCACCCCGGGGTCGAATGCCCTATTGACCAGCTGTGTGCCTGGCAAGGGACCTGGAACATGTATGACTAACACGCTGTGCAGCTGGCCTGCACTTCTTAAAGACAGCTATTTATGGAAGACTTCGTGGTAAGGAGATGACCACCAGTTGAACTAGAGGTCAGAGAGAGAGAGAGGGTTCCCAGGTTCTCTGATGTGCTGCCGGTGGCCTTGGTACAGGAGATCAAAGGAAGGGAGCCATCAAGTTTCCACGGGGTCCGGGAGGCCCTCAAGGCACAAGCTGGGAAGGGAATGGGAGGGAGGGGGAGGGGGCCGTGCAGAGAGCTGAATTCCAGGTATCTGGTGCAAGGATCTGGCCACAGTGCCGCAAAAGAGTTCAATGACCTCGCAGAAGTGAAGTCAGTGAACGTGTCTCCCAGTAACATCACCTAACCCACCAGCAACCTCTCATGCTGCTCAATGCACCACACCCATTGCACTCAGCAACCAGCATTTTCAGCACTATTCAGATGCTCACCTCACCTTCACACACATTTCTATCAGCCTTGCATCCACATTTCTCGGCTTCTACATACTTCTGGCTATTCAACTACGGCAGGCAAATCGCCCAACCACAATGCAACACAGTTAATGTCATTCTTCCCTCTGGCAGGACAAAGATGCCCAGAACCATAGAGAGCTGTAGAGAATTGGTCATGGACAGCACACCTGCACACCCTGAGCCTCTTGGAAGAGACAGTACCTTGAATGATCGGGCCAGCAGTGACTGGGGACATTGCATCTGTGTCACTGACAACATCCAGCATGACAGTGTGGTCCTGCCTGATGCCCCATCTGAAATCTCACTTCACATTCGCCCTGCTACCTGTTGTGGTATAATGTATGCATTTTGAGTGGGTATCTTAAACTGCGATTAATCATTACTCTCTCGACAGGATATGATGTATTAATCCTGTGATTTGTAGTCAGTCAGCAAGCAACAGGGATCTGCTAGTGAACCTTATCTGTCTGGTTTTATTCCCAAATGAAGAGCACATTATTATTTCACCAATCTTTGTGTTTGATTGGTATGTTTACTTTGAAGAAGAACACAATATTTGATTTTGATTTGATTTATTATTGTCACATGGATTAGCATACAGTGAAAAGTATTGTTTCTTGTGCACTATACAGACAAAGCATATCATTCATAGAGAAGGAAAGGAGAGAGTGCAGAATGTAGTGTTACAGTCATAGCTAGGGTGTAGAGAAAGATCAACTTAATGCGAGGTAGGTCCATTCAAAAGTCTGATGGCAGCAGGGAAGAAGCTGTTCTTGAGTCGGTTGGGACGTGACTATCTAGAATGATTGGTAAGCTGCAAATGGTGTAAACATGGGCCTCTAGCTTTTCACCTCACTCCCTTCTCACCTCAAACCTCCCATTCTGAATATCCACTGTCAGATGCTCAAGACCTGCCACCTGTGCAGCTAACGCAGTCTCACCATAAAAGATGCAAACAGGGACGTACGTCTGATGAAAAGCTCCATCACCTGAGGTGACTCTCAGTTACCGATTCAGATATTGATAGAAATGGTAGTATAGAGATGAGAATCTCTCATCCTGTCCTGATGATGCGATGAGTTACCAGGCACAAGTGGGCTGCAACCAGGCCAAAGAGAAAGGATGATGCATCAAAACATCGGGGACTAAGGACGTTGGTGGCTTATAGAAGATATAGTGATGGATATAGACAAACAAATGCTTGGTGCATTGGAAGGCTTGCCAGAGATTCTGCTCTCACTGTTTAGACCATAGAGGCGTCCAGTTCCAATTCAGTACAGGCCTTCACACAGAACCTGGAGTCCAACCTTTCCAGTGTTGAAGTGAAAGCCAACTCTACGACAGCACTTGTGGACCCAGCAATGCTGCAGCATCTGATGGCCAATGCCTCAGCTTCCTCTACAGCACAAGTTAAAATCTCAATGCTGTGGTCGAAACTCAGGCTGAAGTCATGAGATCAAAGCTAATTGGCATGAAGGCTCAGACTGCTGCCATTGGGGTTCCAGATTCCAGCACTTGGCAGGGCATGTGTGTTCTCATGTCAGTTAAGCAATCTGTGCTCTAGCAGATTACTGGGATCACTGAGGCACCTCCCCCTGTCTGTGTGACTCCTTTTGCATGAACCTGCTGTCCTCTCTCAGGATGACAAATTCATGCCCACACCACTGCCACTCCTTCGGTCCCATTGCTGTTGTCCACCAGCCAGCCAAACCAAATTGCTGCCGCCCATGCCAAGCTGGGGCAGCCTGAATGTGGCCCTCAAGGCCCAGAGCTGCTTGAGGGCAAGTAAGGCAATCTGTCATCTCCTCCACTGAGAGTCCATCGCTTTTCATTAACCATGCTGCAGCCACTTGGGTAGCACTGCATAAGGTCACTGGGACAAATAGACAAAGGCACCTATATGACAGGCAGTATGGGAATGCACACATTCATTTTGGACATAAAGCTCTTAAGGATATCTCAGTGGCCAGGAGGACTGTAGTAGAAGGATGGAAAGATGGGGATTTGTGGAGCAGTGGTGACATGTGGATAAGAATTCAAAGTCTAGTCAGCTGCTCACACATAGCCCATCCGAAGCAAAAGGGTTTCAGAGGCCTCCTCCTCATCATCATCATGCCAATGTCCTCACCAAAGACCAGGTGGCTATGACTGTGCCGTCATGCTTTTGGAGAAAACTGCAGAGCACCATGGATTTGCAGACACTCTGCTGTATCCGGAGGACTCCTCTCCGAGTCATCCATCAGTGAAACTCCGATGGTCAACTTCAGGATGTTCCTGGTTGCAGACCCATCATGGTGGCTCAAATATTGCAAGAATGGTTGACTGGGAAAGGACGAAAGCACTGTGGCTCTGCCAGGATAACAGACATTCACTGATGTGATGGCCATACACAAACTGCACGTTAAGTAAATGAGAGCTCTTGCAGTTGTAACATTGCTTCATTAAAGTGTTGATCCCGCAGCGATGTGTGTATGAAATTGATGGTTCCCTGCACCTTTGCAAATCCCAGTACCCTAGAAATAGATCCCCCTTCTCCTGCTTAGTCAGAAGATTATGAAATCCCCTTTGCTGGAATATAAAGCCCATTTCTTCCCTAATTCAGGAATGCCCAGCAAGCTATGACATGTCAGCAATGTTGCTGGTTCCCACTTAGAAGAAATTGAGAGCCATATTGATCTTCACGAAAACTGGCAGTTGTGTTCTTGCCTTGCTGTGTATGTGTGGTAGAATTCAATGACCACACATACTGTGGTGAACTGTAACCAACACAAACTCTGCTCCTAACTGAGGCAGAGTCAGGGGAAATGATTCCTGATCATTGTTATATTATTTTAATAAGATTTAGGAACTACATGTTCATTGTTTATATCTGTAAAGATCTAGAGTGCCACATGGCTCTCTACTCCACTACAGTCAGGGCACCAAGCAACAACATATCAGTCCACAGCACATGGTGTGGTCTAAGATTTAAGTGTGATCCAATGAAATACCAACATCGGAATCCAAAAGTCAGATTGTTTCAAACTGTTGGAAACACAAAACATACCATGGTGGCAGCAAATGTCCAAAGCCCAGAACTTCTTAAATGAATTTAATGCTGTATTAGATTGAGGAAAAAACAACCATAAGCACTGGTGGGAGAGGAAAAACAGAGTAAATTTCACAAAAATGAAATGGCTGCTGCTGCAATGTAGGCGCAGCCCCAGCACAAGATAAATTAGGAAGCCAATGGCATGATAGAGGAATATGAGAAGTTAAAACAAAAATACAAATCATCATTTAATAGCTTTCTAAAAGGGAAGATGAAAGAGTCAGCTACATCCTTTTGCAGGCAGGGGAGTAAGGTTTAAACGTTTTTAATAGCTGGGAAACGAACAGGATGATAATAAAAACAGACAAATATTTTGTGAAATTCAACATATATCTCCAGCCAAAATCAAGCCACTTGATCCACCGATATGAACTTCAAAGTCCAAGGCAGGAATTAGGTGAGCCTGGTGACAATTTCTTAATGAGGTTGAGAAATGAAGCCAAGGAGTGTAAATTCAAAGAAACAGATGGAAGGCTGGTAGATCAGCTCATTTGAGTCTGTGCACACTGTAAAGTATACACAGTATCGCAGGTTGGTGACACTGCCAGAGCACATGAAGCAACAAGTATTCTGCAGTGTTAATGTGAGCCTTACTTGTTACTAATAAATAAAGTAGACAGATGAAGATGCTCACTACCCAGATTATTGGTCTTCAGTTAAGTCAAGGGAAAGGCATCAGGTTGGTGCAATGAGACAGTAACAAAAGAATGTCCACCACACAGAGAAAGATGTGCAAGAACTGTGGACAACCACCTGAGTTCACAGACAGAAAGAAATGTCCCACAAATAGAGCAAACTGCAGAGATCGTGGGGAGCCAGTCACTGGGAAAGACGAGCAGAACAAAGAAAGAAAATGATGAAGGAATTATCAGAGACAGAGCAACAGGGTAAATGAGGAGAAAAAAGAAAGCTAAACATCCATAGCCTGGAAGATAAGAATGAGCTTGGCAATAGACAGAGGAACCATACAACTGCATGAAATGTTTGGATACGACAATTCCCAGAGAAAAAGAAATCCACACAGCCTCTCAGATCAGGAAGAAAGTGAGAAATTAGTTCACTCTGTAAATCTGAAGCTGAAGCTTGATACCGGAGCACAGAGTAACATCATCCCACTCAGACCATACTAGATCCTCCCTGAAAACCTGAAAGGAAATGGTTACCCAAGGAAAGATGCTCTGAAATCGAGCGAACTCAGGCTAATGGCACAGGGTTGAATTGAGATTCTACAGCCAGGAATAACCAAAATCAGAGGGACACACAAAGAAATAGACACTCACTGCATGTTCTATGACACGGAAACACTTGGTTCTGCTATCCTGGGGTTGAGCAGTTGCAAAGGGCTGCAGCTGATCTCAATAAACCATGAGAAGATGCCACTGAAGGTCAATGGTGGTGCATCCATTGAAAAGCACCCTCCAATCAGAAGCATGAAATGATTGCCCGAGTCACAGAGCCAACAAATTGAGCAAATTCCATCATTATATGAATAGATTGCAGTCAGTTATTGCAATTCTCAATGCTAATATCAAAAGACGGGCGGCACGGTAGCACAGTGGTTAGCACTGCTGCATCACAGCTCCAGGGACCTGGGTTTGATTCCCAGCTTGGGTCACTGTCTGTGTGGAGTTTGCACATTCTCCTCGTGTCTGCATGTGTTTCCTCCGGGTGCTCCGGTTTCCTCTCTCAGTCCAAAGATGTGTGGGTTAGGTCGATTGGCCATGCTAAAATTGCCACTTAGTGTCCTGAGATGCGTAACTTAGAGGGATTAGCGGGTAAATGTGTAGGGATATGGGGGTAGGGCCTGGGTGGGATTGTGGTCGGTGCAGACTCGATGGGCCAGATGGCCTCTTTCTGCACTGTAGGGTTTCTATGATTCTATGATATGAAACGCTCTTGACAGAAAAGGAAAGAGGGCTAATTTGGAATGTTCAGGCCGATTTCCTGAAGCTTACAGCACTCTGAGGTGAAAAGTTAAAACTAGAGAATAAAGTTGTTGACCTGGAAAGACTGAAGGCTGAGCAGAATATAATGTGGTATATTGGGAAAGAGGACATGGAAGACAAACTACCAGCTGTACAGTTAGCTGAGGAGACATCCACAAGGGAAATCCTGAAACTCGGGTCAAAACTTCAATAGCATGTGTGTTTTAAATCAAAGAAGTTGAAAAAGAAAAGAATGACAGTGCAGAGTTCAGACATTAGTGAACTGTAGATGCAGCTTAATGCAATATCGCACTCAGAGAGTGATTTACTGGAGACCAATAACAAACTGTTAGAAATGATGGAGTGTTTAAAAGAGGAAATCCAAAATGCAAGGAGCCAAGCTGAGCGGACACAGCAGGAAGCTGGAAATCTGGTGGAAGACAGGTGCATCAGTGGTTGGAAGAGAAACATAAGCTGCAGAATCAGAATGCGGAGCTTGAGGAGAAGTATTGCCAGGACAAAGACAAACAGCAACGTCTGCTGTAGCTCAAAAGCAGCCGGAATATTTTACCACCCACGGCGATACTATGAATAATGATGTTTTTGAGAAAACAAAGTTAAAGCATCAATTTCATTATAAAAATCGATTGTTAATTTTTAATTTGGGTATAATATATATAAAAAGTTAATAATTGGTACAGTTATGTTGATATATGGAGACATTTTTTCTTTGGCATTTTGTTATACGATTTGGAAACTATGGGCTGCATTTTTATCCTTGTGACGGGGAGCAGGAGTTGGAAAGCTTCCTGGCTTGGCACGCCCACCTAGAAAGACATTAGCGAACTAAGTGAGTTTTTGCAAAAACCTAGGGCAGAATTTCCCCCCAAAATTCTGGTGAAAACAGGTGCTTTCCACACTGGTCTTTTGGGCAAGTTTGGCACAGCAATCCTCCGGCACTCTGTCAGTTTTTCTGACAGCTGGGAGCTTTGCATTGGCAGGGTGGAGGGGAAGGGGGGCTGGGATGTAGCCCACATACACCCGGCTTCAGAGTGCTTGAGTGCCATTGCGCAGGGCATCCTGATTTCTAACTGAAATGAGAGATTTCCTCCCCTCCGCCCACATGGGCATTGGACACCAGTCATTGGCAGCGTTGTCACCCTCTCCCACACCAACATGGGTCACCAGCATTGGGGCGTCAGGACCCTCCTGTTGACTCCTTTGGCAGGCTCCTGACATCCTCCGTCACCACCCCTCCGTGGCCTACCCCTGCAGACCCTCCCTTCCCACACAACCATCCCTCTTGCCAAGCTCCCCCCACCAACCATTCCCCTTGCAGAGCTCCCCCTTGTAGCGCTACCCCTGCCGACCACCCCCCTTGTAGAGCTCCCCCTGCATTATCCCTCTGTCATTGTGCATGCCCCCATCATAGCCTCACCCCCACTCAGGGCCCACTCCTTTGGCACTGTTCCTGGCACATTATGGTGGCCAACTGGGCATTGCCAGGGTGCCAGGTGGGCAGTGTCAGGCTGGCACTGCCTGATGGATACTGCCCATCCATTCCTCCTTACCACCTGGATGTTTCAATGGTCTCCAATCCCCCCAACATGGCCATGGCATCTGGTCTCCGCTACTGCAGAGCAGTAGTGATTCTCGCTGGCTTGGCGTCTCACCAGCGAGGGGGGAAGCATCCAGGAGTGTGAAAGCAGCCGTGCCGAACCCGGTAAGTATTTTTAAAATTTTGTCATTTTTAAGTTAATTGCCAGTAAAAAGGGGCCAGGCACAAATTGGATTTCTGGCCTCTCATGCTATCTTCCCGGCTTGTCATGCTGTTCAACTGGTGAGTCGAGCTGATAAGATTACAACCCTAGTCGTTGTCCCAGATATTTGAGCATAGAAGAGTGAGGATTAAAGAAGTAAGGAAGGTTGAGAGACAGGGAGTTGGGAAAGTTATCTAGATATTGTTAAAACAAGATCAAGCGTTGCATAAAATTTATGTTGTGGGAATTATAAGGGTTATTTGAAGCCTTCTGCTGAAAGGAGAGAAGAGGCTCCGAGATGGTCAGAATATTTAACAATAATCACAGAGGACAATTAGAGAGGAGCTATTAAATTTATATTTAATTTTGCAGATTGGCAGCTTTCTGTGGTGAACAGGTTGCCAATCCTGCTGCATGGTCCTGGAATCTCCAAGAACTATAGATCAATCTCGAGGACAATTGCTGCAAGTAACCGAGGAGAAATAATATTGAGGAAGTAGTGGGTGTTTTTCATTTTCTTTGAATGTTTATTAGTTCTAAAATATTGGACATTGGGGATTAATTTGGTTTAACAGGATGAGGTGGTTAAAAGGTAGAAGATTGTGTATTGTGACCTCCAATGATACACCCAACTAGAATTAGCAATCTGGCACAAATGGTTGTTTTTGTCTTGTATCATTCCCTGTCTCTCAACCTATCCTGTAATGTTTTATGATTTTAGTGTCTGTAAAGCTCCAATTTTTAAATAGAAGCTTGGTTGTCCAGATCTGCAAAAACAGCAGTAAATGCCTGTCCTCTATTTTTCTGCTCTCCATTCTGAAGTTTGATGGATGCACAACAGAAAAATAGATCTGCAGCAACCCCTGTTCAGTCACAGCCCTTTGGAGCCTTGGAATGAATAAATTTAAAATCCCAATTAGAAATCCCATTTTTCAAATCTCTGGATTCAGGATTCCTTCACTTTCTTTTTGAAGTGTTGCAAAAATATCGGAGCTGTCTCAACTGACTGCAATCCTGACAGAACCCAAAAATTGAGGGGAAATGTCCATTCCAAAATTGATCCGACTCAAATTGATTCAAATCTGGAAAGCCCATTAGAACATCCTCTAGGAGCACAGGCATAGAAGTAGACATTTCACCCCTGTGCGCTTGCCATTCAGTCAAATAATGCTGATCTATACATTAAAACCATTGAGTTACCTTTGTTTCCTATCTGTTTCTACCCTGCGGAGGACAGAATTCCAGATTTTAACCATCCCTTGTAAGACAAAATGCTTCCTGGTTTCATCCCTTGAACAGACTAGATCAAAACTTAAGATTGATCTCCATTGTTCTGGTTTCCTGAACCAAAGAAATTGTTTCTCTGCACTGACCATACTGAATTTTCACAGTACCTTCATTGCAGTGTTAATGTAAGCCTACTTGAGACATGAATAAATAAACTTTAAACTTTCTTTATCTTTTAAACCCTACAATTTTGATCATCCCTCAACCTACTAAACTCAAGCCAAAGTCAATGTTTAAAACTGAATGCCAGGCTCCAAATGAGACCTGGGATTTACATAACTGAAACATAATTTTTGTATTCCAATTCCCTTGTGTTTTGGTTTACTTTTGTCCCTGTACACTGGCTTTTAGCAATTTATGGACATGGACATCTACATTGCTTTGCTCTTCCAAAGTGATTCTCTTCTCATGATTCAAAACAAAAGTCTGATTTTTCATTCTCAAATCCAAACTAGATAACTGCAAACCTCCCCATATTGATCTCCATCTGCCGATGTTCCTTGTACCATCAGCTGCTATTCACACAACTTTGCGTCATTTGAAAACTTTGCTATATAACAACGTATTCTTTCATCCAAGTCCTATATATATGATAAAAAGCTGAAGCCCAGAACGGGTCCTTGGAGAACATCACATGCAAATTTTTCATGAGCCTGTGGAAGTGGATTTGGAAGTGATGGAGCCAGGAAAGCATTGGAAAATTATTTTTCTTCCTTGATGTAACCAGACTGCTAGGCAAGTTTCCGAAGGGTGGGCTTCCACTGGAGTCAGCAACCTGGCTGACACAGAGACAAGCAGGCAAGGGCAATTTTCAGACATTTATTGAATATATCAGTCATTGCATTAAATTTCACCTCCCCTCGTCACCAGCGTCAAGAGCCTGGTCACACTTTGGAAGGAGCCTATTGGTGAGAGATCGGAAGGCCATCAAAGGCTTCCCTCCACTCCAAGGCCTCTCATTGTTCTTGGCCTTGATGAACAACTCCATTTTGAGGCACCTCCTAAGTCTTCCCATTTTTCAACAGAGCTCACCTCTCCCAGCGGAGAAACCAAATAGGCTCTGCCACATCCTGATTCTGCCCACCATCTTTAATTGGCTCAGAAGTTCTTCTGTGCTTGTGCACCACTGACCCAAGCAAGGTTGCGACCCAGAAATGAATCCAAACACTCAAAATATTTTATCAGTGCAGATGGTTCCGGCCCATGTGTCACATACCACCAACCAGAACAAACTCTTTAATTCCCCTTCTTCCCTCCTACATCCTAAAGAAATTACTGATTCATGTCACAAGGTTGCCCCAACCCCCTTGTGTTCCCATTTTTGCCCTCTGTCAGCATTTTGTTATTGCAAATACCTTAATTTGAATAAGTAGAGAACATTAATCAAAATGCAGAATATTCTTAGGCAGTGAAATGTAAAAAAACTGTGATGTTTTGCAGTGTTGCCCTTTGCTATTGACATAGTTCTCTCCCACATCAATCCCTCTGCTTCTTGTTCATGAGACACAGATATATATTTACAAACACTTTTATTTCTGATGATCACATATGGTTTTTGTTGAAGAAACAGATTATTTACACTAAGCTAAAATACAAAAATATAATACAATTATTTTACATTGAGGTTGTGCTGAAGTACACATACATATTACATCGTACACAACAATTCACACTTGATGGACAAAGCATTTTCCAGCAAACTGCCCCAAGTCAGCCAAAGGAGCACAGTTCTTCACATATTCCAGCGGGTGTTGTTTAGGAAAAATGGAAAGCAATTTCCTTATCCAATCTCTTTCCTGCCCCTTAGGTCCTCACTACTTTAGCCACCTAGAAGGTTCCCTCACTCAGCTGGGAGGATGGGGCTGTTTGTGCTACTTTATGTCGAACAACTGGAGGAGCACATCTGCATTGCAGGAGTGTGTTCAAAATCATCATCCAAGCCCTGGACCTGACCACTGCAAACTGCATAACCCAGCAGCGGCTCTCAGAATTAGTAAATGTCACTCGGACAGGAGGAATCAAGTTAAAAACACAGTGTATGTGATTCAAAGGTGACTCCCCCATGAATACTGTCACCTGATGCTCTACTGCCTCAATTGACAGGCTGCCTACAGAAAACAATCTACAGGACCTTTCCAAGGGAGCTTTTATATTGGAATATTACATCTGAAAAACAGCACAGTGCCCTTTTGTGTGAACTTTTCATTGTTTCTCCTCAAATCATTTTTCCTTGAAGGGCCATTCTAATTTCACTGCAGTGTCTGTTCACTGATGGCTCAGCCTCTGTACTGTCTGGGAAAATGACAGCTCATTCGGCATTTGAGAAACAGACCAACCTGAAATTGAAAAACCCAATATATGGAATAGGGAGATAACTGCTTTTGATTCTGGTAGTTTTTCTTTTGAAAATGTGGTTTCAACACAACATTAGCATTCTTATGATGGTTTAGAAACTATTTATAACTCTGTAGTGGGATTACTAGTGGTTGCTAGTGATTTCATGTAGGCCATTCTGAACAAAGCTATCACCAAAGTGTGATCTTTTGGTATGCCCTTCATGTCCATGTGCAAACTATACTCCAGTGAATGTTAAAATCAATTCTATTAAAATATGGAAATATTGAGATGTTAACTTTCACTGGCAATGAACTGGCACTGGCAGATTGGCTGCTCAATATGTAACCTCACCTGATTTCCCTTCCCACTGATGTCAATGTAGGATGTGTATGAGGTGGCAATCTGCTTCTGCCAATTAACTACCCAGTGCTGAGAACTAAATTTTATCTCGCTCAGTAATGTGCCGCTTTCCATTAAAATGTAACCCGAGCACAGAACTGCAGGATATTAGTAGATAACTAATTATCCATAGCAAAAAGTACTCCAACTATGAAAGAAATTCTACATTAGAAAACAATTGTACATCTGTTGTTCAGTGGGAACATGAAAAAAGTCAAAACTACTTCCCAACATATTTAAACAATGGAGTTATAAACTTTGATAGAATAGCGCCATTGTTTAATTTAATCCAAGTGTAACTTGATTAATGTAAAGCCAAACAGACTAAAGAATTGCTCGAAAATTAGTCAGTACATACAGCCACCTGTAATAACAGGCATTACCTTGTGATTTGATAGGACATCATTCAATATACAAAGGTTTAAATCACTGCAGACACACACGTATGCATGCTGCATACACAGGTGCATTCTTGCAAGTAGAAGTGGCCTCTGTCTGACCCCTGCCATTGGCTTCCAGAAGCTTCAGCTGTTTGGATGGCTGCTTGCATCTACTAGGTTTCTCCATAAACACCAACAAAAAACACAATTATCTGTAGGGTTTATCTCCATATGCATACAGAATATAAGCACATCTGGAACTCCAGCATTTACTTAATGAGAAATGTTATCAGTCTTTAAAGATGAAAAAAATCCAAATTGACTGAAGGGAGGAAACCACCCGATTTCAAACTATTAAATTGACATTTAAAATTACAATTAAAAATTGATTTAAAAATAACACTTGGTCAGTCAATTAATTGTGTTCTCCTGATTTCCATCCAAAATAATGTTACCTTTTTATTGCATTATTCTTTACAGACAAGTATCAGCCTTTTCTACAGCTCGTCAAGTGAAATCATCCTGAAGCAATTTGATACATGCAAAAATAGTGAAGAAATTAGCATCTAAAGTTCCTTAGTGAGATATGTTAATGGGGATGAAATTCCTGTTCATTTTAAGATACCCAAAAAAAGAAAGAATCTCCATTTTCACTCCTTAACTAACAACACTGATGAAGGAATACATGGCTCCGAAACATGTCATTTCTGGGAATGTGATACCATTATTTAAATAAGATTGAAGCAGACTTTGTTTCATCTTCCATTAAAAGAAGAATTTTACTCCCACTGTTACAAATATTCCCCAATAGTGTTCTGAAATTCTTGATATTTCACTAAACCATTAAAGGTAGGAAGTTTCCTTTTGCATCAAAACGTAGCACAGTGAAATAACTCTACTTTATCTTGTTCCATCTTTTTTACATTTATAAAGAGCTGAACTTCCTCTCTTCACTTATAAAAGGTACTTGCAAATGCTGATTTCTCTTTGCAATGAATGATATTCCAATGAAAGCAAGAATGTAGATCTTTGGAGCATGCAAATATCACAGATTGGTTCAGATGAGGAAGGCCTTTCAGCCTTTCACCTTACTGGCCTCAATCACCATTCCTAAAACCATATTCAACCAGGGATATTTTTTGGCATCTGTCCTGTCCTGTACAAAGCACTCCCCCCTCCCCAAATTTTGGCCAGCCCATGCCAAGCTGCCTTCTTATTTCTGAAAGTAATTGTGTTCCTCTGCACTGCCTGCAGAGGCTGAATGGCCCATTTATCTTCTTTCAGCTCATAGGGATAGCTTTTACTAATGGATGCTAATGACACAGTTTCATGAAAAAGGAGGTGTATACTGGGAAGTAAAGCATGGAGGTTATCACGCCCCTGCACAGTTTTGTGTCCTTGGATAGAAATTTGTGCAGGTCACACTAATCTCGATGTCCACTTCTAACATGCCTCCCATTGCACAACATCTGCTGGGAGTGCTACTTAGTAAAATTTACTCCAATGTTAAAAGTAATTTAAAGCTTTACACTACGCTGTTTAATGACACTGCAGGAACCACACCAACATAAGAGGTAAAAATAAATAATTGAAGCTGCATTCAATGCAGCATAAAGCTACTGCTGATACAGAACACTTTCTTTCAAATACACTTCTATCAGCTACACCTTCAAGTGCAGATAAAAAGAAAAACTATAAACGCTGGAAAGCACATGCTGCTCAATCAGCATATGGAAGAGAAAGATAGGTTAATATTCCATGATATGACTTTTTAAAATCTTAGAATGGGATTATATTTGTGGAGGAGGGGAAAAGGCATGGTTTGGACTTAAATTAAAATAATTAATTTTATCCCCTTTTCCATTTGTATTTTCCTTCCTGCAAATGTTATATTTCTTTATGTTACAGTGAGAAAATTAAATACCATACTGTTCCAATGCTGATCTGATCTGTATAATACTAAGCTGACATTTGCCCGTTCAAATTTGTACAAATATCTTGCAGTTTGATATCTGGTAGCATGCTGCCTAATGCTTTCATATAAAATTCCAGTATGAAATATTTAAAAACACTTATTAGCCCAGTTAAAACAAACAGATTACATACTGCACTAAAATAGTGCACAGAGGATCTGATGTGAATGCTTTAAGCAGTGTGTTAATAGAAGAAATTAAACTTCCTGTTTTGCTGTGATGACATTCACAAATGGTCAAGTATCTGATGTAATGAGCACTGATATTTTGATATCTTACTAGGTTTTCAAAAACAAACATTTCATTTGTTAAGTGAACTGAATCAAATGTTTGCTGATGTTAGTAATTTGGCATAATACTGAATATGATCGAACAGCATAAAACCCACAACGCTGACAGAAACCTTATAAAACTCAACAATCAAGCAGAAAATGACGTTGCAGCTTCAGTGTTGTAATATATCACATGCTGAAGACACTGGCTTTGAGAAACCATTTGAAATTACAATTAATAAAAGGAACTCTGCATACAAAGCAAGAATAGGATAAATTATTATAGCCTAAATAGAGCAGAAGCTGCAAGTATTCACAGCAAAAGCTGCAAGTATTCACAGCAGATGGGCTCTGTACAAAATGCTGTTGTTGACAGGGGTGGGATAGATGTGTGTGTATATGTGTGTGTGTGTGTGTGTGGGGGGGGGGGGGGGGGGGGGGGGGGCAGAGAGTGGGTGGGTGGGGGGGGAGGGGGCATGACTTCCCGACTGAGCTAAATATACCTAGTTAACCATCTGCATTGTACATATGTTCAGTCAGTTATTTACAGTCTTGTAAGTTCCGACCGAAAATATTTAATGATTGTCTGTGTTCTCAAACACGGAACTTGAACTGGCCAATAATAACACAAACAGACAACAGAGATTATGTAAAATTAAACAGCATCACAGGTCCACTTTATAACTAGCTTGAAAAAATGTAAAACAGATACGCTGATCTACAAGTTACAGCTGGCAGTGTCTTTGGAATGAAATGAAGTGGGCAACAGTCAATACAGCTGAACATTCCTGACTTCACACAAACAGAAGGTGCAACAATCTTGTGGGGGCACCACAGAAACACGCTCAGCTACTTGTTCCATTCATTACGGCTTGCTTCCCAATCCTGCACCAATTACTTCTGAGCTTGGAGTTTCACTTTGCAGATGTTCAATCACATCACTGAATAGGACTGGCGAAAACACAAACACACAACATTCATTAAATGACGATCTCCTGTCCACAGGCACTGTTTCGTGTTTCTTTACTCGCTGTGAAATACACTTCTTTAATAGAAGGTAAATAGTCCTCAGTTCTACCACAGCAGAACAGAACAACTGAATTCCAACTTTGCTGGAATTCCATTTCTGTGTTTAATCGTTTCATGTGTAGTCGTCAATGTTTACATTTCAGATGGGTAAAAGACAGAAACGGAAGTTGGTAGAAATTAGTGCAGGCCTCATTTCCAATCCAGACTCAAGAGGGACGCTTAGCCAGTAGACCAGCCTGTGTTTAGCAATTGGCCACTCTAATAGTCATCATACATATTTAGGTCTGTGAAATAGGTGTTGGAAAACGACTTTGCTTGAAGATGCGGATTGAAGTATTTATTTCGTTCCTCAAGGATCAAATTGTTTTTGTTGAAGGCCTGGAAAATAAAGACATTATTTATTAATACTCCTAGAAATATTATCATTTTTAGTCTATTAGCCCTGCAACGTTTGGTGGGTTCAGCTTTAACTCATGAATTATTGCAGTGTTTACGACCAGAAATTCATTTTCAGTCTTGGTGTTGAAGTAGATCTGGAAGGCAGCACCTTCTGCTCTCACTGTAAACACATGAGATATTCTGTGGCCAACCCTGTGCAGAAAAAATTCAGTAAGAAGTCTCACAACACCAGGTTAAAGTCCAACACGTTTATTTGGTAGCAAAAGCCACTAGCTTTCGGGGTGCTCGCTGCTCCTTCGTCAGGTAAGTGGGATTTCAGTTCACAAACAGGGCATATAAAGACACAAACTCAATTTACAAAATAATGGTTGGAATGCGAGTCTTATCAAGTCTTAAAGGTACAGACAATGTGAGTGGAGAGAGGGTTAAGCATAGGTTAAAGAGATGTGTATTGTCTCCAGCCGGGACAGTTAGTGAGGTTTTGCAAGGCCAGGCAAGTCGTGGGGGTTACAGATAGTGTGACATGAACCCAAGATCCCGGTTGAGGCTGTCCTCATGTGTGGGGAACTTGGCTATCAGTCTCTGCTCAGCGACTGCGCTGTCGTGACACGAACCCGTGACACGCCTCACGCCTCACAGTGCCAGGGACCCGAATGCAGACACAACAGGCTGAATGGTCTTTTTCTGTGTGCTTTAACAACTCTGCGATTCTATGACCCCCTAATTATCTGTTCATGGCTACGGTGATGTGGCAAAATATTTGCTAAAAGCAGAGCTGATCCAACATATATCAGGCTGTAGTGTCCTTCAAAATTCCAGCATTTATGATCAACCTTGACTTCCGCACAACGCCTGCCCCACATCATCACCACCAACTGATTTTATACACGCCCCTAATCAAAATCTTGAACAGTTATCTAGTAAGAAAGATCAAGATCTCTTTCAGGGCTTGCATAAATAATTCTGCAAATACCTCGAAAGGTACCTGTACAAGCTTAGCTACTCACTTCATTTTTCCTCATATTCACAGGAGGGAGGATTTATATTTCACCATTTGAGAGATAATATGGGGGAGTATGTGGATCGCCTGCCAATATAGAACTCATCTGGTTTTCATCAAATTCATTTCAACGGGATGTAAACTGGATGAGTTCTATAACACGTAGGCAATTGGTTCCACTACATTACCATTCAGGCGGTGAAGTTAAAAGTTACCAGCATGGGATTATAAAGAACCAATTTAGACATAAGCTGAAACAAGCTTCTTGAAGGGAAAATTATGTAAGCTTTTGGTGCAGACGTCAGGTTTTGTAAAATGGTTAGGCCAATTCCCAATCAAACAATTTTCATAATCAGGATGAAATTCATATTTTATGGACAATTTCCTCTTCTGCTTCATAATGACTTATCCACTAACAAAGTTAAAAGAACATAGCTCCATTCAGGCAATTTCTCAGGTTACAATTAGTTTGTACCTTAATTATTATGGAGAAAAACAAGGATTTTCCCATTTTTGTTCACAATGGTTTTCATTCAGAATTTTCTGACAAATTTATGTATTCCAGCTGTTCTATTATCTTTAATTATTATTCCCAGGTCTTAACAGAAAAATATTGGTGAGTTGGTAACTTGTGAATTGTACCATTCGTTGCTTGGCTGTGTGTCTGGTGACTGAATGTTAAACATTAGAGGACAGTAATAAATGAAAGTTATGATTTCAAGTTGGAACATCTCACCTTAATGGCTTCCACCGAATCATATTTATCGAGTTTATTGACATGGTTTGTGATGCTAGTATTGAGGGGAACTGCAGAAATTGGATGGATGACAGTGGCATCATGGGACTGCCGTTGGTATCGCTGGCAGTAGGTATACACAAGCAATGTTAAAAGACAGCCCAAGATGGAGCAGCTCAATCCCACTGCAATCATGTGGAACATGTTGAATTCTGCAAAACATTTTGGAAACAGTGAGATAAACACTCATTAATTAAGTTTGAACTTGTTTAAGTTTCTTGAAATGCATAAATCAGCACCTACCACCACATCTTCTCTCTCCTGAGCTGGACTTGGCAATCTGCACTTCTAAGGGAAGAAATTAAAATTCAATTGCTTAGATTATCTAAAATGCTCATTTGAAAATTCAAATAAAGAGAATACTTCAAAGCTTTGTCAAGAAGCTCCCTTGATATGTTTATCAATTTGAGCCACTGTTACCAAGATTCGATCCCCAACCTGTGTTCAGCCTTCTGATTCCAATTGGGCAGTTGTGGGGTGGAAAACTAACCTCAATATGTTCAATTATGGAGTGGATTATTTCATAGAATTCTTACAGTGCAGAAGGAGTCCATTTGGCCCATTGAGCCTGCACCGACAACAATTCCACCTAGGCCCCAACCCCGTAACCCCAAGTATTTACCTTGCCAATTCCCCTGACACGAAGGGGCAATTTAGCATGGCCAATCAACCTAACCTGCACATCTTTGGACTGAGAGAGGAAACGGGAGCACCCATAGGAAACCCACGCAGATATAAGGAAAATGTGCAAACTCCACCCAAGTCACCCAAGGCCGGAATCAAATCCGGGTCTCTAGCGCTGAGGTAGCAGGGCGAACCACTGTGCCCCCCATTTGTCAGGATCCCCACTCATACTTGCTATCCAATAACATCTCTTAGAAATAAAGAACTTGATTTATATAGCATCTTTCACAACTTGACGATGTAACAAAATACTTTACAGCCTGTGAGGTACTTTTGAAGTATAGTCATGTTGCAAAATAGGGAACCATGACAGCCAATTTGCACACAGCAAAATATCTCAACCATTATTCTTTCTGGTTGTATCACAGCTTGGTATGGCTCCTGCTCAGCCCAAGACCGCAAGGAACTACAAAAGGTCGTGAATGTAGCCCAATCCATCATGCAAACAAGCCTCCCATCCATTGACTCTGTCTACACTTCCCGCTGCCTCGGCAAAGCAGCTAGCATAATTAAGGACCCCATGCACCCCAGACATTCTCTCTTCCACCTTCTTCCTTCAGGAAAGACATACAAAAGTCTGAGGTCACGTACCAATCGACTCAAGAACAGCTTCTTCCCTGCTACTGTCAGACTTTTGAATGGACTTACCTTGCATTAAGTTGGTCTTTCTCTACACCCTAGCTATGACTGTAACACTACATTCTGCACTCTCTCGTTTCCTTCTCTATGAATGGTATGTTTGGTCGGTATAGCACGCAAGAAACAATACTTTTCATTGTATGTTAATACATGTGACAAAATAATAAATCAAATCAAAATCAACAGGATTATAACAACATTAATTATTTTTTAGTGATGTTGGTTAAGGGATAATTATTGGCCAACTAGAAAAGCTCCCCTGCTCATCTTCGAATAATATACTGGGACCTATTACATCAAGAAATGTGTACATGTAGAGATTGGGAGATGACAAGTTTGAGCTTGGTCATGGTAGGCTGCTCAACTGTACAGTTTGTCAGCACTAGCCAAGAAGATGTGCACACATTGAAAGTAGCCATTTGGACTAGGTTTGTGGGTGCAACATCATATCCAAATAAAAAATGAACATACATGAGTGTTAACTAGATGAATACCCATTTACTGAATTAGGCAGTAGAAGACATCCTGATGATTCACATTATTGTGATGCTATGGTTCAGTACAAACACTAGTTACCACTCTACCTTTCTGGACCCTCTCCCTGTCCAGAAGCAACTCCTCACTGGGGTAAAACCCAGTTCTTAAATACAGGTTTCAGTGAGCATCACCTGCTCTCAACACATGCTGAAGCTAGTCCTGGGCGGCATGGTGGCACAGTGGTTAGCACTGCTGCCTCACAGTGCCAAGGACTTGGGTTTGATTCTGACCCTGGGTGACTGAGTGGAGTTTGCACGTTCTCCCCGTATCTGCATGGGTTTCCTCCGAGTGCTCCAGTTTCCTCGCACAATCCAAAGATTTATTTGATTTATTTATTAGTGTCACAAGTAGTTTTACATTAGCACTGCAATGAAGGTACTGTGAAAATCCCCTAGGATGTGCAGATTAGGCCGTGCCAAATTTCCCCTTAGCGTCCCAAGTTGTGTAGGTTAAGGGGATTGGCCATGGTAGATGTGCAGAGTTGCAGGGGGTGGGCCTGGATGAGATGCTCTTTCGGAGAGTCGGTGAAGACTAAATGGGCCGAATGGCCTTCTTCTGCATTGTTGGGATTCTATGGTTTACTCTAGAAGGAACCTGCATTTTTAACATTGACAATGGGAGAAGGGAGAAAATCAATGGGTAATGCTGCTAGGAAAACAAAACTTGCCAAGGAAACCAAAATTAAGTTAACTTTAAATTTAATCTCCTTTGGTTTTCATTTTTTTAATGCTCATTTACTGATAATTTGTCATCTTGGATCAAAAAGACTAGCATAACTAATAACATATATGAGTTTTATGTGATTACATGAGATGGGATTTATTTTGTCATTGCCCATTGATTTGTTGATGTGGTTAAATTACTTTTAATATTACATAAAGATAGTCACCTACAGTGGAAATATAAATTGATATACAACAAATGAAGTAGAAAATTATTGCTCATAAACAGGCTGGTTGAATTGGCATTTGTCAAACTACGTTCAATCCGAGCCAAGAAAAGGCATGCTTCCACAAGGAATGTGCTTGTATTAGCTTTGAACAGATGTGAGTTTCACTGCAGTCACGTGAGAGTTTTGATTTTCATGATCAGCAGCACTTCATGCAGTTAATTCCAGCGATTACAGAGATATCCCTGCTCTGTTAGTGGTCTTGTTTGAAACAAAGGATAGCTTGCCAGATTTAACTGGCGATGATGTTATCATACGTAGGCAATGGAGAATAACCGATTTACTGCTAGCTTCTACTTTCTAACAATCTTTGTGCGTAATTGCTTTTGTTTATTGTTTTTCCTCCCTCATTCTTCCGGCATTTTTCTCCTCGGAATTTCAAACTAAATGTCATCCACTAGCTTTCATGAAAAACAAACAGATTATCTATTCCCAGGTTTCTGCCTCTGCTTTTTCTGAGAGTATAAAACCCTAATGTTTCCCCTTTTCAATCACTGTCAGTCATACATTTGTTGTGAGCATGAATGTTGGTGGGCTACTTTGTATTTGTGGAATATTTCAGCCGAGGATATTGCATGCGTATTGCTTACAAAATGGTCAGTGAAGCACGACGCTCTTCTTCATATCTGCACAAACTGATATTTATACACAGAGGTTTCGCATGTCTGCAGTAAAATTATCCACACAACACAATGTGTATTCATGTATACTGCATAATAGTTCTGCTTGTAGTACACAACACAGGCAAGCCTTTCCTAATTCTGCTCTTAAATCAACTTCAATCGCCTCAGAATGGCTCCAAATTTCTTCTCCATTCCCATGTGGCCATTTTCCAATTTCTCTCCATAGTAGCCTGGCTATAATTGGGAACTCAGCAGCATGGTGGGAGTCATTCTTTACCCAGATTTAGTTAAATGCCAAATTTAAAGAAAAAACTTCAATTTTTAAAAAAAAACATGTTTTCAGTTTGTAGAAAATGCTGTCAAGTGTGCATTAATTGTCAAACCTAGTTGATTGAATTTAGAAAGAAAATAACTCTCAGGACATGAGTGCCACTGGCAAGGCTGGCATTTAAGGCACATCCTTTGTTACCTTAAGATGATGATAGTGGAGTCTTTCGTTGAACACCTTATCGTGCCTCTATGAAATATTCAGGCATGGACCGACAAGAAATTTAAAAATAAATGTTGGATCTACTCAACAGGTCAGGCAGTGTCAGTGGAGAGAAATAGAGTTTAAGTTTTAGGTCGATGATGACCTGAGCAGATTACTTCTTGATCTTTTGCATACCTAACCTAAACTTCATGAAACTATAATCACTGTTCCCTGAATGTTCCTGACAGAAGATTGATCGACTTGACCCACCTTAGGGAGACAAAAAAAGGTAACTATAGACCAATTAGCTTAACTTCTGTCATTGGAAAAATGTTAGAGTCCATTATAGAGGATGTAATAACAGAGCATTTAGAAATACATAATATAATCAAGAAGAGTCTGCATGGCTTCATAAAGGGAAAATCATGCCTGACAAATTTCTTAAAATTGTTTGAGGTGGTAACCAGCAGGATAGTTAAAGGGGAACCAGTAGACCTATTATACTTGGATTTCCAAAAAGCATTCAATAAGGTACCGCACAAAAAGCTACTTAATATGTAAGAGCCCATGGTGCTAGGGGTAGTATATTAGCATGTATAGAGGATTACAGATAGAAGACAGAAATTTGGGATAAGAGGGGCATTTTCAGGATGGCAACCTGTAACTAGTGGAGTGCCACAGGGATCAGTGATGGGGTCACACTTACTTACAATATAAATTAATGACTTGGATAAGGCAAGTGAATGTACTATTGCCAAGTTTTCAGTTGACATAAAATTAGGCGGGAAGGCAAGTGGTGAAGATGACACAAAGGGCGGAATTTTACCGACACGTCCACCCGAGGTTCATACGATCCCGCCCAAGGCCAACGGAGAATGCCATTCTCCAAGCCTCGTCTGCTCCCAGAATCGGGATGGGTGTGCCGGTAAAATTCCGGCCAAAGTCTACAGAGGAATGTAGACAGGTTAGGTGAGTGGACAAAAGCTTGGCAGATAGAATATAATGCAAGAAAATGTGAAGTTATGCACTTTGATAGGAAGAATATAGGAACTGAATATTATTTAAATAAAGAAAAAGTGCAGAAATCTGCAGCACAGAGGGACTTCGGGGTTCTCATGCATAAATCACAACAAGCTAATATGCAAGTTCAGCAGGTCATCGGGAAGGCAAGTTGAATGTTGGCCTTTATTTCAAAGGGAATGTAGTATAAAAATAGTCTTGCTCAAACTATACAAGGCACCAGTTTGACCACACCCAGAATACTGTGAACAGTTTTGTATCCTTATCTAAGGAAAGATATACTGGCATTGGAGACAGTCCGGAGAAGGATCACTAGGTTGATCCCGAATATAAAGGGATTTTCTTATGAAGAAATGTTAAATAGGTTGGGCCTGTACTTGTTGGAGTTTAGAAGAATGAGAGGTGACCTTAAAATTACATCTGTGTTTCCAGAGTATTACTCGTCACTTTCATTTTGTTGCTTCTTTCAATATTTAGGTAATGCTACAGATTATTAATGTAACCTGGGCTGGAATTCCCAAAGTTCTCACTGTATCCCCTTTCAAATAAATATAATATGTTGATTTTCCAGTTCTTTATTGTAGATGATTTGTCTGGTCAGTATTGAAGATTCTAAATGTTGCCATTTGTGTCAATGTAATTACATTGTGAAAATTAAACAGTCTTTATTTGTTAGTTGTACATCCTGAAGTTGTACATTGAAAATTGGAGGTATAATGAGGGGAGGAGTTTAGTGTACATTCTTGCGGAAGTTGAATTTCACCCTTCAAGTTTTAAGCAGTTCAGATAGATACCATTATTCAACGTTCACAGTGAAGGCACGCCCATAATTATTTATAAGCTGCCTTTGCAGCAATACTTTCATCAATCCCATTGATGCCAGAACACTTACCAGGAATGAAATTGGAGTCATAGATACAAGCTCGGCTCTCACTACTGTTCTCAGAGCACTGATAACCAACAGGGAATAAGATTTTACAGTGACGAATACGATGCTGTAAACCTGAGACTTCACATTCTGACCACCCAGACCATTCGGACCAACTATCTGTAGCAGAGGAAGAAAGTGGTAAGCATTCTGTCAGGACAACCATAATGTCTTCAAATATTCAATAGTTAATCATCATTTAATCATTGGAATTGTGAAAAATATGCCTTCAAGCATTTGCTGGCTTCTCACCTTTTTAATACTGAAAAAAATCATTAGGTTTTCAAAAATATCAGAAAATTACTTAACAGCAGATTGAAACTAAACAAGTATATAATTTAGCATTCTCCCATGCAGGAAAGACATACAAATATGCAAGCCGTGTGCAAAACACAAACTGAAATTTTGCACATTTTTCTAAATCTGTCTTATGACAGCCATCGTCATAACTTTGCAAGAAACTATTTTTTTTGCAAATGAGTTATGACCAAATGAATAATGTTTATACCATTACAAAGGACTTTCAGTGCCAAATTGAGCAGTTAAATGTTTGGCATTTATTTCTACTGAAGTCTACATTCTGTCTCCTCCATACCTGGACAAGGTTGTGTGTTGCACAATGCTTCTTCAGTGTGGAGACCCAGACAGATATCGCCACCATATGCAGGTGAAGGATTATTGCAGGAACGTGTCCTCATGTAATGTCCACCTCCACAGGTGACGGAGCACTTTGACCAGGATGCCCAACAAGACCAACCACCATCGACTGAAGAGGAAAGCAGGTAACAAATTACTAGACACTTTAAGATGGTTCTCGCGCACTTATTTTACATCTCTAACTGTGCTAGCGCTTTTTCTTATCTTTAATTCTCAAACAAAATATACAAAAGTTAAAAATAAGGCTATCTAGATAGTGCAATTAATATTTTTAAATGAGCTCAACAGCACTTGTTATTCAATTCTTATTGCCCTTGAGAAGATGATAGTGAGTCACCTTCTTGAATACAGCTGCATAGCTTGCTAGGTTGTATCAGAGGGCAGTTAAAAGCCAACTATTGTGCTGTGGATCTGGAGTCACAAAGAAAGAACAGATAAAAATGACAGATTTAATTCCCTCTTGGACATTAGTGAACCAAATTGGTTTTGACAGACTTTATTTAATTAATTGAATTTAAATGCTCAGCTGCACTATCTATCTAGGGGATTTGAACTTTGTCTCTACATTTCCCCTGCACCCTATCTTACTAATTCAGTGACATTACGACCATATTGCCGTGCCCACACTTACATATTTGAACTAACTTAAATTACTTTTCCATTTAAAGAAGTGTAACCATTAGCCAGAGATGCGCCCCCAAAATGACAATTGTTATGTTATACAATATTCCTGCTCCCAGCAACAAGCTGACTCTGGTTGTAATATAAATGTGGTAGCACTAGTACCTTCCACGCATGGTAACTCAGGTAAGGGGTGTGGTGTAACCACATGCAACAGAGGTAGAAAAAATGATGGCAGCAAACCACCACAGATGATATCAATGGAAATGGATTGGGTAGCCTACATTGTGCAGTGCCACCTTTACATGCAAGCACTGCAATTCTGCTTTGCAGGCTTGGAAGATCTTTCTCCAACACCAAGGAAATTTAGTTCCCAAAAAACTAAAATCACACCTGCACATGCACTAGTCTAAGTTACTTCAAATTCGCAATCACAACATCCAAAATACCGCAAGTCAGTGTTCTGAAATCCATTCCATAATGTAAATAGTGCAAAGCACAAAATGCCAGCAGCCTTAACACAGTGCAGAAACAACCCCTTAATCTAAACAAAGCATAATGTGTTCCTTTAATACAAGGAGACATTCAGTGGGATGGACAAAGATTGCAATAGAGCAACAAAAATTTCCAAGCAGCAAAAATGCTCCAGAAAGAAGCAACAAAGGAATCTTTTCGAGAATAGGGGGAAGATGTCTTGTTTTTATCTTAGCAAATTTGGAAAAATGACTAATTCTTGTTAGCTGGCCGATAGAACTTTTCCAGATATAAATTATAATTGTTCCATTCAGAACACTAAATTTGGCATTAAACACAGTAGTGTAAATTAGATTAACTACATAAAGTCCTTTCTCTACCAGTGCTTTGCTGCAAGTTAGGCTACAGACTAAAGAAACTCATTCTGAAAAGTTTGCATTTATTCAAACACAAACCAATTTTGCCAACATCGAAGCTTCAGTGCAGCACAATTTGGGGGCTGCAAAATTAATTATCTTGTTTTTTTCCCTCTTAAGTTACTGATAAATTTTCAAATATTCCTGTGGAGCTGATTTCTAAGTGTACTTTCGTCACAGATTGCCGAGCAGATGCAGAATACAGTCTGAATCAACAGAATAAATAGAGCAGTAATGTAAACAAAAACTGAGGATTAAGTGACATCTGGGATGCAGTTTACTCAAATCTTAATATAGCTTGTGCTGATGAAATAGATCATGCTAACTATGTACAATTCCCAAGTTCTCTGACTGCCTTAGATAAAATTCAGCAATACAGATCCTGGATTCAAGTTTGACCCCCAGATTAAAATAAATTGTATATTCCATTCTAATACAGTGTTTTACAAAAAAATGCTTGGAGATTGCTTTTATCTTTCAACAGAGCACAAAGCACCCTTTAAGTTTCACCCTGTTACCCTTTGTTTTTGATGCCAATTCAACAAGTCTTTGAAAACTGTGAGAAAGTACTGTAATGATAAGTTACACTTACAAAATGGCTTTATTGGTTCGGAACACATTTCTTGGATTATAGACAAGACTTATGGTAGTTAAGATAAGAGAAAAGTAACATGTATCTCAATCGTCAATCCACTATTAATCAATAAATTATTTTCCTTCTCACACAATGCATCTTTGCTTAATAAAATGTAGATATGGAGGGGGTTTTTTTTAAAACGTGTTTTTATAAGGAGAGTGGGCCACCAAAGTACAGCCTTTGCAACATATAGAATTTAAATAATGGCATAATTTAAATAATGGCATCCAGTATATTTTATTCACTCAAGCATTAAGACAAGCTTTAAAAACTTCTCCATCTTCCATAAAGGGAACCTCAACGGCCCCACAACCATATGCCATTTTGATTTATTAATCATTTGAATAATCTGCAATATAGTGTTCCATGTGATAATAAATCTATTCTGTGTAACATGAACATGAGTTTTCCAGTTGACTGTGTGTTGGATTTGGGCCAAAGAACTAATCTAGCCCCTCATCCTTCTAAGGTGGATAGAGGAGGCTATATAGGAGACATGCACTGTGCTTGTCACACTGTCTCAAGTACTGCCTTAGGGTGGAAATAGAATGAAAGATCAACAATAATTCATATTAACATCTGGTGGTGCTAAGATAAGAATGCTCCTTTCCTCACCCTCCATTTATAATGGACAAGTAAGAAGGGTGTTGAAATGTTCAGTTTATTTATAAACAGCAATTTTACTTTGTCTGTTTGCTATGCAGTTCAAAAAATCCTGTTTTCTATACCTGGACAGGGCATGATATTGCACTCCTGATATTCCAGCGAGTGCCCTAGACAGGGCAAGCCTCCATTCCTTGGCTCAGGATTATTGCACATCCGTCTACGACTTCGGATTCCCCGACTGCAGTCTCGGCTACACTGTGTCCATGGTAGCCAGGCAGACCATGCACCGTTGACTGTGTAGGCAGAAAATCGCCCATAACGCAAGATACTTCCAGAAAACCCTGTGGGGAAACAAAACGGTAATGTTAAGGAACTGAAGCCCTAAATCCAGAAAAAAAAAAGGAAAAACCGCTTACCAACGTGGGAAAGAAATATGATGGTGGAACTAATATTTTGTTAAGCCAGTGGTACAAAAACCTTTTTCTATTCATCAGGTATAATGTCCCAAAATAATAAGTTTCCAATTACAGGCTGGTATATATTTCCCAATATGTGGAATGTTTTGACCACAGGTCAAATTGGACTGCATACTGTTTAAGGAAAATCATTTCTCATTTAAGATGGATTGGTAACTAAAATGGGTTCAAGGAAATCAACGTTTTTCTGGATACCTTCCTTCAGCCAAAATAAAGTATCAAACATTGGTACCAGGTTAATATTATTACAAGTGTTCAGTGGGGCTGCAGTTTGCAGTTTAAAAGAGTCACTATGCATCGTTGCTTTAAAGAAGCTTCGAATTTCCACCCTTAAAGATACAAATGGTTTCTTAACACTTTATCACTAGTACAGGCTAGATTCTGCTATTAACAAAGAAGAAAGTATCTTTTTACTACATGTATATTCAATAATTTCTTCTAAACTTTAACCAATTTTAACATGAGTGAATCAACAATGGAAGTTAAGCCAAAGGAAGACATCACCAGTTGAGTTTTATATAAGTTTTATATAACATCACCGCCTGGGATTTACATGCAGTGTTTGGGTAGGAATCTCTTAAAGGAAATTCTATTTTAATTGGAACTTTCAGACAACTTTTAAAATGAAGGGAATAGGTGCAATCTTTAGTACAAGCGTAACCCATTTCTAAATGTTTGAGTGCTGGTACAAACTTCACTGAGAATCAGTAGTATATAACTCTGCGAAGATAGACCATCATGTAATTGCTCACATTGCCAGGTACACAATTTGACCGCTGCACATAGCATGTTAGGAGTGAAGGAGCGAGCAAAATTTTGATTCATAAGGACTGTGAAATATATCACAATAAAGATGACAAAAGTTTTCTGAAATCATTAATAAATCTCCAAAAGGGATCTATACTGATTGTCAGTCTATGTATAGACGGATGTTAGTGAAGGTTAATAAGTGGCAGGCAAAAATTCAGCAATATCTCATATTATTGTCTAGGGTGGTAGGGATGCGATGCCTGTTGCAATGCTGCCACCACTAATAAAACACCAGCAGCAGGTAATTTGCCACATGGGATGACCACCACCCACTTTTTGAAGAGGTGAGGGGGTGGGGGGGAGAGGGGGCTCTTGATCAGGCATCCTGTGGCCCATGGAGGATGTCCCAGGTGGCAAAGGCATTCCCTCAAAAAGAACTCTCCCAACCCTCCACGACCAACCCTTTGCCGCCTTGCCAGGGTCGGCTCATCTAAACTCTAAGGCCTCCTCCATTGATGCTGTGACTATACGGTTGCAGTCCCAGCTGTTGGCACTGTTGGGATTGAAGAGCCACTGGTTATTGGATTGACAAGCAGCTCATAGAGGTGGGACCCTGTCCCTTAAAGGGAAGGGAGCCCCAACTATAGGCTGGTAACACCGAATGCACATAGAAAATGCAGTTGATGCGTCTACCCCTTTTGCGGAACAACATGCTACCCCAAGAATTGCAGGGCAATCAGCAACACTTCAGTTCCAATAGCACCACCAGAACCTGTGCAATTGTTTCTAGAACCTATTCTAGTTTTTTATTCTACCATCCATGCTGATAATCATTTCCATATAGCTACCATCCTCTAAATAAAATAGTTCCTCCTGGCAGCAGTCATATTTAGCATTTATTTTGGTAGAACAATGATTTTTGTTAACTCACACATACAATGTCAATCAGTGAGATACAGGTTTGTGTAACTCATGTTGTGGAGATGCCGACGTTGGACTGGGGTAAGCACAGTAAGAAGTCTCACAACGCCAGGTTAAAGTCCAACAGGTTTATTTGGTAGCAAATACCATAAGCTTTCGGAGCAATGCTCCTTCGTCAGATGGAGTGGTCTCTGTTCTCAAACAGGGCACAGACACAGAAATCAAATTACAGAATACTGATTAGAATGCAAATCTCTACAGCCAGCCAGGTCTTAAATGTACAGACAATGTGGGTGGAGGGAGCATTCAACACAGGTTAAAGAGATGTGTATTGTCTCCAGACAGTACAGCTTGTGAAATTGTGCAAGTCCAGGAGGCAAGCTGTGGGGGTTACTGATAATGTGACATAAATCCAACATCCCGGTTTAGGCCGTCCTCATGTTTGCGGAACTTGGCTATCAGTTTCTGCTCAGCGACTCTGCGCTGTCGTGTGTCGTGAAGGCCGCCTTGGAGAACGCTTACCTGAAGATCCAAGGCTGAATGCCCGTGACTGCTGAAGTGCTCCCCCACAGGAAGAGAACAGTCTTGCCTGGTGATTGTCGAGCGGTGTTCATTCATCCGTTGTCGTAGCGTCTGCATGGTTTCCCCAATGTACCATGCCTCGGGACATCCTTTCTTGCAGCGTATCAGGTAGACAACGTTGGCCGAGTTGCAAGAGTAGGTACCGTGTACCTGGTAGATGGTGTTCTCACGTGAGATGATGGCATCCGTGTTGATGATCCGGCACGTCTTGCAGAGGTTGCTGTGGCAGGGTTGTGTGGTGTCGTGGTCACTGTTCTCCTGAAGGGTGGGTAGTTTGCTGCGGACAATGGTCTGTTTGAGGTTGCGTGGTTGTTTGAAGGCAAGAAGTGGGGGTGTGGGGATGGCCTTGGCGAGATGTCGCCAAGGCCATCCCCACACCCCCACTTCTTGCCTTCAAACAACCACGCAACCTCGAACAGACCATTGTCCGCAGCAAACTACCCACCCTTCAGGAGAACAGTGACCACGACACCACACAACCCTGCCACAGCAACCTCTGCAAGACGTGCCGGATCATCAACACGGATGCCATCATCTCACGTGAGAACACCATCTACCAGGTACACGGTACCTACTCTTGCAACTCGGCCAACGTTGTCTACCTGATATGCTGCAAGAAAGGATGTCCCGAGGCATGGTACATTGGGGAAACCATGCAGACGCTACGACAACGGATGAATGAACACCGCTCGACAATCACCAGGCAAGACTGTTCTCTTCCTGTGGGGGAGCACTTCAGCAGTCACGGGCATTCAGCCTTGGATCTTCAGGTAAGCGTTCTCCAAGGCGGCCTTCACGACACACGACAGCGCAGAGTCGCTGAGCAGAAACTGATAGCCAAGTTCCGCAAACATGAGGACGGCCTAAACCGGGATGTTGGATTTATGTCACATTATCAGTAACCCCCACAGCTTGCCTCCTGGACTTGCACAATTTCACAAGCTGTACTGTCTGGAGACAATACACATCTCTTTAACCTGTGTTGAATGCTCCCTCCACCCACATTGTCTGTACATTTAAGACCTGGCTGGCTGTAGAGATTTGCATTCTAATCAGTATTCTGTAATTTGATTTCTGTGTCTGTGCCCTGTTTGAGAACAGAGACCACTCCATCTGACGAAGGAGCATTGCTCCGAAAGCTTATGGTATTTGCTACCAAATAAACCTGTTGGACTTTAACCTGGTGTTGTGAGACTTCTTACTGTGCTAACTCATGTTGCACAGAGCCTACTTACTTTCCTGCATCATGAGAGATATCTAACACATTGCAGATGCCACTAGTCTACCTGCTTCCAGGTTCAGACACTAGTCTGTGCCAAGATGATGGTGGGACCTTATATTTGTTGTCAGTGCCTCTGTATAGTCTGGCTTACAGAGACAAAAAAGCAGAAAGGGCTTTTGCTTTTATTTGTTATCATAGAATAGAATCCCTACAGAGCAGAAGGAGGCCATTTGGCCCATCAAGTCTGCAATAATCCCACACAGGCCCTATCCCCATAACCATACTTATTTATCCTGCCAACCCCCCTGACACTAAGGGGCAATTTACTATGGCCTAACCAGCACATCTTTGGTGTGTGGGAGGATGCCGGAGCATTCGGTGGAAACCCATGCAGACATGCGGAGAACATGCAAACTCCAAACAGACAGTGAGCCAAGGCTGGAATTGAACCCGGGTCCCTGGCACCGTGAGGCTGCAGTGCTAACCACTCTGTCACCCTGTGCCCTATCCAGTTGTTCCAGCTGGAAAGCATATATATTGGCATTAGTCAAATGAAAGCAAGATTGAGGATAACTAAGATGCTCCCTGTGCTAGAGCAGTTTGATGTCTGCATTGAGATATAAAGAACAGCCAATTAGGTGAAGCATAAAGAAATGATAAATTCCAAAATCATTCATTTACAATTTCTCGATACATCAAATGAGCTGCATCGGTTCTCGTGTCTCTCGTGCATGGGAAACCCAATGTCTGCCTGCTCCAAGCATTTACTTCGGTTAGTTAGAGTCATGGGGAAAAGAGCACAAATATTTAGGAGATAATTTTGAATGATAGCAGATATGCTTGCCTGTGTAATGTTCCTAGTAGTTCCAGTTATTTTATCATTTGGAGAAATGAAATAATTCCAAAGTCCAGGATTTTTATGTGTCCACTCACCACCTGCAGAACAGCCAGTTGATCCATCACTAGAACAGTAACGCATCTCTATCCTTTGGCGACCGACATCCAGGAAGTTTGGGTCAGGCAGGCGTGCCTTACATGTGTACCTAAATCTCTGCTCATAGTGACCTCCATTATCTGAGATATTAACAGGCGTCCAAGGTGTCCAAGGAGTGGTCTTCTTTAGTTCAGGGCACAGGTTAGTATTACAAGTTTGGTATTCCTGTAAGTTCATTAAAAAAAAACTAAATGAGAAAAATTAGAACATTATCACAATAAAAACAATAAGTCTTGTTTCTACCACCAACAGTGGTTAAGCCATCAACATTCCTTTTACTTTGGTTTTGTGTTTGTATGTGCTGCCAATCATGCTTTGAAAGTTTTTTAGGTTTTCAGATATGCTACAAGTATATATTCATCTTAGAAAGGGAGAAGAAAACATGAACACTGCAAAAGTTCCCTAATTTTAGTAATTAAAAAATGACAGGCAAATCATTGGCTACCTTTGGTTGAGTCTCCAAGGAGCAATACAAGAAGGTGGACTTTGTTGCAATTGTAACAAGGAAAGCATGCATGTTATGCTGGCTACTCCTACAACAGCAACTTAAAGCAAATGAGATATGCTAGAAAAAAACAGAGCATCCTAATCATATTACACAGTAGTACAGCTCCTGTATGCATCCCTGTCAGCATGCCCCAACAACTGTTCCCGAGGCTGATTTTACCCATCTCAAAACAATTACAAATTAGAATCTAAAATCAACAATTATTGAAGAACAAGTCATAATTGTTAGCCTCGAGAAAATTACAATTATTATATATGACACAGTACATTCCTGTCTTCCTACATATCTGAAAATTTAACACACGACAATGAACACTCTCCTATGTGTCTAAGTGATGCGAGTAAATCAGAAATTCTAACTGCAAAGACTTGGAAGATAAATTTTCATTCAATTAAATATTGTTCAAATATAAAGAAAAAGCATTAAAAGTGTAGAGATTGTTAATCTTTCCAGAACATAACTAACAATCCAAAGCTCTCTGCTTGAAACATTTTGAGCATTCCTATCCTGGGATTCTCCCAAAACAATTCTAAGTGTCGAATTCGCGTAAAAACTGGAGGATATTCCGTTGGTTTTTCAGCAGGATTTTCAAAATGAATTTCCCACACTCTGAACACGAGCGTGAATCCCGTGAAAAATCTGTGGGTGGGGCCTATTCCCGCTGGAGAGGCCGGCAGCATAGAGATCGGCGCATGCACAGTAGCCTCGCACTGCCGGCCTCCCAATCGCTGGCCAGCACAGCAAACCCCCATCGCTGACCTTGCCAACCCCCCACCTCCCGATCGCTGGCCTTCCAGACGCATACGGGCCAGCCTCGACCCCCTGCGCCCCCACCCTCAGCCCACCTCGATCCTCCCCCGGCAGTCCCCCGATCCCCCACCCCCCCAACTCCTCCAGCAGCCCGGAACCCCCGCACCATCCTGATGGCCAGCCATGACTGCTGCCCTCCTTCCCTCCGTCACCGCCAAATGCAGAGTGGCAGCAGGACCTCTCACCCCCATTGATCTTCCCCCCTGAGGCCCCGCCCCATTAGGCCTTGATCCCCTCTGGGATGTTGGGGGTCGGCAATGCCAGCGATGGGGGGTTTGCTGTACTGCGGTGCTGACAGTGCCGGATTTAGACTCGCAGACGCTGTGGCACCCAATGGGGAGCCCACTAAATGGCCTCAGCTCGAGTCTCCCAGCCCACTGTGCTGCCGTCACCCCATCATGTGGCCCTCCCTGTTCTCTGCCCAATATTATATCCCTGTGCTTCAAAATTAACTCAAGATCCTGTTAAATGAGATTTCACTTTGGCAACAGAGGGTTCTTTTACCCCGTAAAAAGATTTGTTTCACTAAGTTTTGTAACTCTTTGTATTGATACAGTTTTTGTTCTTATAGGCCACGAGTAGTGATTATATTTCCTAAATATCTTAGTTCGGCAGGAAAGAGACTCTGAACATCCACACAATGGGATCTCTGTTCCAATGAAGAAATGACATTCCCTTGAGCAAAAATAAACCAAGAGACAGATAGGAATTCAATAATAGAGTTCTTGACATCATGGGGAATATTTTCTGATGCACTGTAAATAACATTGGCTCTAAACTGGGAACCTGACCATCGCCTTCCAATATCCAACACACTCCCCTCACGTGATGTTCTGCCTCAGGAGTATTAAATTGGAATATCTACTCCAGTAAATGTAAGGCTTGGTGAGCAAATAATGTCACTCACTGGGCTCTGCCATTGAAAGCAGCCCACCAATCATTTCCTTTCAGCAGAAGAACCTAATGGGACAAAATTCCATACCTCGCATGAATTTGCCCAGGAATAAGCTTAACTCTGAGGCAGAATGTCCCGTTTCCTTCTGAGTGGAAGCTAACCCGAACCTAAGTCACACCATACAAGTAAAAAGAAAACAAAGCAAATGTTGAGAAGTGTTCTTCGTGTTCACGAGCTCACGGCTCGGGATGTGCGAACTTCATTCCAGAAGCACAAAATGGAAAATTTCCCCTAAAATGTATTTACTGACAGTAGATTATTCACTATTCACAAAGAGAATGTGGATTAATGTTTTGAGTAAAGAATTACAGGGTAACAGTGACCTTTTTTTCTACTTTTACAGATCCTGACTAATCAGTCGTCTATTTCCAGCACCAGCTGTTGTTTGAAGCATCCCTGGGTCTGGAGTTACATGGACTAGTCAGTTCACAGAGTCGCCAGAACCCGGCGCTTCCCGAGCTTAACCTTTAAAAATGGCTGCCCACACTTCTGATTTTTGGTTTTGGGCAGGGGGTTGGGCTAGATTAGAAGTCAGGGTAGATCACTCCACAAGTATGCGGGGGATACGGAGGTGGGCTGGACAGAAGGCCAGCTTTGCAGCTCTGGCACTGCATCCCCCCCAAAAACATTTTAAAAACAAAACATAAAACATCCCTCCAGCCCTCACACTGCCCATGCACAATTCATGTCAACCTCTCCCACTTGATGCTGTGTCAACCCCCATAACTCCTCAAATCCACCATGCCGATCTATGCCCCTGTATCCACACCCCATGGTCCTTTAACTTCATGCCAACTCATACCAATGCATGCCCCTCCACATACCCTTTGCCCTTTCATCTACTATGCCAACTCGTCTGGGATCCACGATGAGTAGACCTCAGGGCCCTTGCAGATATTAGATAAAATAAAGTTCCATACAATAAAGTTTTAAGCGTCTATTGCAAAAAAAATCATTCATATAAATCCATTTAATACATTTCCATTCCTTCAACTGCATAAAGTCTTATAACAACAAACATTTCATTCAAGTGCACAATCCCTTATTAACAATAAGCACTGGAATTCAGAGTCCAGTCTTGAAGAGTCTAAATACACTTGCAACCGTCAATCAAACTGTGAAATGGCAGGCACCCTACTGTGATAATGACTGGTTATGAAATCAGCGATGAAACACTAATTCAGTAATAGAAGCCCTCAGGTATTTGCCAACAGAGTGAAATAGAAGACAATCCTTTATCTTAACAATCTGGTCATTTCTTTTCAAAGATTCAAGGGCAAGAACTTTTAAATGCCTCAACTTTGATAGGTATTTTGACAGTTCCTCTTGACACTTTAAACAGGTCCTCCTGAAACTTTTGACAAATCTGTTGACAGCTCCAATGAGCTTGATAGAAAATGAGTTAATGCAGTTTGTATGCAAATTTATTCCCACCTATAACACTTGCAAAGGGCACCTGACCCTCCCCCAAGGGGCACTTGACCTCACCTAAAGATGTCCCGGGAGCAGATTCAAAAGGCTACCTTCCCTCTCCAAAGGGGTATCCTGGCTATCCAAATTAATCCACAAAGTTCAGATCCATCCTGCAAACTCTCAGCTTCACAGTCCTGAATGACCAAAATCTGATGCCAGTGGAGCCATCTGATGATTTAAATGGCCAGCTACCTCCGTGAAACATGTCTATGTGAAATGCAAACTGCCCCCATAAAAATGGGACGTGCTTTGGGGCTCTCCATCATGGGTGAAAATCTGGGCCCTGTAGATCCACATTTTCTCTTCCTAATGATGCTTGCCTTGGTTGCAGAGAACAAACCTCTTGTATTTGTTTATAGGTATAATGAAGCTTGCATGTTCCCTAGATGTTGTGATATTCAGTATCTATCTTGCTGTACGCCTGCAGCCGCTCTTGCTCAACAAGAAAGCTGTCAGTTGTAAGCTGATAACGGTTAGGGTTCCAGGTTCAGTTCACAGGGATACTACAGCTTTACTACATCAACCTCCAATAGCAAGTGCAATGGTGGACAGGGAAGAAAAATCTATACCCTCCCTTCAACCTAGTTCTTCCTTGTCAATCTGCGGGGTATAGCAGCAGTAACTGATGGCAAATAGAGTGACAAGGTGTCCCATTGAGAGGCTGCTATAAAAATAGTTCATCAAAATTGTCCTTCGATGTATCTGACAGTAAAATGACTTTGTGATGATCTGGTTAAAGTTTTTAGGACAGTGAAGGGATTGGAATTCATCCAAGGCTTTTGAGTTGCATGGATTGGAAAACATAGAACTAGGTTAGATGTTAAAAAAATTCTGACATTATGTTGAAGACTGATCCAATGCATCACTAACTCTTTTACATAGGAGTCTTCATTGCCTACATGTGACATTAATGTTCCCTCTCAATTATCTGATGAAAACCAGGCCCATGAGATGTTTGTCTTTGGGTACCTCAACTGAGAGCAATAGTTTCTTACAAGAGAGACAGATTTGGGTCATACACATACCCTCACCCATCCCACCACCTGCTCACTAGTGCCTGATATATCAACCTGTGATACACCCTGTCTCTCACACTGTTTGCATTCTCCTTCTTAAGTTCAGCTGACGCTTGAATTAGCAAAACACTTTTCCTTTTTAATCCGATATCTGGAGCCATTTCAGGGTGAGAATGGTTTTTGGGTGCAGGCTATGCAGCAATTTCATTTATTTTCAGACTGACACTAACACCATTGGTTTCAGCTACCTGGATAAGGTGCAGCAGAACTGTGGGAGAGGAGCATTGTTGTGGTGAGTGCGAGATGCCTTGACAATAATCATCCGTTTATTGATTAACACTGTAAGGGCAAATATGTATGGAGGTAAATAATGGTTCCAGAATTTTTTTTAGGATGATCATTGACACATGGGACTTCATTAATCACGATAAACTCACAAGATTACCAAAATAGTTCTGGAGCTTTGTTGCCATAGGTTGGATCACCGACAACCATTGTTGCCACTATTTATGCCAGCCTTTTCTGAGGCCCCCTATGTAGGATGGCCTCATCTCTCCCAGAAGTATATCTACCAAAGTGTCCAAACGTATGGGAACTCTTGTCACAGCAGAAACCCTTATTGTTATTCCTCTCTCTGCCATTTACATGCTCTCTCCATCTCTCTTCCTCCGAGTGAGGAGATAATTGAAGCAGAATTGGCCTTTTAAACACTGCAACTAAATGTTATTTTTTTCCCTCAGCCTGCACATGAAATATGGCTTGCCACAGACAAATACTGAGGTTGCCAATGGTAATGGCATGGTAGCACAGTGGTTAGCACTGCTGCTTCACAGCTCCAGGGACCTGGGTTCGATTCCCAGCTTGGGTCACTGTCTGTGTGGAGTTTGCACATTCTCCTCGTGTCTGCGAGGGTTTCCTCCGGGTGCTCCGGTTTCCTCCCACAGTCCAAAGATGTGCGGGTTAGGTTGATTGACCATGCTAAAAAAAAATTGCCCTTAGTGTCCTGAGATGTGTAGGTTAGAGGGATTAGTGGGTAAATATGTAGGGATATGGGGGTAGGGCCTGGGTGGGTTTGTGGTCGGTGCAGACTCGATGGGCCGAATGGCCTCTTTCTGTACTGTAGGGATTCTATTCTATGAACCTGCCCTGTCCCACCCAGTTTCTGGCGAATGGGAGAAAATCCAGCTCCATCAGTCTTGGAAGTGAATGATGATAAATTAACTGTTTTGTCAACGTCCTAGGCAGTCCCAATTGTGGGGGGAGGGGTAGTCGAATGTGTGTCCAGGAGTGGAGGAGTTATTGGTCAGAGTCTTGAGAGTGTTCGGGGGAGCAACTGGTGTTCTGGGGCAGGTGGTCCAATGATGAGTGGGGTGAGGAGCAGCCAGATTGCCGGGTGGGAAGAAGGATGCTGGATAGCTTGTAGGGCTGAAGGAAACATCCCTGCTCCTCCTGGCCCACAAGCAGTTCTGTAAAGGCACTTCGCTCATGGATTCAGCCTCTCTCGCCTCCTTGAAGCTGCTGAATTTCACGAGAAACCTGGCTGCTTGGTGCTAAAAATAGAATGACTGTTAAAATGAAGGCTGAGTTTGGTAATGCTGTAACTATAGAGGGCGAACTTCCTACACATCTTTTGCAATGCCTGTGCCATCTGATTATTAAGATACAACAAATCTGTGGACAAGCTGAAGAAGATTAACAGCATTCTCTCTGGTTAGTTAGAGTGTTATGTTAGTCCCAGTAGGGACAACTCAAATGGCAGTCAGCAAATTCTGTTTACCAGCTTGCACTTTACTCTAAAATTATTTCCCAGACTGTAAATGTGTTCACATTTGCTTCCACTATATAATTTCCTGCATTAGAATTTTGCAAGAGCTGATTTTGATGTGAAAAATAGCAGGTTACCAGGTATGTAATGAGATTGCTATGAATGTTGAACCTTGCAGGACAATTATGTACCTTTAACTCAAAATAAAATAGAATCCCAGAAAGTAGTGTGAAATTATCATTCCTGATAACTGCCTCAGTTCAGAGAAATGCCTATGTGATCATGTTGATATGAGGAGAGAAACTCAAATAGAAACCCACTGAGGTGGAGTGGCCGTTTTAACACCTTTCACATTATCTGACAAAGGAGGACGGCTGAGGCTGAGACACGGGACCAAATAAGCTACTATCGTGGTAACATGTTTTGTGTCACGATCAAGCAGGATGCTTTTCAGAATTTGATTTCTGTTCAAGGGAAAAGAATGGAATAGATAGGGCTCTGAATATTTAATGGACAGGGTGGTGCCAAGGTGGGCTTGCTGGTGATAATAATACCCGGTGAAACTCAGGAGGATGGAACAATTGTCGAAGGATACTGAAAGTTTTGACCTGGCACGGTGTGACTTTTGGACTGTTCTTTTAATACCACAAATCTGCCAAAATTGTGGCACACAATAAGGGGTTTTATAAGACATATTTTGGTTGTTTTAGATAGTGAATTCAAAAGTACTTTTTCTTTGGTTTGATTTATTAGTTGACTGTTAATTAATATTTAATCTTGATTGATGTTGCTTTTTTTCTACAGTAAAAGTCTGAAAAAGTGAAATTTTGTCTTTTGGTTCTTTTCATCAATCATTTTTGAATTCATTTTTTAAAAACAATTATGGTCTCTATGGGGATCATAGCAAGCTACAGTGTTATTTGTGCACCTTGAAATAACTGATTATCACCACTGCTAGACAGACTGTGCCTTGTAATGGCTAGGGACAGGAGGACTGTGTGACGAGGACTCAGCAGGAAACAAATGAAGGCTTGGCAGAGTACGTAGGACAGGGCAGACAAGAGCACGGGGCAAAACTGGCAGGGATCGAGGGCAGGGCTGGTGAGGGCTTAGGACAAAGCCAGCGAGGGCACGACCTGGCAGAAAAGACATGCCATACAGAGAAGCTGAGTGATTACAAACAAGTACTGTCACCGACTGATGGACACACGCCAATGAATCAGTTGTGCAAATAGCTCTGTATATGCCAGAGAATGCACTGTGAGCCAAGTGCACATGCACGACTGCCCCTAGCTGATTGGTGTCTGGAGTTACGGTGTGAAATGAAGACATGAAGCCTCATTTTAATATTGAAATATCCAACTCACTTCCTGTAACTGGTCACTCCTCTCTCACTCAGCCTCCATGAGTGAGTGGATTTAAGGAGCATTGGGTTCGTGCTTCAGATTGAACCTGACATGACCCCCAAACCACTGGTTTTGTGGAGTTAAAATTCAGCCCCTAACCTCACCCATAAGTAACACAATTTAGCTGCTGCCTATGAAGCCCTCGCATAAGTCAATTCCCTTGAAAAGGGGGAAAACGCAACTGCAGGGGAGAAAAATAAAACTGTAAAATTTGTTTGGATTGAAGTGTGAATGGAGAACATTTATAAAGTACAGTATATCTCAAAAAAAATTGATAACAGAAAATATTTGAATAGCTTTGTTCAAACTGATGATAGAGGTACACTTTGACTATCAGGAATGTAACAATTAATATATATCTTCCTGTACATTAAATCTCATCCCACATCCTGCAAACACTTCACTTATCAATCATTCTCCATACATTCCGCATGACTCTAGTGCAATTACCATGAATAGGTGATTGTTTAAAGCAGAGCTGATTGGTACATCAATCATAGACATTGCTACAAGCGCAAAAATCTCCACCTGCAACACTTTGACAGATTTATCAAATCAAGATTTTAACAGTACTATTTGGAATTGTATTGAAAATTGAAAAATGGATAGTGTGCATTCAGCTTGAAAAAGGAGTTTTTTTTCCCTCCCCTTGCAGCTAGTTGTATTTGACAAGCTTACCCTTTAAAACATATGAATTGACTGATTGATAAGAATTTCATGGGCAGAATTTTACATTCACATGCTGGTGGGTTTGTAGGTGGGGAGATGTGTGTAAAATTCCACTGATGGGCTCCTCACTGGATTCCCACCTACCCTGACCTCTCCCCAATTTTACAGGTGGCCGGCCACCCAGCCCGTGCCCCAACTGTGGCCCTTAAGTGGCCATTTATCCCACCCAGACTCAGTTTTCATGGCAGAGTTTCGGGGTCTGGGGGGAGCCCGAATATTAATCGGGTTCAGGCTTCAGATGGGAAGTTGGTGGGTGGATGGGGGTACCTCCATTAGCAGCCCCCAATTAACAACACCCCCAACCCCCCACCAAGACCAGTGAGCTTTGCACATGAACTGTGGGAGAGAATACTCCTTCAGAGTGAAACACAGCCAGAGTGAGTATGGGTATCAGGAATTTGGAGCTGAGTGGGAAATGAATTAAATTGGTAGTCTTTCTCTTTCTTTTTTTGCAAGATCTGGTAACCACAAGATCTCCCTCCTTTCCAGTGACCCCTCTATCCTCTCCAGTGAGCCCCGAGGCCTCCTCTAACCTCCCTGCCCCAAGATTGCCAAAGCTTATCTGTTCCTAGAATCCTGGGACGTAGGCTCTGGGGACTGTTTGCAGTCCCATACTTCTGGCCCTGCATGGATTAGAGAGCTGCCAGCCATTCAGATTGACTGGCAGCTCTTTAAGGTGGAATCTCCCCTCGAATGAGGGGCAGAAGTCAGGTTGGTGTTATATAGAACTGCGGTGAGACCACAGCTAAGAGTAGTGTGTGCAGTTCTGGTCGCCACATTATAGGAAGGATGTGATTGCATTGGAGGGGGTGCAGAGGAGATTAACCAGAATGCTGCCTGGGATAGAACATTTAAGTTATGAAGAGAGGTTGGATAGGTTTGGGTTATTTTCATTGGAGCAGAAAAGACTGAGCAGCAACCTGATCGAGGTGAACAGGATTATGAGAGACATGGACAGAGTGGCTAAGGAGCAGCTGTTCCCCTCAGTTGAAGGATTAGTCCTGAGGGAACAAAATTTCAAGGTGAGGGGCGGAGGTTTGGGGGGGATGGGAGGAAAAACCCTTTTTACCCAGAGGGTGGTGACAGTCTGGAACACGCTGCCTGGGAGGGTGGTAGAGGCGAGTTGCCTCATGTCCTTTAAAAAGTACCTGGATGAGTACTTGACACATCATAACATTCAAGGCTATGGGCCAAGTGCTGGTAAATGGGATTAGATGGGAGGTCAGGTACGAGGAAGGCAATGTCAGCGGAGATCTCATTAACACAAGGGGGTGATACTTCCACTGTCCCTGTTATAACTGTATTCCAAATCACAGAGTGGGAGTCATTGCCATATTAGGGGGAGGTATCCATGTTGGAAATGACCATAATTTCTGAGCAACATATTTCAATTCCATCAAAGAGGCCAAAGGCAAAAGACTGAGATGATTCTAGCATTCTTCTTTACCTCCTCATTGGCATGTCCAGAATCAAATTGGAGATCGACTGCCATTTGATTTCGACTGGACAATGCTCACTCATGGCTCAGAACAGCATCTGATTCCTACAGGTGTGGCTATCACTGAACCATATGGCAGCATATCTGGTTAGGTGTCTGGGGGCAGCCTGACAATGCTTCTAGACAAGCTGCCAAGTCAGGATGGGATTGGGGGCAGCGGTTGGAGAAAATAGCAGATGGAAAGGGTGCCCATTCTATCTGGAATTGGTGTTACTGCATCCATCCAGAGCATTAACCTGACAGCTTCCACACCAGCTTGGAGTCCATCTGCTGTCATCACACTTGGGTTCTGTTCTATTGTTGGCTACAGGGTCTGCCAAAGAATCCCGAGGCCCTGATTCATGCTACAAATTTCAAAAAGTGGTTCTCAATGTGTGTTAGACCCCATTGGCATATTCAAAGCGTCTAACACCTGTTATTGGCATCCAGTTGGGACACCTAAAAAGATGTACCTTGTGAATTTAGCAATCGGACCAATGTCTGTGCAAACTTAAAGTTTTTTTGAAGTTTAAAGTTTTAAAGTTTGTTTATTTATTAGTGTCACAAGTAGGCTTACATTAACACTACAATTAAGTTACTGTGAAAATCCCCTAGTCGCCACACTCTGGCGCCTGTTCGGGTACACTGAGCGAGAATTTAGCACAGCCAAAGCACCTAACCAGCATGTCTTTTGAACTGTGGGACAAAACCCACGCAGACACGGAGAGAACGTGCAGATTTCGCAGAGACAATGACCCAAGCCGGGAATCTAAACCTGGGTCCCTGACGCTGTGAGGCAGCAGTGAGAACCACTGTACCACCATGCCGCCCACTTGGCACAGCCTGTCCCCGCTGCTAAATTAGGATTCACTGTACCCATGCAATGCCTGAAAAAGGGAATCAGCACAAATCAAATTCTATCCCAATGCCAGACCAGTCATTAGTTTCTGCGTCACTGAATCATCAAAAAGCCAGGTTCAGACATGTGTTCCCCAGCTGCCTTTCCAAAAAGAATTGAATATAGAATTTTTATGGCACATGGGTGACACCACTTAAGTCAATGTTTTCAGATTATAGAACAAGACTAGAAGCTTTCATTTTGCTTATTATTGTAGGAGTTTATGAAGGAATTTTCAGAAGATGAAAGAGGCTTGTAAAAACTTTTTCATTTAGGTTACTACAGGAGCCAATTGTTCTGCTCCAAATTTGTCTTGAATGATTGCCAGTTGATGAAGAGTGCGCATTTTAATGTTCCAGCACTGTGGCTAGTTAGTATCTAACATGTAGAAAGATGACTTTACAGTGAAACAACAGTCCTTCAAGCTTGCCTTTCACCTTCACTGATGCCATAGCTATTAGCAAGGTTCACACATGTGGCAGCTAATTGATACAATGCAGGAATGGAATGCTCACCTTGCCATTTTTTGCAAGTCCATTCTTTTTCAGTCAATTTAGTGATAATGGTGTAAAAGTTGCCGGTAGCAATGCTATTGTATGAATTGTTATTTAAAATAAATAGGCTTGGGGAAAGAGAATTTCCTTCAAGTACATTTAACACATTTGAATGTATCATAATATTTCATAATTATATTATAATAATATAACATTTAAGCTCTGCCACAGTGAGTATAAATATAGGGCTTACTTTGCTGCAACTGGCTCTGAGAAATACCACAAGAAATAGGGATGGAGACTGGTAATGTTGGGTGCCCTCCTCCTTCATATCAGTGTATGTTTTCTGGTGGTTATCCTAAAGGGCAGGTGGACAGCATTTGTTTACGTTGAGTGCAATTAAAACAATAAGTGCAAGTCGCTTCCTGGCTCTTCATCTTCCTGCTTCTTCACCAATGAGACAGCCATTTTGATGATGTACAGAAGAACTGTGCCTCAGACCCTATACCTGACCCCTCTCCAATCAGAATGTCCAAGAGGAAGCGGCAACAGAGCTAAAGTTATTTTTTTCCTGACAGGAATCTTTAGCTTGGGATCATTCAGATTGCTTCTGGCTGCTGTTTATAACGACATGCATTTGTTTATCACCTCTATCATCGATCCCTACAGTGCAGAAGAGGCCATTCAGTCGATCGAGTCTCCACCGACTCTCTTACAGAATATCTTCCAGGTCCTCTCCCCCGCCCTAGTCCCGTAACCCCACACATTTACCATGGCCAATCCATTTAATCTACACAACTTGGGACACTAAGGGGCAATTTAGCGTGGTTAATCCACCTAGCCTGCACATCTTTGAACTGTGGGAGGAAACCGGAGCACACGGAGGAAACCCATGTAGACATGGGGAAAATATACAAACTCCACACAGTCACCCAGTTGAACCCGAGTTCTTAGAGCTGTGAGGCAGCAGTGCTAACCACTGTGCCACCATGCTGCTTTGACATAGGACAGTATTGCATAGACTTCAGAGGTGTAATTAAAATTATAGAATCATAAAATGTTTACAGTTTAGCGAGAAGCCATTTGGCTTGTCAAGGCTCTGCCATCCCTCTGCAGGAGCAAATCAGGTAGTCCCACTCTTTTGTGCACATTTCCTTCGTAGTCCAGCATTTCATTTCCCTTCAGCTGCTTATTCAATAACCTTCTGAAAGCCATAATTCAACCAGCCTCTACTGTGCTTTCAGACATTGCATTCTGAATTGTAAACACCTGCTACCTAAATACTTTTCCTTCATGTCACCTCTGGTTCTTTTGCCAATTGCCTTATATCAGGTTTTGTCTGCTTTTTCAACCTTCTGCCAATGGAAACAGTTTCTATCTACTCTGTCTAGACCAGCCCACCCCGCCACTCCCTACCCCATAATTTTGAACACACCTATCAAATCTCCTCTCAACCTTCTCTTTTCTAAGGGGAACATCCCAAGCTTCTCCAATCCATCTACGTAACTGAAGTCGCTCATCCATAGAACCATTCTTGTAAATCTTTTCTGCGCTCTCTCTAAAGCCTTTATACTCTTCCTAATGTATGCTGTCCCAAATTGGACAATACTACAGTGATTCTAGCCAGTGTTTTATGAAGATTCATCATAACATCCTGAATTTTGTACTCTATGCCTTTATTTATAAAGCCTAAGGCCCTTTTTAATCACTTTCTCAACCTCACACCCTCAAAGCTTTCTTGAGAAAGTGCCTCACCAATACTTGGGAATCCCTAGCCCAAGATTGCATGAAGTGGAGGAAAAGCATTTGTGAAGAGCTGAACACCTCGAGTTTCATTGAGGAGAGTAAGTTGAAGCCAAGCATCAACACGGAAAGGAGCGCATGGCAACTCCAGTACTCCACCACCCGCTTCTCCAACCACCATCTGCCCCACCTGTGACAGAGCCTGTAGGTCACACAATGGACTCCTCAGTCACCCAAGAACTCATTTTTAGTGGAGGAGCAAATCATCCTTGACTCTGAAGGACTGCCTAAGAAGAAGAGAACTTCTCGGTATTAAATTTCTTCCATCACGTGTCCAACCATACCATCAGCCTGTTTATGTTCTCTTGAAGTCTATCACTATCCTCTTCAAAAGTGATAGTACATCCAAGGTTTTGCCATCTGCAAGTTTGGAAATTATGCCTTTACATCCAACTGTAAGTCATTATTACATATCAGCAAAAAGAGTGGTCCAACAACCAGTTCCTGGGAACCCCACTGTATACCATCTTTCAGTCCAAAAAACAAAGGTTCACCACTACTCTCTGCTTCCAGTCAGTCAGCCAACTTTGTATCTATGCTGCGACTGTTCCTGTTGTTCATGGGCTTCAGCTTTGCTGGCAAGCCTATTGTGTGGCACTTTATCAAAAGCCCTTTGGAAATCCTACACACCTTGTCAACCCTCGCATCACAAGACTTAATAAAGTTGGTTAAACACAAGTTATCTTTAACAAATCCTTGTTCATTTTCATTAGTTAATCCACACTTGCCCAACTATTTATTAGTTTTGCCCAGATTATCGTTTCTAAAAAATTCACACCACCAAGGTTAAACTAACTGGTCTATAGTTACTGGGTTTATCTTTATACCTTTTTGTGAACAAGGGTGTAACATTAGTAATTGACCAGCCCTCTGGAACCACCCCCTGCTCCATTTTAAAAAGCATTGGAAGATTGTAGCCAGTACCTCCTGCAAATTTCACTCTTACTTTACTCGACATCATCGGATGCAACCTTATAGTCTAATCAACTTGAAGCACAGCAAACCTTTCTGGTCTCTCCTTTTTATTAATTTTAGCCCATCAGTAATCTTAGCTGCTTCTTCTTTCACTAAGACTTAGCCATGTCCTCTGTATCCTTTGATCCCTAATCAGCTCTACCCCTCCTTCTTGTACCTTTTTGCTATTTATATATCTGTAGAAGGCTTCTGGATTCTGTTTCATGCTAACTGCCATTCTCTTCTCATACTCCCTCATTTCCTTTTCACTTCTCTTAAAATTCGAAATATAGCCCAGTTTGCAAATGTAGTATCAACCTGACACCTGTCATATGCACCCCTTTTCTGCTTCATCTCTTCATCAACAAGGGAGCTCTGGCTTTGGTTGCCCTAACCTTTCCCCTTGTGGGAATGTACCTTGACTACACCTGAACCCTCTCCACTTTAAATGTAGCCCATTCCTCTGCTACAGTTTAGCCTGTTAGGCTTTGATTCCAATTTCCCCGGATAAGATCTCTGCTACCTCAAAGAAATTGGTCCTTCTCCGGTGAAGTATTTTCAGTCTAGATTGCACCTGATCTGACTGTAGCACAAGACAGTGGGTGGGATTTTCGGCATGCACCATGCAATTGGCATGCACCATGGGAACAGTTGAGGTATTTAAATAACCTGAACCTAAGGTCAATGTTATGCACTTCAGGTGTGTTTAACATGCCTGGAAGATAGGCTCAGGGCCCAAAGGCAAAAGTGGTCCTCGTCTGTTTATAATAATAACAACATGAAGAAGGTAGTTTGTTAGTCATTTTGACAAAACTCTCCTGTTTCTGTATTTTCTTGATTTGCCACTCATCTTCGTACTAAAATGAAGGAATAGCAGATGAGTATGTTCATGTTATAGTTAAAGTTAATTTATTAGTCACAAGTAGGCTTAAATTAACACGGCAATGAAGTTACTGTGAAATTCCCCTAGTTGCCACACTACAGCGCCTGTTCGGGTCAATACACCTAACTAGCATGTCTTTCAGACTGTGAGAGGAAACCGGAGCACCCGGAGGAAACCCACGCAGACATGGGGAGAACGTGCAAATTCCACACAGACAGTGACTCAAGCCGGGAATCGAAGCCGGGTCCCTGGTGCTGTGAGGCAGCAGTGCTAACCACTGTGCCACCCCAATTTTAGAATTGGTACAGGGGGAAAGTTCTGTAACACCTGAGGCTCCTACATCTGAAAAATTCTTCCTTGTTTTATTGTGGCGTGAATTTCATAGCCCGTAAAAACAATTGACAATTGCTGTACATATATAAGTTTGTACATCTATAGTTGCTTAAAGATTTAGGGATCTGGACCTCTTCTGATGGTTCAATATCTTGTGCAGGCCAGAAATGGAAAATCATCTTTATGCAGATCGGCAGAGGCAGCAACACAGGTCCCTTCACCTTAAGACACTGCTATAAAGCCAGGACTCCCACCCTGCTTTTAAACATATGCCCACAGATTTTATCACAACATTCATAAGTTTAAATACACTCAAACGGTTTTTACTTTTACACTGGGTGTGCCCGGTGTTCTCAGTAACAATTTATCTGCTAACACAAGACCCATAATTAAATAAGTATGATTGCACACACCAACACCCAACCCAACTGCTGACATAACCACTGTCACCACCACCAATGGCATTTAGGCTTTGTTATGAAACCCAAACTTACCTTAACAGTGAGAGCAGAGGTCGAAAACCTCAACTCCCGACAGATTTCATAATGTTTGAGCATGTGCAGACAGAAGATGGGCTGCACGTGGACAGATCGGCATTTTTACATTTTTTGGATCCAGTGCACCTATGCAAGAAGAAGGATCAGGTGCCGGAGAGCTGAGCACTATTTAAGGAAGAGGTGGACAGATTTTTAATTAGTAAGGCATTGAAAGCTATAGTGAACAGGGGCTATGGTGAACAGGGCGGAAAGTGGAGATGAGGCTGTGATGAGAGCAGCCATGATCATATTAAATGGCGGAGCAGACACGAGGGGCAAAATTGTCTATTCCTGTTCCCAGTTCTTATGGAAAGACTAGTGTCCCAGGAAGGAGACAGGGAGTGGTTCCAACAGGGGAGATGGGTTAGGGAGAGGTTCCAAATGAAAGTCTCAGGTGGGGTACAGAGGCAGGGGACAGAAATAGATTAGGGAAAGGGTTGCTGGGAGCAGACTTTAAGTGAAGATCCATTGGAAAGTTTGTGACTCTGTGCTTTAGGACGTTGGAGCGAAGGTAGCCCTTTGGAGCAATAAAGATTTGCTCAGCGCGGCTAAAAATCTGAAATTGTATTGGCAATTTGGTGCTTGGGTGCATACTCAGAAATCCAGGGGAACGGAATCTCAGGAGATGAGACTGAGACCGTCAGCGTGGGTGATCATCAAAGCCGACCGTGTTGGAGCAACATTTGGAGAGAATTCCAAGGTGAGATCTTCTAAGGTGAAGATACTAAGGTCCCTCATGAGAGAGACAGAATTTCAGTGAGATTTGTGGACTCAGTGTTACTGACATCTGGATGGGTTGCTGAGAGATCCAGGGAACCTGTTTTGGTTGCTTCTGACATTTATTGCAGCGTGGTGTGTTTGACCACAGTTTTGCTGTTAATTCACATGTAACTCATCTTAATTCTGAACGTTAGAGCACAAGATAGGCATCGTAAACTGTTTTACCTTTTTGATCTTGGATATTAAAGCTTGTTTTTGTTTGTTCCAAACCCATGGAACCTTGTGACTTTCTTCATTTACCTTAAATCTCAGATTTTGTTTACTTTAAAGAAAATGTTATTGGTCTCTAACCGGACCTTAGCATCAATTTGGGGATTTGGCCAAGGATCATAACTTAATGACATGCCTGACCAGGAGTCAGCAGAGAATCAATAGAACTCATATGATGAGTCACCAGCTCTGAAGAAGGCTGAAGTTTCCAAATGGCAATTTCTGAATCAAATATTCAACCACTGTGCTTCTGGGCTTTGAGATGAGGAAAGAAAATGAATGAAACCAGGTTTATGAGTTTCCATACATGCACTATGCTGCTGCTGTTGCAGCAAAAATAAAGGCTTCAAAAGGTCATTAGCTGTATCTGTTGAATCAAAATGTAAATCTTTCTAATTGTCATGCAATTTTTGTGTGTGGTGGGAATTAATTCAGCTGACAGTTCAATTTTTCACACTCTGGTAGCTTCCGTATATTGTGTGATATCAGAAAGGTTTCACATTATTGGAGACTTGCCTGAGGGTGAAATTAATGTTGCAGCCAATACACTCTATAATATTTGCTTAAATTATTAAAAGTGAAATCATATTTTCATGTCATAAACAATTCAAGGCCTGTCAAAGCACTTTAGGCATTTGGAAAAACCTTTGTGAACCAACCATATCAAATTATGCTCGTAAAAAGCACACGTAGATCCTTTGGTGACCCTTGGTGTCATGCTTACCATCCTGCAACCTGGACAGTCATTGCCATTCTGACATGTTCGCCTCCGGGCCTGCACCCCTCCCCCACACTGTGCAGTGCAGCGTTCCCATGGGCCCCAAGGAGTCCAGAATGTGTGTGGAGGGCACTGAAGATGCTCATTGCAATACCTAGAAAAGAAGCAGAATAATTAGTACACACCCTTCTATAGTAACCATCACAGAGTACTGTGTGTGCATTAGCAACGTTTTCATCTTAATTTCTTTCTTTTATTGTATCTAATGAGACTAAAACATTTTTTAAAATTCAAGATAACATACGGAGCTCACAGGAATACTGCCAGATGTGCACATGCTTGGCAAAAATGAAAATTGCACATTGCAGGTCTAAATGCAACCTCATAATGAAAGTAAGGCAACATTACATCAAAGAAATTGCACTACCGAGGAATTAACCACAACAGTAAAAGTGCCTAACTACTGATGATTAACCTTTTCTAATGATTGAACCATATCCATACGTTATTATTGGGAATAGAGCCCCTTTCATGCTACATTTCAGCACCTGGAACACTGGAATAACAAATTGGCTTCACTTTGGCTTTTCCCGGCTGCTGTGCGTGACACAGCTTTAGTACATGATATCTGATTGAATACAATGGTGGCATGATAATCAAACAAATCTTTGAAGGGAAATCTTGCCGGACCTGGCAGCATCATTAGAAACATTTTCTCACACACAATTATAGTGCTCAACTGTGAATGCTTCTGAGTGATGAGATGCTAGATTAGCAAATCATTGTACAAACACAAAATAACCACGTGACCACGCTTCCATCAGAAATGTACTGTCAGTACAGATTAAGCATTCCAAATTGTTAATCATTTTCAAAGGCATTTTTTTTCCCTTTTGCTTTTCTCCTCTTTCTGGGCTTTCCAACGGCACTGAATCATACAGTTGAACAAGGGCAGCTGAAAGAAGATTTAGCAAAGGTGTTCAAAATTATGAAGGGTTTAGATTTTTAAAAAGTTCATTCATAAGATGTGGACACGGCCAGCATTTGTTACCCATCCATAACTCTGCTTGACTGGTGGTGGGCTGCCTTCCAGGTACACCAGCAGTGTTGTTAAGCCATTCTAGGTTTTTGACTCAGTGACAGTGAAGGACTGGCATTAGAGCAGAATTGCATATATCTTGGAGGGGAATTTGCAGGTGGTGGTGTTCCTATGTGTCAGCTGCCCTTGTCCTTTCAGGTGAGGAAGTTGCAGGTTTGGGAGGTTCTGTCGAAGGAGGTTTGGCAAGCTTCTGCAGTGCATCCTGTCGCAACTGTGCATTAGCAATGGAAGGAGTGAATGTTTAAGATGGCGGATGGGATGAGGATCATGCTGGCTGCTTTGTCCGTGATTGTGTCAAGTGTGTTGTGTATTGTTAGGGCTGCACTCATCTAGGCAAGTGGATGCAGATCTTGCATCCTGCAGATGGTGGACAGATTTTGGGGAATCATGAAGCTAGTTATACACTGCAAAATTCCCAATATTTACATGGTTAGTCCAGTTCAGCTTCTGGTCAATGGTAACTCCAACGATGTTGATAGTGGGGCATTTGGCGATGGTAATGCCATGATAAATGCGATGAGAGAAAAAATTTTTCACATAGCATGGTTGGGATCTGTAATGCACTGCCTGGAAATGTGGTGGATGCAGGTTCCATTGAGATATTCAAGAGGGCATTAATGATTATTTGAATAGAAACAATGTGCAGGATAATCATGAAAAGGGAGGAGAACGGCATTAAGTCATAATGTTCATTCAGCGAGGTGACATGATGGGCCAAATGGCCTCCTTCTGCACTGTAACAATTCTGTGATTCTGGAACATCAATTGGAGATGGTTATATTCTCTCTTGCTGGTCACTGCCTGGCAATTGTGTGACAAAAATATTACATGCCACTTTGCATTCCAAGCCTGAATGTTGTCCAACTCTTATTACATGTGGACATGGACTGCATTAATGTTTAAAGAGCTGCAAATTGTTCTGGACATCAATAAACTTCCCCACCTCTGACCTTATGAAGGATGGAAGGTTATTGATGAAGCTGCTGAAGATGGTTGGGTTGAGGACACTACGCTGAAGAACTCCTGGCCTGAGATAACCATAAACATCTTCTTTTGTGCCAAGTATGACTCCAACCAGTGTAGAGTTACCCCCTCCCCCATAAATTCCCATTACTTTCAGCTCTTTTGTCCATGTTTAGACCAAGGCTATAATGAAATCTGACACCAAATGGCCCGTGTGGAACCCAAACTGAGTATTGGTGAGTAGGTTATTGCTGTGCAAGTGCCACTGGATAGCACTGATGACAATATCTTCTGTCAATTTGTTGATGATGAAAAGTAGACTAATGGGGCAGTAATTGGCCAATTTAGATTTGTCCTGCTTTTTCTGGACAGGATGTACCTGGGCAGTTCTCCGCATTTTCGGGTAGATGCCAGTAAAAGGACTGTATAGGAACATTATAGCTAGGGGCACCATTAGTTCTCGAACACAGGTCTTCAGTACCATCACCAGAACATTATCAGGGCCTATAGCCTTTGCAGTCTCCAGAACCTTCAACTGTTTCTTGATATCAAGGGGAATGAATCAAATTGGCTGAAGTCTGGCAATTGTGATGCTGGGGACCTCAGGAGAAGACCAAGAGGGATCATTCATTTGGCACTTCTAGATGAAGATGGTTGCAGATGCTTCAGTATTATCTTTTGCACTGATGGGTTGTGCTCCTCCATCATTGAGGATGGATGCCTCCTCATTGCCCAGCAATTTTCCACCACCTTTCACTACTTGATGTGGCAGAACCGGAGAGTTTTGATCCGATCAGTTGATTTTGGGATCGCATGCTGCTTAGTATGTAAAAATAATGCAAGTACTCGCTATACATAATAATGTTTCAATGTGACAACCAATGTAATAATTAAGGAACACATTTGTAAAACTCTATCCACCTGCTTCAAACATGTTAGAAATATTGGACAAAAGTCAGTCAGATATGTTCAGCAGCCTGACAGATGTCAGTCCACCCATTCCCTGATCAGTCGTTGGTTGTTTGTAAGCATCTGACCACAGTGTAAATTCTACATAATCTCAACTGGCTGCGCACTGCTAGCTTTAATAATGTCCATGTATGGAGAATAGATTAGTAAGGATAACTAGCGACAAGGATAAAAACTTAGAGCTGACTTCTACCATCTGTACAGCATAAATAGCGTAGAACAAGAACTAATAGTCCCGGAACCCTGGCAAACCTCACTATTTGAATTGGCCCATGGGGCCACAGTGCTGTATAAACTCTGCCGTCTGCTCTAGCTTAATTTTTGATAACTTGCCAAGCAGCTGCACGCAAAGGCTGCTAATCATGTTCATCGGACATGTGGAAACGTGGTGCAGCAGAAGACTTTTAATGCAGAATCAGAATCTTTTAAAGAACCTTTTCTGAGAAAATCAGGAATTCTCTTTGCAAACAATGTCAAAACTGAAATCTAGTCAGGGATGACTGTTATAAAAAAACACATTCACATGAAAATAAAAATCAGGTTTCCTTGTGTCTTACAAATGTTGCTTCTTCCCAAGCTGCTGAGCTAGCCTTTTAAACAAGTTTAGCCTTATTTCCAAAATATCTATGAAAGCTCCAATAAACATCAGGTATGTTTATTCAGCTAGGATCTATTGCTGAATAAATTGGAGAATTGTGTTCTGTGCTAATGAATTAGGGCCAAGTTTTTTTGGTTCTACTGGCAGCACTTCAAGTCAGAGTTCAGTGTGCTGCTCTTTTCTCAGGCCTGAGCCTCAATGTCTTCTGCCACACTGAAATAAACCTGTTTTATTACAGTCTGTTAAATTAATGGAAGTCAAACATGGGAATTGAGTAATTGATTCTGGGTATATAAGGTGACTGCTTCCTTTCACTTCACCAGGAACACTCTCATGCAAATCATGCTCATACACAATACAAGCTTTACTGGGGAATTCTCCCCGTGTCAGCGTATTTTTTATCAAAAGGAATTCAACCTCTGAAAAACAAAAAACAATCAGTCGCAAGTCTCAAAAATCAATTATCAAGCAATGTGTCTATGCCCAGTGCTCTGCTGGCTCACAGCTGTGTTCTGAAGCAAAGCACCTGCAGTACTGTTTTTCACCATCTATTTTGTGTTTTTTTTCCCCCCTTGCTTGCTGCTATCATTATTGACAATTTTCCCAGTTCAGAAAAATGTCAGATTGGGAATATCCAAGGTGCTGGAGTCAAATAGTTTGAGTAAGGTCTCCCAACTGGGACTATTTTTAATTATCAATCTGTCTTCAATTAAGCATTTACAGAATTGAGTACACCCTAATCAGCAAATACTTAACCCTGGCATTTAAAAAGAATTACTGATTGGGTGGTCATACTTACTACAGTTCCAAACATATCATATACCATTGCATCATTTGAACAAAACTCCCTCAGTATGTTTTTCATTCTCATCATTTTTATCTTTCCAATTGTCTTGTCTTTCCCTCTTAAAGTCAATGAATCCTGCTGAAATATTACTGCATAGATTCTGGCAAGCCCCTGATGCTTCATCCAGCCATTATTCTTCAAATGTGAGTCTAGGCTGTGAGATTCAACAAACTATTTGACAGCAGAAGTTTCAGTTACGAGGGACAAGGAATCCAATCTCATTCGCTTAACCTATGATCTACAGAACACACTACTGGGCAAGTTGTTCACACACCATTACTTTTTCGGCAAATCCTGGGTGATTAACTCAAATGGCAGAGGAAAAATCAGGGCCAAGTATTTTGAAAGCAAGAACTTTCTAGATTTTTCTTGCATGACTTTTCAAGAACTTGTTATCTTAAAAGAAACAATTTTGTGGGTAAATGCAGCTTGAAATAGCGGCGTTGATACAAAGAGATGAAGAGGACCAAACTCGAATGCCACTGTGATGAAGAAGTTAAATTGCTAAATGAGTTCAATGCTTCCCTTTGTTGTTGCTTGCTTTGAGTTCAGGAGTTCCCCTAAGATATAAAAGGGAGCTTTATCAGAGCACTGCCATTTAGCTCTAACAGCCACTGGTGAATTGGTCACATGATCTTTACATTATATAAACACAAGCAAAGGGCAAATTATTTTGGAATTCCAATTTTATAGCTTCTAAGTAGCACAGATTGCGCTCGCTGTGAAAGTGGGCAATGCCGGAGGAAATCAATGCTGTGATCTAAAGCCAGATGCTATTCATTTCTATGGTGTAACATGAAATTGAAATATAAAATTGCATGATTTGGATTATAGATTAAATGTACTACTCTCAAAAAAACTGAAACAGTTTTATTATGTATTAGATTTGATAAGGATTTGTAACTTATTACAGTTCTAACATTTTTCGATTTGTTAATTTAAAAGATTTTTGCATCCTTCAGGAATGCAATTAAAAGAATTGTCCAAAAATGATGAAGCGAATGTGTTAAATTGACAAACACTCGTTCCATTTAAAACGGTGAGCAAGGTGTGTTGTGCTTGAAAAATATTTTCGTGATTGTTGTGCCAGTGAATATTATATTTTATTCAGAATTATTAAATACAATTGGAGAACAGTTTTGCAATGCACGAGCAAACATTCACCTGGTGAGGAATTTTAATACTCCCAGCTCATTTACATGGATGGGAACTCATGGGCAATACATGCTGATTTTTTGATGTATATTCCTGGTTTAAAAAGCTCCACGCTGGGAAGGCAGAAAAGGAAAACTTACTCTACCCCCTGCCTTCACCATTCCTGCTGGGTGAAAATTAAATCTTAATGTTCTGTAGCAATAATGGCACTTTAAGAAAACGTACCTCAAAAACCCTTCAGGTTCAGAGTACTTCCACAGCTAGTTCACAATGTGTTACAATTAAGAGGTTTAAAAGATTATGGCCAGGATCTTCCACAAAATCGGCAAAGGCTGGTATCGGGAGGGAAAAGTGGCGATCAAGGCACCAAAAGCAATGGCAGCTTTCTCCACCATATAGTACCATTTTTAAAGGTCACCTCAGCACAGAGTGAGCAGACCAGTTCACCCTGGAACCCCACCCCAAACACTACCTGGGCACATCTCTTGGTACTGTCAGGGAACAGTGGCTGGTCTATGATTCTGATGCTGAGGCCTGATAATGATATGTTAATTTACTTATAATGCCATTCCTGCTATTGAACATTGGGAAACACAATCACTGACGGGGGGATGGAACAATTGTATCACACATTTGTATCTGATGCCTGATAGAGTGTCATACTGGATCAGATACCCCGTAGAGTGAGTGTCATACTGGATCAGATACCCCATAGAGTGAGTGTCATACTGGATCAGATACCCCATAGAGTGAGTGTCATACTGGATCAGATACCCCATAGAGTGTCATACTGGATCAGATACCCCGTAGAGTGTCATACTGGATCAGATACCCCATAGAGTGAGTGTCATACTGGATCAGATACCCCATACAGGGTGAGTCACACTGGATCAGGTACCCCATAGAGTGTCATACTGGATCAGATACACCGTAGAGAGACTGTCATACTGGATCAGATACACCGTAGAGGGCGAGTCACACTGGATCAGATACCCCATAGAGAGACTGTCATACTGGATCAGATACCCCATAGAGAGTGAGTCACACTGGATCAGATACTCCATAGATGGTGCCATACTGGATCAGAAACTTGATGATAGCAAGTCACCACTTAAAAACCCATGAAAAGTCTGTGGGCACCTGTCAGCGTCCAACCATTAAATCAAACTCTAAACAAAATCCTTCAGATCCAGTCTGTGAACATTCTTTTGTGACAGAGCTCTAACCAAAACAGATGGTGTTTGAAATGCTGTGAAACTCAACCCACAAAACAAATATGGTAACTACAAATGAACTTTTTCTCTAAAACAAATGATATATTGAATTCTTTGCTCAAGGAATAATTGTACATACCGCTCTTCGCGATTCTGTCCTACACAGACACGACCACCATGCCGAGGAGTTGGGTTGCTACAAGACCGCTGTCGGACCTGAAATCCTATTCCACAACTTGTACTGCAGGGAGACCACAGTGTCCAAGGAGTCCAACCACCATTCCTGTTAAACAATGTGATAAGATGTCAACTTCCTGGTTTGAACAATTACAATCAGAAGATAGAAGATCGCTTGTGTCCCCATAATGGTTTAGATTTTTCAGATAGCCAACTTTACCTGGACATGATCATTACAAAATTAGGTGGTGTGAAAGGGGTAAAACTGGACTGGTAACTGATACCTGGTTCATGATTCCAATCTTTTTGTTTACCTGGAACAGTTTGCAACCTCCATGCTGGAACCCTCACACTGTCGACCTCCACATCGTGGAGCTGGACTATCACACAGGCGGGTCCTACAGGTGCATGCACCAACAGTGTTACCATCAGTATGGCTGCACGGTTTCCATGATGACCAGGATCCAAAATTACCATCCGTAGTCATGTTTCTCATCTAAAAGATAAACATCCAGTAAAGCATCAGGGCATCACAAAGTCAAGCAGGAGTTCCAATTCCCATTTATACTGGCAAAAGTTATTTCATATTTTGAAATCAATAAGCTCTGTTTTACACATCAACTACATTCAGATCAGTGATGATCATTATCATTGTGAAACATTCCATATCATCACTGGAATGTATAATTCCAAAGCAGCACAATCTGCAGAACATCTGGGCTCAAACTGTACACATATAAAATACAATCTATGTTACAGTAAGAAAAGCAGTCCACTCAAATCATAGTTTGCTGGTTAAACAAAGTTTATTTTAAAAATTACTTTAGGATTAAGACTTTTTTGATGTCGTAATTCCTTATTTTCAATTTCTCTAGAAATGCAGGTAACACCATGCAAGGCATGTTATTTAACCCTTACAAGCTTTCGAAGCTCTAAGCTCTAAGAAGGGGCTTAGAGCTTCGAAAGCTTGTGTGGCTTTTGCTACCAAATAAACCTGTTGGACTTTAACCTGGTGTTGTTAAACTTCTTACTGTGTTTACCCCAGTCCAACGCCGGCATCTCCACATCATTTAACCCTTCACCAGTGATGCAGTTTGGTTTCAGTACACTTTTAAAGGAGCAAGCACTTTCCTCCAAATTAAATACCTCAAAATGAGGTATATTAAGAGGAATCAAGGGGAAAAATGTGGACTGCAGCAGGTCGGGTTAAAGTGAGCTGTATGGAGAATATGACAAAACATCCATTGGTGAGGCTATGGATTAAAAGTCTTCATGGTAAAATTGTAGACCCGGACTTTGCAGTCAGCAGTGAAGTAAAGATCCAGCAATCCTGGTGGTACAGATTTCCCAGATCCTGATGGTAATTTGAATCCAGTGCCAAGTCAAAGGGATCGCCTGCCAACCAGCAACACCAATCTCATCAAACATGCTGTTTAAAAACCCAGTTACAGCTTATTCAACTCTATTTTTCATAGGCATTTTCAGCAAGGCTAATGGCATAAAAGTGGACTTTCTTGCCAGTTATAGAGTCATAGAGGTTTATAGCATGGAAACACGCCCTTTGGCCCAACTTGTCCATGTCACCCAGTTTTTACTTGCAGGTTGAGTCCGTAATTAAGAAAGCAAATGTAATGTTGTCATTTATCTCAAGAGGCTTGGAATACAAAAGCAGGGATGTACTTCTGAGGCTTTATAAAGCACTGGTTAGGCCCCATTTGGAGTACTGTGAGCAATTTTGGGCCCCACACCTCAGGAAGGACATACTGGCACTGGAGCGGGTCCAGCGGAGATTCACACGGATGATCCCAGGAATGGTAGGCCTGACATACGATGAACGTCTGAGGATCGTGGGATTATATTCATTGGAGTTTAGGAGGTTGAGGGGAGATCTGATAGAAACTTACAAGATAATGAACGGCTTAGATAGGATGGACGTAGGGAAGTTGTTTCCATTAACAGGGGAGACTAGGACGCGGGGGCACAGCCTTAGAATAAAAGGGAGTCACTTTAGAACAGAGATGAGGAGAAATTTCTTCAGCCAGAGAGTGGTGGGTCTGTGGAATTCATTGCCACAGAGGGCTGTGGAGGCCGAGACGTTGAGCGTCTTCAAGACAGAAATTGATAAATTCTTGATTTCTCGAGGAATTAAGGGCTATGGGGAGAGAGCGGGTAAATGGAGTTGAAATCAACCATGATTGAATGGTGGAGTGGACTCGATGGGCCGAATGGCCTTACTTCCGCTCCTATGTCTTATGGTCTTATGGTCTTACCATTAAGCAAGTCCCAATTGTCCGCGTTTGGCCCATACCCCTCTACACCAATCTTATCCATGTAACTGTCTAAAGAGCTTCTTTTTAAACTGCTTTTTAAAAGACAAAATTGTACCTGCCTCTACTACTACCTCTGGCAGCTTGTTCCAGACACTCGCCACCCTCTGTGTGAAAACATTGCCCCTCTGGACCCTTCTGTATCCCTCCCCTCTCATCTTAAATCTATGCCCTCTAATTTTAGACTCCCCTACCTTTGGGGAAAGATGTTGACTATCCACCTTATCAAGTCCCTCATTATTTTGTTTGTTTATCAGTGTCACAAGTAGGCTTACATTAACATTGCAATATAGTAACTGTGAAAATCCCCTAGTCACCATACTCTGGTGCTTGTTCGGGTACACAGGCAGAATTTAGCATGGCTAATGCACCTAACCAGCACATCTTTCGGACTGTGGGAGGAAACCAGAGCACCTGGAGGAAACCCACGCAAACACAGGGAGAACATGCACACTTCACACAGACAGTCACTCAAGCCGGGAATCGAACCTGGGTCGCTGGCACTGTGAGGCAGCAGTGCTAACCACTACCACCATGCCGCCCTATTTTATAGACCTCTATAAGATCACCCCTAAGCCTCCTACACTTCAAGGCAAAAAAGTCTATCCAACCTCACCTTATAACTCAAACCATCAAGTCCCGGAAGCATCCTAGTAAATCTTTTCATAGAATCCCTATAGTGCAGAAGGAAGCCATTTGGCCCATTGAGTCTGCACCGACCACAATCCCACCCAGGCCCTATCCCGATAACCCCATGCATTTACCCTAGCTAGTCCCCCTGACACTAAGGGACAATTCAGCATGGCCAATCCACCTAACCCACACATCTTTGGACTGTGGGAGGAAACCGGAGCACCCGGAGGAAACCCACGCAAACACGGGAAGAACGTGCAAACGCCACACAGATAGTGACCCAAGCCAGGAATTGAACCCAGGTCCCTGGAGCTGTGAGGCAGCAGTACTAACCACTGTGCATTTTCTGCACTCTTTTTAGTTTAATAATATCCTTTCTATCATAGGGTGACCAGAACTGTACAAAGTTCTATACATCTTTGATCCAAGCTTCCGTCAAAGTCAGGATGTTGATGTAACCACCCACAATAAGGTCACCGATTGAAAGTTCAATGGTTTCTCATTAATTGCAGTCTGAGGATGTTTCAACACCACACTCGATGGAGAAGACAGATCATAAGACCATAAGAAATAGGAACAGGAATAGACCATTTGGTGTTACATTGTAACCAATGATAATATTGGATCTGTTTATAATGTAACCAATGGTAACATGCTGTGAGGGTCAGCTGACCAGTTGACCCAGTAGACAATGTAACCAATGGCAAAATGATGTGTTGGTCAGCTGATCAATTGACCCAGTATAAATAAAAAGCAGATGGGAATTGTAACAGGCTTGTATGGCTCAGGGTGTGGTCCCAAGTGATGAAGTTTCTTTATTAAATCTTTTTCTTTAATTTACTTTCTGAAGTTAGTTCCATTATTGCTTGCAACTGAAGTATCCCTACTGCTGAATAATTATTTGGCTCCTCGAGCCTGCTCCACCATTCAATAGGATCATGGCTGATCTAATGACATTCCTCACGTCCACTTTCCTGCCCTTTCCCTGTAATGCTTGATTTCCTTACTGATCAAAAATCTATCTACCTCAGCCTGAAATATACAAATGGACTCTGCCCCATGGCTCTCTGTGGAAAGGAATTCCAAAGACTCCCAACCCTCAGAAGAAATTCCTCCTTATCTCAGTCTTAATGTGGCATCACTTTATTCTGAAACTATGCCCTCTGGTCCTAGATGCTCCCACGAAGGGAAGCATCCTCTCATCATTTACCCTGTCAAGCCCCTTAAGAATCCTATACGCTTCAGTGAGATCACCTCTTATTCTTCTGAATTCCAATAAATGGAGTCCCAACCTGTTTAACCTTTCCTCATAAACAAACCCTCCATACTGGGGATCACCCTAGTAAACCTTCTCTGGACTAATGAAATAATATCTTTCCCATTAAGGTGACAAGCTGCTCACAGTACTCCAGATGTTGTCTCAAAAGTACTTTGTACATTTCCCCCTTGAAATAAGGGCCAACATTCCATTCAACTTCCTAATTACCTGGTTGCGCCTGTGTGTTTGCTTTCTGTGTTTCGTGCACAAGTATCCCCAAGTCCCTTTGTGTTGCAGCTTTCTGCATTTTTTCCATTTAAATAATACTTTTTTTTTGTTCTCCCTTCCAAAATGAGCAACTTCACATTTTCCCACATTATTCTCCACTTGCCAATTTTCTGCCCACTAAATCGATCAAAATCTCTTTGTATCCCATTCACAACTTTCCTTTCCATCTATTTTTGTTCATCTGCAAATTTGGCTATAGTACATTCGCTTTCTTCCTCCAAGTCGTTAATATACATCATAAACTGTTGTGGTCCCAGCACTCATCTCTATTGAACCCCACTGGTTAAACTCCACTGGTTACAGGTCACCAATCTAAAAAATAACCACTTTTATCCCCACTCACTGTTTCCTGCCCATTAGCCTATTCTTTATCCATGACAATATACTAACTCTAACACCACGACTGACTTAGCTTATGACTTTGAGAGGTATCTTGTCGAACGCCTTCTGGAAGTCCAAATACAACATATCTACTGGTACCCCTCAAATCACTCTGGTTGAGACTTTCTTGAAAAACTCAAATAAATTAGTCAGAAATGATTTCCCTTTCATGAAACCATTCTGTCTCCGCTTGATTTAGATTATGATTGTCCAAATGTGCTGCCATTACTTCCTAAAGGTGAGGAATCACTAATAGCAACTTCCAGATTTCCATATTTAACTGCACAGATGCACCTTCCAAAAGGTTGCTGTCAGTTTCAGAGGAGCAATGACAGTGAACAACTTAGCATTGATTTTAAGCACAACTCATTGAAACTACTGAGAGGACCACTGGAGAGCAGCACAGTGTCTGTAGCAATCATTT